>NC_141231.1:5595000-6092500 GCF_054856515.1 Filicampus tigris | reverse complement strand
AAACAAATTTTAAAAAAGCAATAGGCATGGTCTTAGGTTGGCAAATGTTTTCCCCAAGAAACTAGATGTCTGTTGTAGTACCAAGACTGACCTGTAAGAGGTAGCATAGTGCCACAAAGCATCCGGATTGTCAGGAAATACAAAAAAAAGAAAGGATCGTAGTAGAAGAAGAAATAGAAGCTAGGTTAACTGTTAGCTTAGTCTTCTCATTGTCATTTTTCTTGTAGTGGAAAACTAAGAAACTGCAAACTAAGCCTTTTTTACATTGTGTTTCTGAATCATGGAAAAACTAGAAAGCCAACTTCTGCTGAACTTAGTAGACGTCTGCGATGTTGACCTCGGAAGAAAGCACCACATTTCGGGGATAATCCATTGAACGTTTTGGGGAGTTTCTTTGACTTGTAGAGTGCATCAGGATTGTGCAAAAACTACACAGTCAGACCAACTTGATAAACGTTTGTAATATGCACAATGGAAGAAATTAGTGACTACTACATTTGGAGGTTCATATTATTGTTTTTCCTGAACTTGGGAGGCATTAATAATATGGACCAAGAAAGAACGACTATATTTTGGGCATCTGTTAACAACTGTCAACAGTTACAGTTGTACAAAAACTCCACAGCCATTTTTTGCACATGTTAGACATTCATTTGTAATGTGAGCAATGGAATAAACAATTCCATCTAGAGGCTCATATTAAACATTTCTTTTTTTTCCCACATGGTGTTTGATGTAGCAGCATTTTAATGTTTAACTTTGTAAAGATAGCATAGTGGGAGTACAAATGATAAGATGTGGAAATGTCTTTGGATAGGATATGTATACATTAAGACAATATTAGCCGGTGTGCATAAACTGTCAAACTATGAGTCATATCATGTTGCAAATAATTTATACTCAATTGAAATTTTCAATTAAAGATGCTGAGATAAACCAAATACATAATGAAATACATAATGACCTATAGTCTTAACTTAAAGGCCAAGCGGTTCACATCCTCATGGCACCCCATGGTCCCACACAGAGAGCATGTCGGAAATGGGATGAACGATTTACATCAAAAAAGAGGAAGGGGAGTGCCTTTTCCCCTCTTTCTCCACCTTGGCTTTTAATTTGGCTTTGCTGCTTATTTGTCACATTTACATCTGAAAGCAAAGCGCCCCACCGGTACCCAATAAGGCCAGGCCAAGCGGACACTGACAGCCTTTATGTGATAACAAAAAATGCCTTATTCAGCAGACAGAAGCATGAAGAAGGAATGGACTCCATCTGTGTTTTCTGTGAGAACCAAAGTCATTTGGCAGAGTTCAGTAAAAGGGATTGCGTACAATTTATTTCAGCGCATTTGGTGCAAATGGAAATAAAAGGGGAGGCACTGAGGTGATTTTCTTCTATAACATTTAAAATAATAATTCAAGTCTCCTTTATGACCTGATCAGATGTCAGATGTCAAAATACACTGAAAAAAATTGAAGAATTATCAAGGGAAATACACAGAAATATTAAAGTAGTAAGTATTGAAGCAAGCCCTTGAAAGACGGGGTCCGTTGAATCAAGTTTCCACTGTACAGTTGTTTTGCATGTATAGTGACAAGTCTTGGGACAGAAAAGCCATATTTTTCTCTTTTTTTTTATCCTATAAAACATAGAGGCCTTTAAAGCCAGCCAGTCATAACTTCCTTAAAAATAAGAAATAGATATCCATCCATATTGATTAGTGGTGACAGGTAAACACTGTATGATGGATGAGGCTTTGCTCTTTCAGGTGTGGATAATACCTTCCATAAATGATGCAATGGGCCGCCTCATTAGCACACCAAAGGAAGTGCTCGGTGAATGGCCCATGACGCCGCTCTCACAGAGTCCATTACGGTTTTTAATTAAAACAACAACACTGTAGAGATAAAACTAAAACATACACACTATTCCTCACCATGAGTCGTCAGCAGGAAGGACGGCACTTTGGAGGAAGTTCCAGACGCTTTGCGCAGGTAAACTCTAAAAGACATCACAGAGAGAATACCGCTGCAAATGAGACTCTAAGAAATTTGATGCTGGCTACGCGCACGTGTGTTTGTGTGCGTGCGTGGGTGTGTGTACGTGTACATGAAGAGTTGATGTATCAGTGACGTGGTGAGGTTCAAGAATGGTGAGGCACTGACTCCTCTGGAGTTGAATATACAAATATGACTCAAAAATAGATTAACCTGTATTTCAATTTGGACCTTAAGTGAAACATTTGTATTCGGCATTTCATATTGCTTCAATCAATTCCTTGCTGTTCAACAATGTGATAGTGCCTGTGTCAGCAAAAGCTGTGTGCGTAGTCGCTAGAGGCACTGAAAGTGCTATGCCTTTGTTCCCTTCTCGCCCATGTATTTGAACAGGAAATACGCAAATTCAGCTATTTCATTAAGAATTTTAATGATGCAATCATTGATATTATTGAATTGAAAAAGAAAATCTAAAATAAAGCACAGACCAGGTAACAAAAATGGAACATAATTTAATGTAATCATTAATAGTGTTTTTTTTATTTTTTATTTTTTTACCTTTCACATGCAAGTGAGAGGGAACAGTGAGGCTCTGCCTCCCATGCCTGCCCTGCCTGCACGTCTCTATGATGTATCACAGGTCAACAGTGGCTACGTATAGATGCAGTCAAAACCCTTGGAGCTAAAACTGTGATTAAATTGTGTTGCTGTAATCCAGATTAATCAGAGCACGATTTAACACACCTCCGGGTTCAAATGTGACACAACAGAAAAAGCTGCCATGTATTATTTTGACATGCTGCTCAGCGACAGTGTACAAGTAACCCACAGATGAACTTGATGTATTTATACCCATGATGCTCATCCACCCACCCCCTTCAAATTCAAAACAACCTAGGGATGCCATTTTTGCTGACAAAACTCATATCTGCATGTATCTCTTCTCTTCCCCTCTGATCTAATCCTTCCCTCTCTATCATTAAAATATAATCATCTTCCTTTTTCCGCCACAAAAAATCCCCCATGGACATTCAGGCCCTTATCAGTTGGAATGAAGGGCAAACAAAAGGAGAATTATCCTGCGCTTCCTTGAAAGGAAACAGCTTAAGATCCGTTTAACAGTCTTCCCGTGTATCGTTTACTCACAGTGGGCCCAAAAATACACACATAGAGCAAGAGCAGAACATGTGCTGATCTTGCAAATAAAGCAGGGACACGGGTGAGCAGGAAAACAGGAAGTAATCCTCAAAAGGGTACTATAAGCAAAGAGGAGATTGATAGTCCTCAATAAACAAGTGCTGTATCTGCTGCCAAGACATTTGCACCACCTACCGAGCAAATATAGCAGTGCAACATGCATTCGACTACAGTACTGTACTGTACTCAGCACCAGGTTCAGAAACAACGTTAGTATTTATTAATTAAACGTGTAATTTAAGAAATATATGCAAATATGAAAGTTATTTTTATTATTAATAAAAAAATGTGTAACTAAATGTTTTAGGAGAAACAAAATAGCAGACATCAGGAAGTCGGAAGTGAACGTTGGCGTGGGCAGGGTCTCGCGGCATGATCCCCTTCACGTACGTATGGTTAAACGTCACATAAGTGAAAGAGCTCCGCAAATAGTACACTCTCGCGGTTGTATTCGCCCAAGCGGGCAATGTAATGTTACGTCACACATGCCTTGCAACGTATTTGACCTTAAGCAACCGACTAACAGCAAACACTGAGATCAACATCAAATATGAATTAAAGACAGGTAAAAGAGGATTTTTTTTTCTTCTTCTAACAGATATATAACATACGTAAACGATGCATTTAAAAGGAGTACGCAATTTTCCCCTAACCTTTGACGTGTTCTGCAGCTATGTAGAATGTTGTTAGTCGAGAGCGTTTAAAATGGGTTTATTACGTGTTTTTGCGCATAAACTTGGGGGTTTCGATTTACCACTTTGGAACTTGAACGCACCAGTGGTCTCTAGGCGGAAGTAGGAAGTGTCAGAGATGTTCTAAGACAAAGATGTCGTAACCGTACATCTACGGAAACACGTACCGGCGAGCGTTAAAAGTGCTTTGCTCTTTATACTGTACTCCGGCTTGGATAATAAACAATGTTTTAAAACGCCAAATGTGTCATAGTTGAAAAGGTTTTACCAATAAGACACTAACCAGCTGTAATCTTCATGCAGACATTGTGTGAGATTCCTGCAGAAACGATATGATTGGTTCACGAGGACTAGTCTACTCTCAAATTTCAAAACTTAGCAGTAGTTTGTTAGCTCATAGCAACGTGATCCTATAGCGTGTCACAATTTCAGGGAATTTCTCTAGATTCAAGATTAGTTAGTGGCTGATATACATACTTGACGCATCTTCGTGTCACTCTCATTGAGAAGAAGCATGACTTTACGATACAGCACAGCTTTTTGATTTTCCATAATAGTTCGATCCACAGCCATGGAGCTTCTCCCAGTGCTTGAAGCTCAAGAGAAACCCAAACAAGGAATATGGTAAGCAAATGGGAGTATCGATGCATAAAGATGGCCAACCTTGTATTTTTTTCTCAACCTTGCAACTTCAACCCAGGTATTCCTTGGTACCGAGCGGGAGGTCCCCGGGTGTGAGCGTGGGACACACCTGTACCTACTGGCCTGGGGATGGTGGCAGTGGAAGAATCCTTATAGTTGGGGGAGCAAATTTTGGTGGCAGCTTCTCGCATACACACGCCATAAATCTGAGTACGGATCCGAGCAATTCACCCCAATTAAAGAATGATCAATTTAACTCAACTCGACCGTTGATATATTTTAAGTCCAAAACACGCAATGGACAGGAATTGATTATAGCACTTAACAAGCGGCCAATCAGATTTCTTAGATGTCATCCTCCGGATTGCCCAGTGGTATTGTTTGTTCTTTGTATTAATTGTATACAAATTACAGGCATAATTTTACAAAACAGTTGTACTGTTTATGTTTTTATTCCTTTGAAGTTACATGGATTTCATTGCCAAAGCTATGGGGGACTTTGAGTATATTTTTATCAGTAATACAAAAAGGTGGGAAACAGTAAAAAATTGAGTAGACATGAAGTCATGGCATTGCCAAAAGATCGTAGCACCTGCCAAAAATCCAATCACATTGTCTTTGTATTCCTCAATGATATTTTCTTTCTGATCATTTATCATTGCATTTTATGTTACGATGAACTGTTCTCTGACTTTCCAAGAGTATCTTGAGTGGGATGCGTTGCCTTGGGAGGGTCTGAAGGCTCGATATGAGCACTGCACGTTGGTGCCCGGAAGCCCACCACAGAGCTTGTGGGTGTTTGGGGGTGCGGAGCAGAGTGGCAACCACAATTGCATTCAAAAAATAAAAGTAGCAGGTAAAAAAAAATGGCTGACTTTGTCTTTGATTGTGTGATGCAAATGTGTCTTCTGTTGTGATCTACAGAAAGCAAGGCCCTCTGGGAGAATGTCCCAGTAACGGGCGAGCCCCCCAGTCCAAGGACATATCACACAAACTCTGCCTATGTTGGTAACTTATTATACGTGTTTTGTGGTGGGGAAGCAGGAGCATCACCTGTCTCGGACCAGAAACTTCACATATTTGATACCGGTGAGTGTTGGATTTAGTTATTTCCACACACATTAGCCACTAAATTGTTGTTTATATATCAGCATTGCTGTGGTCATCCCAGTGTCTTCCACCTGGACGCAGCCAGAAACGCAAGGCCCACAGCCGCCAGTCAGACACGGACATGTTATCGTAGCGGCTGGCTCAAAGATCTACATTCATGGCGGCATGGCAAACGAAGATTTTTTGGACGATATTTACTCTCTTGATCCAAGTAAGGATGTCAAGTGAATACCAGTGAAAACGGTAAAACTAGACTTTGTCCCTCCCTTCTGTATTGCTGCAGAAAAACACACAGTAATTCACCATTTATTCACATTAGTTATCAAATCCTTTATAAGCACTCGAACACAACAATGCATAGACCTCCAGCATGGCGGCCATGGCATGTGCTTCATCTTTAGATGAACAGACTGCTACTGTTTCTTGTCTTTGTCGCAACATTTTTCATACACATTTCTCAAACTATGGTTGCTTGTTCTATATCATATTGCGTGCAACTGAAGCATTTCCAAATGACATTCTTACATTCTTTTTTGGGACCACTTCCAACTCACGAGCGTCTTTCTTCTCCTACATGTTGGTCTCTTTTAGTAGTCCTGCAGTGGCAGGGGTGATGTCTCCGCCCCTTTTTCTCCAGGCAACAAGCTCTGGCGTGGTAGTCTAACGGAGCAACAAAATCTCTCTCAGTAGCGAAAAGTATAGGTAGTTTACGGTCAGAATTTGTTTGTCTGCCAAGTTGGCGATTGAGATCGAGGATGGCGTCCCCGTGTGATGTCATGAGAAAACTTGTTCCCATTTCCCATCATGCATGAATAAAATATCAATCAAATCGAGCTTCATGATGTATCGTCCACCACTGGTTATAGTCATGTTAATGTGGAAACAGTTTTTTATTGATTTATCTTGGGCTCATGTATTTTATATCTGTATAGTTGAGAAAGCTTTCCAATAGTTGGTGAGTCTGACACTAATGTCATTAATGTTTGCATTTTAAAGGTAATATGACGTGGGAGTTAGTGCAGCCCGAAGGTGACATTCCACCTGGCGTGGCAGCACATTCGGCAATCGCGCTGGGCAACAACATTTACATCCTTGGCGGGTTGACTGCAGACGGAGCCAGCAATGCCATGTACACATTCAATATAGGTACAATTCCTCAACATCATGGACTATTCAAGTACTGCAGAGCCTATTCTAATGCCATACATGTGGCCTGTTTGCAGAAAAAAAGTCATGGACCCTAATGAAATTTGAAGGGGATCTGCCCCCAAATCGTCTGGACCACTGCATGTGTTTGCTACCGTGGAAGGTGGAGGCTGTGGGAGATGGTGGTGAAGCGCAAACAGCCGCCCCGGATCCTGCAACCAGTCCAACTTCCGCTCCAGCAGAGACAACACACTTGGCTTTTGTATTCGGTGGGATGGACACACAAGGCATCATACATAAGGACTGTGTCGTAACTGTGGTAACATGATGGGCCCTAGAGAAAATAAAAAGTGAGAGCAAATAATTTTCTATCAAACATTTATTTCAATGTCTTCCCAGAAGTATAACAAACATATTCAGTAAATAACATTTAGCATTGAGGATCCAAAAGACAGCCTACCCATTAACAGCCAGTTAGAAATATACAGACTTCAAATGACTTGAATGTATAAAAAGTATGAATATTTTGATTTGAGAAACAGTTTTAGAGCATTAAGTTCTGCTATGGGAGGTATGAAAATTTCAGTATCCATCCGACCATCACGAAGACAATTACTACAAAAAGTAGGCTCACTTTTCATATTATCACTTAGAACATGAGTGCTTTAAGTGCATAGTACTCCACCAAAGCTGATAAACATTGGTAGTTTTGTCTAGATCCCAAAACAAATTTAGAATTTTAACCATTTTTAAAATGTGAGACACCTCAACATGACAAATCCCCTATGGGAAAGAGTGTTGTAGTCCAATGAAACCAAGGTTGACCTTTTTGGTCTAAATTCCAAAAGGCATGTTAGGCACAAACTCATCACTGCTCATCACCAAAAGAACACCAAAACACCACAGTGGTGGCACTGGCATCAGCATGCTGTTGGGCTATTTTAATTCAGCTGGAAATGGGCCTTATAGTCAAGGTGGAGGGAATGATTTATGATTCATTTTAAATAGTCAGTTAAAGCGGAAGTCAACGCAACCATATTTTTTGAAGAATATGTTGTATTCAAGCCCACTAGTTGAAACAAGGCGTTCTGCTAGGAATAAAAAAAAAAGGGGTGGGTGGTGGGGGAATCCAATGAAAAACACATTTCATTTGGAGTTAATCAGAAGCACTTGAATGTCAGTTGTGTGCTTTATGGAGGACCAAGAGCACAAACGAACTCGTTTAACAGAGTTTGAATGTAATTAGTTATTTTTCCATCCCCCTTATTTTTTTTGTAAATTGTGTCCACTGTGTACTTAACAGGGGAAGTCAACCCAAAAATTACTTACACAATGTTCTATGCACCTTCACTAATCTAAGCACGGCATTCTGATTAATACTGTAGCCATCTCACGGAGCGGCCATTTTGCCACTCTGTCAACTGAAAATGACATCACAGTTGCTCAGGTAACAATCAGGCATTCCCCCCAACCCCCATTTTCTTAAACTAAGCCATGATTGGTAGTTACCTGAGCAATTGTGATGTCATTTTCAGTCACGTGACAAAATGGTCACCCCGCGATGGACAACAACGGGTGGATTTTACCACAAACACAATAATAATCAGAATGCTGTGTTCACACTAATGGTGCTATAGAACATTTTCTTTGAAAAAAAAAAAATGGGTTGACTTCCCTTTAAAAGCATTGCAGAAAAATGAACTCGTGAATCTTTACACTGATGTCATCAATGTTTGGTTTTCAAGGCAAGTGTGGGCCCCAGATGGAGCCAGCAACGTGTATTCAACAGAGGTAAAATGTAATATTCCCCATATGGCAGAGCTATTTCAATGCCAGACCTCTAACCTCTTTGCAGGAAAAAAACAGGGCATCATAACCAAGGAGACATTATGGACCAAAGAAAAAGTGGAAGCAACTTATTTTCTATCAAACATTTATTTCAATGTCTTTCCAGAAATACAACCAGATTCAATAAATAACTTTTAGCCTTGAGGCGCCATCAAGCAGCTTACCCATGAACAAAAGCCCACCCCACAGCCCACCCCTCCCTCCCTCCCACTACGACTACTACTACGTGATCCCCATCAGGACTGCCTGAGAACAGCAGTAGTGAGCCTTGAGAATCCAGGCTGACAAAACTCCACCCACCGGCGAAGATAACACCTAACGAGCTGAAACTCGTTTCAAAGTCTTTCGGATGATTCCGTATGGCCGCCCCTCCCTCTCTTACAATGAGTCCATCAGTCTAATATGTACATCAAGGTGTTTTTGTTGTTTTTTAACAAAGAGGCGAGTGACTAGATCAGCTTTGAGCCTGCTTACAACTCATCTTTGTCTTCGGCGCCCTCTGGTGGTGGGCCACCTGCACTGCCATAGAGCTTGCTGATGATTGGCTGCACCACCTCCTCCAGCTCCTTCTTCTTGGCCTGGAAGTCTTCCAGATCGGCGTCCTGGTGTGACTCCATCCACTCAATCTTCTCCTCTACGGCCTTCTCTATGACCTCTTTGTCTTCATCGGAGAGCTTGCCGCCAAGCTTTTCCTTATCGCCGATCTGGTTCTTCAGAGAGTAAGCGTAGCTCTCCAGCTCGTTGCGGGCGTCAATGCGTTCCTTCAGCTTCTTGTCCTCATCGGCAAAGCGCTCGGCGTCGTTCACCATGCGCTCGATGTCCTCGGGCGTCAGACGGTTCTGGTCGTTAGTGATGGTGATCTTGTTCTTGTTGCCCGTGCCTTTGTCCTCAGCCGTAACTCGAAGGATGCCGTTGACGTCGATCTCGAAGGTGACCTCAATCTGCGGCACGCCGCGTGGGGCAGGGGGGATGCCCGTCAGGTCAAAAGTGCCCAGCAGGTGGTTGTCCTTAGTCAGGGGACGCTCACCTAAAACATGAGATCAGTACAATTGAGATCATGTTGCTAAAATGGCTTTATATCAGACCCCCCCCCCCCCCCACACACACACACACTCCTGTTTAAAAACATGCTGTGTCTGAGACTCTTACCTTCATAGACTTTGATGGTGACAGTCGGCTGGTTGTCAGAGGCAGTGGAGAAGATTTGAGACTTCTTGGTGGGCACCACAGTGTTCCTGGGGATCAGCTTGGTCATGACTCCTCCCACAGTCTCAATACCAAGAGTAAGAGGGCACACGTCCAGCAGAACCACATCACCTGAAAAAAAGATGGAACAATTCAGTTAATTTAATCAAGGCATACGCTTGTAAACATGTATCGGGGAGTCAACACCTTACCAGTGTCCTCCTCTCCAGAGAGCACGCCAGCCTGTACGGCGGCACCATATGCGACGGCCTCGTCAGGGTTGATGCCTCTTGAAGGCTCCTTGCCATTGAAGAACTCCTTCACCAGCTGCTGGATTTTTGGGATACGTGTAGAGCCGCCAACCAGGACGATCTCGTCAATGTCTGACTTCTTCAGGTCAGAGTCTTCAAGCACCTTTTGCACGGGCTTCATGGTGGACCGGAACAGATCCTGGACAACACAGTAAAAATGTATTAAAAGGCTGGCAGATCATGATCACTCCTACCCCTAAACAGGTTAAGGGAACTTACCATGTTGAGCTCCTCAAACTTGGCACGCGTCAAGGTCTCAGAGAAGTCCTCACCCTCAAAGAAGGACTCGATCTCGATGCGGGTCTGGTGCTGGGCAGACAGCGCCCGCTTGGCCTTCTCCACCTCACGACGCAGCTTCTGCACGGCACGGTTGTCCTTGCGCACGTCTTTGCCCGTCTTCTTCTTGTACAGCTTGATGAAGTGCTCCATGACACGCTGGTCGAAGTCCTCGCCTCCCAGGTGGGTGTCACCATTGGTGGCCACCACCTCGAATACACCGTTGTCGATGGTCAGCAGAGAGACGTCGAAGGTGCCACCGCCCAGGTCGAACACCAAGATGTTCTTCTCACCGTCCTTCTTGTCCAGGCCATAAGCAATTGCAGCTGCAGTTCTGCGGAAGGATGCCACATTTAAGGACGATTTAAAAAAATAAAATAAAAAATACTTAAGTGTTAAAAAAAATAAATAAATTAAATCACACACTTACGGCTCATTGATGATTCTCATCACATTGAGCCCGGCAATGGTGCCGGCATCTTTAGTGGCTTGGCGCTGGGCATCATTGAAGTAGGCAGGAACAGTGACCACGGCGTGAGTGACCTGAGGTAATAGAGCTTTCATTACAACATTGTCTCACATATGAGAAAAGCACTCAAATTCACAGGTGTTTTTTTTTTTTGGTACCTTCTTGCCCAGATAAGCCTCCGCGGTCTCCTTCATTTTGGTCAGAACCATGGCAGAGATTTCCTCAGGGGCGAAAGTCTTCATCTGACCACCGCCAATGTCGACCTGGATGTGAGGCTTGCTCTTCTTGTCATTCACCTGAAGAGGACCATAAAAATAGCAGTTGGTAAATGTATGTCATATCAGGGTCGCTTATGGTATTGTACTGTCATACCAACATCAACCATTGTGATTTACTATCCATACATATCGTCGCTGCCCTGTGAAAAATACTTATCTCCAACTTTGGGAACTTTTTTAATTTTCACTTTAATGCGATGTCTGTAACGTGGAAACATGATTCATGTAAAAATAAGAAAATGGAAAAAAAAAAATGGAGATAAGTGTTTTTCACATGACAGCGACGATATACAGCTTCAAATAATATTGTGCCATCATTAAGAATGTTTCCATTTGTGTTGCTAAACTGATATTGCAATGCATCGATATCAAAATCTATCCATCAGTCGATATTTGTGGTATTTATTAATGACTGCATTTCTTATTAGCATGGCTAATTATGACATAGGCTTGTACCCAGTGCCCTAACCCCACCTCTGCATATATCCAAATCTTAAATTTACCATAACCATAGAGATAATTCTGTATCTCTATTATCATAATACCTTGAAGGGCAGGTACTTGATGTCTTGCTGCACGGAGGAGTCGGCCCATGTGCGACCAATCAACCTCTTGGCATCAAACACCGTGTTCTCTGGGTTGGAGGTCAGCTGGTTCTTGGCGGCATCACCGATCAGGCGCTCACCCTCACTGGTGAACGCCACATAGGATGGAGTGATGCGGTTGCCCTGGTCGTTGGCGATGATCTCGACGCGGCCATTCTTGAAGACGCCAACGCTGAAAGGGGGCAGGTGCCAATATTAGTTTTAGTTGATTTCTGATGCATCCTCTGTTTTAAGAGCATCCATCTTACCATGAATAGGTGGTCCCCAGGTCGATACCGATGACAGTGCCCACATGTTCCCTCTTATCGTCATCGTCAGCATACACGATGCTGGCCAGCGCCAGGAACAGCCACAGAAACTTCATTTTGGCTAGTCTATTACTCAAGCTCCTTGACGAAATAAAGCTGCAAGGCGGAAAAAAAAACGTTTTCTTTTGTTAATGACGTACACCACTGTCTGCCAACTTGTTCAAGTACGCTAGCTGCTAGCCGCACTAAATGGTGACGGTTCGAGTCGAATGGATCGGCAGAAATCATCTTAAAATGGACTTAAAACGTTCATATGTTGTATGTGTGTGGTTAAAAACATTTTTCGCCACAATAACCAACCATACTGATTTATTAGCTACGTTTTTTTCCTAGGCCTGAAGCAAGCTAACCGGGTTAGCTTCAGCTTGTCCGGCAGACTGAAAAGGGGCAGAGAATTTTGTCATTTAAGACATTGTTAGATTTTCAAATGTCAAAGTGTAATAAAACAGCAGCTGCGCCAAACTGCAATGCGACATAACACTTTTTAGGACATTACAGTACACGTGCAATGCTGTCCTTTTAAATACCGGTAACTACATATATACAATAAATTAAACAGTACAGTTTCCGAAACACATTCAAATTAAACATACCTTAGTCGTAGGATCAAGAGTTATCTTGGAATGTAGTCAATTGGAATCGCTCGACGTTAGTTATTCTGTAAGTATTCTTGTCTAGTAGATGTGATACTGAATGAATTGAGAGCTGCCCCTATATAATCGGTCACCGTTTCCCAATCGTGGAGGCCAGCGATTGGCCGAGAAGCTGCGCGTTGGAACGCACCGATTGGTTCCTTTTGGCACGCTGGCCGACGATGATTTGCACGCCGCATGGTTTTGTGACGACCTCTCTAAATTGCCACTGATTGGCTGGACTGGGAACGTGGTTCGTGCAGTTACACGCCACTCATGACGACTGGCTGGGGTGGGTGTATTTTTTATTTATTTATTTTCTTTTTTTTTTTTTTAAACCAAAGGTTGGATTCCACATACGTAGTAATTGATGTCCCTCTTCTATCATTCGAAGTTGACTCACTGCAGTGACTAACGTGTAAACCTTTCGATGTGAACAGTTAGTTGCTGTAGTGTAGATCATTTGTTACTGCATTTTGTTGCATCAGCTGTATTCCCGAGTAGTTACATCAGGGATACAGTACAGCAAAACTCAACTTTATTGAATAAAAATCAAAATGGGAACAGACATTGGGACACATCAAACAAAACTGATGATAATACTAGAGTACAAATAAAATTAGGTTGGGTAATGGCTGGCAAAGCACGTACATCCTTTATGATGACAATAATACAACAATACAAAATTAATTTTATGCCCTAACCCTGTACATAGTTCAAGTAATGTGACAAAAGCTACAATGATGATGTGCATTGAATTAAATGTATTAGTAAAAGTGTTTTAATTCAGCCTCTAATTAAATGATATGTCTCTGTAATGAGGGTTTTGTTTTCTTGCAGGTTTCGTGCATATTTCATTGTATAAAACATTTTATACGGACTTCGAATATGTTTCATAAGCCTATTTAGACATAAACCTGTGTTGTTGTTTTAAAATTTAACTATGTTTATACCTGGGCAGCATGGTGGGCGACTGGTTAACACATCCACCTCACAGTACAGAGGCCGTGGGTTCGAACCTGTCACTGACCCTCCTGTGTGTAGTTTGCATGTTCTCCCTGTGCCTGCGTGGGTTTTCTCCTGGAACTCCGGTTTCCTCCCACATTACAAAAACATGCATGGGAGGTTAATTGATCACTCTAAATTGTCCGCAGGTATGATTGTGAGTGTGGATGTTTACAAATTATTTGTCTGTTTGTGCCCTCCAATTGGCTGGGCATCAGTCTATTCCAGCTGACTTTGTGCAAGAGAAGGGTTACACCCTGGACCTGTCGCCATCCAATCACAGGAAGGTGCATTTAAACAAACCAGTCACATTCACACCTACAGACAATTTAGGGCCTTCAATGAACATAACATGAATGTTTTACGAATGTATGAGGCAGAGGCGGTACAACCGGGGGAAACTAGTATTGTAGATTTTATGGCTATAGCGTTTTCCTCTTTGTAGAAGCGCTCATTACAACATTTATGTAATTTAATGAGGAAAACACCTTTCTGTCCAATGTCATGCTCACACACTTTTATTTCTCACACTAAGAAAAAGTACCTCTGGAAAAAAGGCTTTGTCATTGTTAAAAAGGGGGCTGTTGTTTCGGTGCTCTGATTGAATGTTGCTACTGTCAGTTACGAGGTTAGTTAGATTACGTGTTATTCACTTAGCCAAAAATTTGTGCGAGGGGACGCATTGCGACATCATTGAGTTCACACGTTCCGACATGCACTTGACATGTTCAAATATCTGTCAGCACACCCAACCTTGAATGCCCCCCCAATAAATCGTAAAATACCCCCCACCCTCTGACAGCCCTGGCTTAGCTGTAGTTAGTGACAGTGATTGCTCCGCTGCATGCCCAATATTCCGATCTCATAAGAACACAACATGAATAAAGAAAATGTGAATGAGAAAGCAATTTGCATAGAAAAAGTGGTGGCATGTCCACCTCAGGTTTCTGAGTTTATGGTTTCAAATTGGCGGCACGGTGGTCGACTGGTTAGCACGTCCGCCTCACAGTTCAGAGGTCATGGGTTCGATCCTGGCCCCGGCCTCCCTGTGTGGAGCTTGCATGTTCTCCCAGTGCCTGCGTGGGTTTTCTCCGGCTACTCCGGTTTCCTCCCACATTCCAAAAACATGCATGGTAAGTTGATTGGACTCTCTAAATTGCCCCTAGGTGTGATTGTGAGTGCTGATGTTTGTCTTTCTGTGTCCTGCGATTGGCTGGCAACCAATTCAGGGTGTCCCCCGCCTACTGCCCAAAGACAGCTGGGATAGGCTCCAGCACGCCCCGCGACCCTTGTGAGGATAAGCGGTATAGATAATGGATGGATGGATGGTTTCAAATCTCAGCTCAAGCCTTCCTGTGAAGTGTTTTGTTTTGCATGTTCTCCAAGTGCTTGCATGTTTTTTTTCTAGGTATGCTGGCTTCCTCCCACATGACAAAAGCATGTATGTTAGTTTTAGGATAGATGGATAGATAGATAGATAGATAGATAGATAGATAGATAGATAGATAGATAGATAGATAGATAGATAGATAGATAGATAGATAGATAGATAGATAGATACATTACCCTTTAAAATAAATGAAGAGTCTTAATACGTTCCTTGGTTCTTATTTTTTGTGTATATATATATATATATATATATATATAAATAAAACAAGTTTAAGCGCGCCCCCTAGAGCCTTGGAACCGCAAACTGATGACGTGGTTCGACCGGGCCGTTGATCATCACAGCAACAGCAGGATGGCCGACCAGAGCAGGCAAATAAAACTCGCCGCAGCCAAGAAAAAGGTAACAATTAATACAATTTTACCCGGTTGGATTGTCATTTAAACCGGCTCATGGTTCCCTACATTGCAGGCTATTTTATCACAATTAACATAGCAATTGTAGTGTCATGACACGTCTTTCGGCCTCTGCGGCCGACGTTTGTCCGGCCTCTGTCGGTCGTCTCGTGCATCGATGCGCAGGAAAGTCTGGGGCTGCGTCGAGGCCTTTACTTTCCAACATCAACTTTTCCAAATTGTGGTCATCGTTTTTAATTCTAAGTGTCATTTTTACCACGCGACACCATCTGAATAGTCAGTATTTTGTTTTCTGTCAAGGCTTTCGAGTTGCTTTTTAGCTGACAAAGTGAGTACAGTATTTTGTCGAAGAGGAACGTGCTAGCTTAGCTAATAAGATATTAGCCAAAGGGCTAACTAATGAAATTGGGAGAACTGTACGAGTACAAGCGTGCCACTGTTTTGTTTTTAGGGCCGTCTTTTGTTACTTAGTTGGTCATAAGTTTCAGTAACCCTAGAATGACGGGGAGTGTTATGACAGCTGACAGCCCTCTTCCCTGTCCCGGGGTGTGTGTTTGGCTTAGGCGTGTTTGCACTTTACAATATGGCCTTTAAGATGTGCGACGTTACCTTTTCGGAACTTTCTATGGCGACATTGCCCCAGAAGAGTTATTGTGAATATTTATGATCTGTTATGTGTGAGATTTCTCTCCAAGAGTCAGTATTTCAAAATGTCACATTTAGAAAGAAGACTTTACCAGAATTCCACATGGTTCTATGTTGCTATGGACCCATTATGACAAACGTTAAGGCTAGGAAAAGCGCTCGCATTGACAACTTTAATCATGTTTGGCTTCGAGCTAAAAGGCACATAGACAAAAACGGAGACAGACTGACAGACTAGCTTTTTGACTGAAAGTTACCTATGTCTATCTTCATTTGAAACATGATCTAATGAGGAGGATGAACATTGTGTGAGACTGGGTTGGTTGCATTCTTGCTTGCATACCTCTAACCTTGAGCTTCCAATCTTATCATATCCTTCACTACATAAAATAGAATAGGATGAACTCTATTATCTCAGAGGGAAATTTGTTTTGGATACTGTGACATTGCTGCACTTACATTCATTCGATTACAACTGTGGACTACAACCATCGGAACACAACAGACAGAAGACAACAGAAACCACAGGCGCAATTAACGATAACTAAATAATGTTGAACTATGCTTCGGAATAAAACTGTGGCAGCTATAAAGAACAGAAAATAAATCCAGTAAATATGAACTAGGGCTGAACGATTTATCGTTTTGGGACCGGAATCGCGATTTTCGACAACGTGATTTTGAGATCGTCAAAGCTGCAGTTTTTAAAAGGGCTCTTATCCCCGACCTTCACCAATAAGCGGCACGCTACTGTCAACAGTTCATACTATCCAGCGACGAAGTGGTTAAAACAAAAGCGTCACGTTTTCGCCTTTATTCCCGTAAGTCATTTCTTTTGCGGCTGTTTGAATGCTAGTTGCTGACCTAGCTTTCGCTGCAGCAGCACGGACTTTATTTATACCATATCGTTGCTGTTGTGTGAAAAACACTTATCTCCTTTTTTTTTCATTTTCTTATTTTTACATGAATCATGTTTCCGCATCGCAGACGTCGCATTAAAGCGAACATTAAAACAGTTTCCAAAATTGGAGATAAGTGTTTTTCACAGGACAGCGACGATATGTAAGTCTGTGCACAGCAGCAACAACGAGCTGCGGAGCCGCTCCTCCGTGGTGACAAATAAACTCCCTCACTAATAAGCAGCGTTTTCATAGAGGAGGCGAATGAGGAGTCGCTAAGCGTGCTAATCGCTAAAATGAAATGCAGAGTTGGGAAGACCCAAAATAAATGCTTAGGCATACGTAATGTATTAAAAACAATTAAAACGTATCCAGACATAAAATAAGACAGCTACATTAGCAATTTAGCACATGTTCTAACACCGGAACACGGAAACGACTGACGTCAGCCATGACGAAGCGCGTGACGTCAAACATACAGTTAAGTATATTAAATCAATTTAGTTTTGCTAATGGATAACATTTTTTTGTTGAATATATTTCATTATATCAAAGAAAAAGCAGACATGGTTACATGAAAATTTGAATGAAAAGAAGCAGAGAGAATAATAAAAAATAAAATTAAATAACCCAAACACAAATACCCCCATTATGATTTTTCCACCCACCATTACTTGTATAAACAATTTAACTTCAGTCTGAAGTTTCTCAGTTTTGTATAGCTTTGAGATAAATGTTGGGAATGTTGGGAGGTAGGAGGACTTGTAGCTGCTCACTCTTTAACGTCTCCTCGATGGCTGTACTATGAGAGCGAAACAAAACATGAGCATCCTTTTAATATTCTGTGAGCCACGTTGACTAAGGTTTTATCAAATATTGACTGTAGAGAGGGATACTTGCCATTCCTGTCAACTTTATGGCAGAACACCAAACAGTCGTAGTCTGATTGAAATACAGTATCTGAGCCAGTTTTCCACATAACAGATCAACATGAAAATTCTATATCAGAAATGTATCTGCAAGAATGCCCAAATACAGGGTATTGTTGTCACTAGAGCGCAGCATCAAGAGACGCTCAATTCACTGAGTGCTTCGGTGAGTGATAAAGTTTTACCCATGCCCATTTTTCAGATGTCAAGCAGTTTCAGTTGCATCATAATCATCCGCTTTAAGCCTTTAACCAACCTGAAATCAGTATGGGTGAAGCTTTATTGCTTTCTGAAGCATCGACAGAATCGAGCTTTTGTTGATGCTGAGTCCCAGTGACGGCCACATAGCAAACTGAAGCTGAACTGTAGTCCGGGACAGAAAAACCTCTTGCCACATTGCAATTTTGCAGCGCTGTGCTAATGTCAATTGGTGATCCATGGGCAAGGGAACGATATGCTTACAAAAACAGCAAAGCCTAAGCTGCCAAATGTTGATGGTCTAACATCTATCTAAACCAGGGGTCGGCAACCAAGAAAACACTGGGATCCGCAAGCACTTTTTCACATCTGAAATGAAGAGGTTAGCCTATTTGCCACTAACCACGTCTATAAAGTGCATAATAAAATTAAACTGACTTACCTCACGAGACATGATTGGGTGGGTCTTTTTTCAACGAAGCATCTCATCGATCCATATTAAACAAACAAAAGCCAGCGTAATCCAGTGAACCTTACTACGGTATTTTCATTTGTTATTGTCTTAAAAAAAAAAGGAATACAAAAATGAAGTTGATCATAGGGTTTTCAGCCGGCAGCGATGATATACATTTTGAGGTCACTTATGACGGGGCTGTTGTTGCGCTGTAGTTGGCATTGGCTTTGGCCCACAGTACCTGTGTTGGAATAATAAAAATTTGAGATAACTAAGCGACGTCTGACGTCGTGTCTTTGGAAGATGTTACAATACACTTCAATCGGACACTTATATTTTCTCAAGCCACGTAGAGCCGCAATATAATGATGAAAGAGCCGTGGGTTGCCGACCCCTGGTCCAAACAATATCTGAAACGTAATAGGAAAAATGATAGGCATGTATGAATAGTGAATTTTGGCAGACCGTGGATTTATAAGTCAACCTGCGCTGTTTGACAATCATCGTGATGTGTCATTTTACACCAAGAACCAGAAGAGGATATTTCAATAAACAAGACAAAGGGGCAATCACTGGTGTGTAAAGACTTAGAATAATAACCGCGTTATCAAAGAATTTGATGATATAATTATTTGGCTGACTGCTTCAAGGTTAGCTCATGGTTCCTTGAGGATGCAGTGTTTAATAGTGGAGCGTGTTCATTTCAGTTGCAGTCAATATCTATGGCATCAAAAAGCAAGAGTGTAAATGTTTCTTTTTAAATGATTACCACTCACATATGTTCTGTTGTTTTTTCTTCATGTTGTTCAGCTCAAGGAGTTCCAGCAGAAGGGTACTCCAACCAGTGTTGGATCAGGCGGAGGAGTTCTTAGCGGCGCAGGAGCCAAGAAGAAGAGGAAAGTGAAGGGACCCAACCAGTATGATGCACCCTCGATTGACAGAAACTCTCCAGACAATGTAAGCCTGGTCAAACATCTCATCTTTTGCTTCAGCTACTTTCACCTGCTTTATACTTGTTTTTACTCGATATTCAGTTACCTCTGATCAGGTCACACGGTGAAAATGCAGGAATCTGAAACCCCTAATAGCTACAATCCTGTGTTTTGCTATTTTTTATTTGTCATTTCCAACACTTCTTCTGAAAGATGGAACGTCAAGAGAAGAATACACACCAGAACGTAGATTAAGAAAGCAGATTTACATTCTCAATAAATTGTCATACATGATGGAGTGTTTTATTTTTTTTTTTTACGCTTTTCAGTTGTTTACTTCTTTGTATGATGGTTAAGAATTGGGGATAGACCAATTATCCGCCGAGGTATTCTGCATTTTGACTAATCTCTGCATCTACCTTTTTTTTTCTTCTTTTTCTTAAGTCTCATTGCCTATAATAAATCAATTTAAAACTGTGTTGAAATCAAAACAAAGATATGTGAAACTTTAACTTTTCTGTCATTTTGACAATTTGGAGGACTTCATATCCTGTAGAAAACTCTATGGAGCTATATTTTTAAATTTTCAGTTAAGACATGCTAATGACCCTGGGTACTCCCTGAACTTTTTGTCAGAATTTTATAACAAAGATGTATATTGTCAAAAATGTATAGTAGCAATAATAAAAAAAAAATCATCATTTTGCAAATCTGAAAAAAATGTTCAATAAACATATGCTTAAAGACGTTTCAACAAAGTTAAGAGTTTGAATTTTTTTTTAGATTTTGATGCCAATATTTTCTTTTTTACGAAAAATTCATATCGGCTCCAAATATCGGTTATCGGCCGCCTTGACTACTAACAATCGGTATCGGTACGGCCCTGAAAAAAACAGATCAAAAACAAAGACGGTGAAGTCATCGTCCCTAACATTTTTTTCGCAACCTTTTCATAGGTAGACATCTTATTTTTTTTACCCATTTTTCAGACAACTTCCAGTGAGGAATCCTAAAAACGTCTGCCCTCTGTGCTGCTGTTTGTCTTTCTCATCTAAAGATTTCCTCTCTTTCCTTCCATGTCTTCCTCATGTCTGTAGTTTGACAATATTCTCAAAGCACTTAGTCAAAGCAATGGAGTAGTCCTGCCTACGTACGGCAAAAGTCAGGTGAGCTCTATCCATCCTTGTCTGCTCTAATTTTTTTTTATGCTTTCCTCCTCTTCCCGCTCCTCCTCTTCATGTTTTTTTTATGATTGAATTGCTCGCATCCCCATTCCGACCAATTTCTTTAATGAAGGGCTCTTAAGTTTGTCACGTGGTGCAGAGAGCACGTGCCCAGCTTGAGGTCCCGAGAAAACATGTATTTTTTTCCTCCTCCTACCACTGTTTGCTGAGCATTTCATATAGTGTGCTGATCAGAAATGATACCGTTTGGATGGTCGGAGCACATTGCATGACAGTATTTTGAACAGGCTCCACAATGCAAGCTTGTCTCAAAAATAGGCTGGCAAAGTGCTTCATGTCTCGTTGTCTTTTGTTGTATGAATAGCGTGTTGTCAGTGCACATAATCACACATAAATGCCTATATGTTGCTTTTTGTCCTGTCATAACACTTGTCTATATTCTTTTTTATAAATGCCATCTCAGACCGTAGACAAAATGGAGACCTTCGAGTCCTCGGGTCCCCCTCCAACAGCTGAGCTCGACCGACACTCACCCCTGTCTAACGCTACTAGCACTAACACCACTACTAACGTTCAGAGTGTCGGACACACCACTGACATTTCGCAGGTGTGTCTCACTCCAACTCGATTCTTAACTTGTCTCTGCCGTGTACCCTACTACCTCAGCGTCATTGCACAGCATCTACAATATGACATTTGATTGCTGTTTATTGATTTACTTACAGTATGGGTATGTATTACTTTTCGTTTGTACATTTGTTTACGCTAAAAGTTCGATTTTGATTTGTTTGGTTAGTTGAATTCATTGATGTTGAATCTCCTTATTTGTAAGAAATTTGGGGGGGCGGAAAAAGACTGAGAATTATTTTGTATTCACCAGAAGCCTGACATAAAGACACACAGCAATGCTCACCAACAGTAGTGTTGATGAGAAGTTTTATTTTTGGAAATATGTATATTGCTGATGTTTGTATTTGCGCTTACTCTCGCGTTTCTTTATTTTTTTATTTTTTTGTGTGTCTCCTTCTGCAGGTCTCCCCTGACAGCAATGGCAATGAGAGTCTATCAGAGGAAAATAGGTAGGTTGGCTTATTTCACTCAACTTACAGTGGTACGTGAAGAAAAGTAAGTCTCACAGTATGATGGAGGTGTTGTGTTCTAAAGCTCAAGTTAAGTACTTATTTATTAACCCATTAAGGCCTAAAGTGCCTGGCTCAACAACTCCCCAAAAGGTCATCTTGAGAATTTCCCTTGAAAACCTGAGGTTTTCCCAGAAATTCAACACCTACAAAATAATTAACATCTCAGCCCCTGTAGCAGACAGAAACATAATTCCAAAAGAATTTGAGATCTTAGATATGTGGCTTTCACACAGACCTGAGTTTATTAATCTTTACTGTTTCAAACGAAGAGGTAAAAATAAACTGTCAGTGCAAGAGAAGCACTATTTTTAATTTTAAAAAATTGAGTGGTAATTACAATCCTCTGTTCTGTTACAAAGACGTCTATATTGTCATTGTCTACAAACATATATCTTAACCATATATCACGTTTGACTGGTTCTACTGGTTCAAAATCCACAATCCCCTCGTCTATACGACTCCTGTTACTCATGTAAGAGCTCCCGCGACCGAGGCGTCCGCCATTATCACTCGAAAGAATTCTGTAACATCCTGTGCCGGCTTATGACACCGAAATGTGTATATTCTGATACATTTCATTGGTTAAGAGACTGAGAATGAAATAATGAATAGAAAATGACGTATATGCTCTTCCGGCTTTAAGGGTAGGAAGACGCAACAGCGCTAACAGCCCTTTAGTGGTTGAAACGCGGTTATACGCTCCCGTCCTTAATGGGTTAAAGATCAGCTAGCAGCGAATAGGCTTGTCATGATAATTAATATATCGTCTATGAATATAATAGACACAATAGTTTTTTTCATTATATGCGTGTTTGTGTATATAAGTCATCAACCATCAGTCGCGCTACTTCGTTCCCTCTCCTGTCAGTCAACTTACTCGCTGCCGTCTAAGGTGAGACTGGCGCCCGTGCACACACAAGAAGATGGCAAGAAACGCATCATTGCAGAGGGAAAGGGGGAATTGGCACGCTCAAAGTTAAGATTTTCCGACCCACTAATTACATAAAGTCCCAAACCCAATGACACAGTGGCCACAAGGGTTGGAACATTTTGGATTGAAGCCAGGTGAATGTAGAGCTCCCACTAGCATCAATGAACCGGTATGCCGCATTTGTAAGACGAAGGTCGCAACACATCACATGTCAAAGTCCATTTAAAACACAACCATTCCACCCAATTTCTTCACCTGGTAACAAAAAAACACAGCAAGACATTGAGCACTGTTCATTCCCAGACAGCTTGCAGTTATAACGCTTCATGGATAGCGTTACTCTCTTGATAGTGAAATAGATGCAGCCATTCAACACTGTTGAGAAACAAACATTTAAAGAAATGCCACAGACAGTACAAATTGGCTAATAATAAAAAAAAAATCCCAAACAGCCGTTCCAGCTTTTTAATACAGGTGAAAGATTACATTCTGAAGGAAATAAAACATGTCATTTTACTCTGCCACTATACACATGTGCTTCTATGATATGTGTTCATTTTTAATGGTAAGTGCAATTTTTGTGAACAGAGCCAGAGTCTAATTTATAATTGTTTTATTTAAGATAATTCATCTATAGTTATACATTTAAATGCCAGTGTTAAATATTCTTAAAAATATAAACTTGTATATCAGTGGCATAAAAAAACATTGATACTGTCATTTATCTTGATAGGTTCTTCTAAAATATATCATCCTTAGAAAAACTGTTGCCGTGATAAGCCTAGCAGTGAATGGGGTTACTCTCTGGCTCTTTACTCTGAACAGGACATCAAGGAGAACACATGCTGCATTTTTTTTCTAACGTATGTGTGTACTGTATAATATGTTATCCAGCAGACAGCTGTCTTCCACAGAGAGCCTGCGACAGCTCTCGCAGCAACTGAACGGCCTGGTCTCTGAAGTACGTTGCTGCAACCTCTGAATACAAATCTGACTCAGTACTTGAAATTTTGTAAAAAATTAGGTTCATTCATTTTTGTGATTTCAGTCGTCTTCTGCGCATGTGAATGGTGACAGTGTGCCGTCCATTGGCGAGAGAGAATTGGACGTATGGCAGAACGTTTCCTATTTTCCACACACTCCATTGGTCACATTTTAATTTTTTTGCACCACACATAAAGATGCTATTGTTTGCCCTTGTGTTAATCATTTCCAAATGTTTCTCCTTCCCTGTCGTATATCCTTTTCATTTGTCTCGTGCCACAAATGTGTTCTCTTTCTCTTCCGCCCCGGATGCATGTGTACACGGTAGAGTCGGAACCAGGAGCTATCTGCTGCCCTGGAGTCCAGCAACTTAACAAACTCTCAGCTCAATACCAAGCTTGACCAGCTGGTAAGAAGCTGTCTGTGTGAGTCTTTGTATGCCACAGTGCATGAACTGTGTTGCATGTCACTTTTATAGCATGCCACCTTTAGTATCCTCACTAAAATTGTTACCCATGCATGGAAGTCATGCATTTTTTGACTCCCTGCTGAATGCATTTCTGCAAGCTTTAACTAAAGTTTACTAAGCTATTTGTGTAGCCAAATATTTGATGTGCTGATATGAACTTAAATCCTTTAGGCTACAATGCGAGGCCGGAATTGTGTCACGCTGCAGTGATGATGATTGTGTTCTTTTGTTTTATCAGGCTCAACAATCTCAGGAGCTCACAGATCAACTGCAGAAGGTCTTTTTTTCCTCTTTGTCTTCACCCGTGGCGCATCTTATTTCCGAACATTTATGACGTTTGCGTTTCTGTTCATTCAGGAGCGAAAGGATTTTGAACAAAAGTTTTCCAAAGAGCAGGGAGCCATGCGGGAGCAATTACAGGTATATTCTCATACTGTTGATAGGTAAATTAAACCTTTGCATCTAAGTAGTATGTAATACTATTTGGCTTATTTCAACTAGTGGCCTACGCTCTAATAGACACAGTGCCTTAATTAATAGTCTGTAGTGCTATCCACTATAGCTTTAATAAATGTCTCAGGTAACAGGTCTTGGTGTTGTGGGGCCGTCATTACTTTTACAAGGCATGATATTAATAGTTTGTATTTTATTTACGCTACACACTGCCTGCAGAGTAGACATGGCATCTGCGGTGAAGTTGACGCTGGAGGTTAAAGAGAAAGCATTCTTTGGTATGATTAGTAATTGCAAAAATAATACATTATAATAGAATTATTATTACGATTTCTGGTAATTTCTGCACTTGAATAAATAAACTGACCAATATTAGGAAATACAGAAGTTTGTCCATGCTCTAACTGTACATGGATTTGCATTTATTAAGTGAAGTAGGCATGGCTCACTGAAAGTGTAATTGCAAATGCAGTGATTGAATTAGGGAGCATCAGATAAAACGCTGCACTATATTTGATCCCCCAAGGTTCACATTCAAACGATTGGCATACTGGTGTCGGAGAAATCGGAGCTGCAGACTGCACTACAGTACACGCAACAGGCCGCACGGCAGAAAGCAGGTGGGTTGTGTTTCAATGTTGTTTGACCGTAACAAACGACCCCTAGTATCAAGTCATTTTCCTTTCAATTTTATTTTACGTTCAGGAGAAGCAGAGGAGCTGAATAGCCGATTGCAGTCAACAAAGCAGAGAGTGTCGGAGCTCGAGAGAACGCTGTCATCGGTGTCGACACAACAGAAACAGTTTGAAAAGGTAGTAAACGCACAGGGAAGGTTCAAGCGAATGGTTGTGGATCAGCATAAAAACTAAGAAACATTTTTTTTTTGCTTCTTTTTCTCTCTTTGTCTCCAGCACAACAAAGAGTTAGAAAAAGAGAGAGACGCCCTGAGGCTAGAGGTATATAGACAAAAGTAAGTGAGGTCTTATAGCAAAACTTAAGTCATATTGGGTTTTTTTCCCCTCAGATGATGTTTTTCTTTCTTCTTTTTTTTTGTCTTTGTCAAAAAAAGACCACCAAGAGCATTGAAAGCCACTCACAATCTTTGTTTTTGCGTTTGTTTGCAGCAATTTGAGCGACGAGTCCAAACAGCAAAGTTCGGAGCTGTCAGAGCAGCTGAGGCAGAGAGCGCAAGAGACTGGAGCATTGCGGCTGGAGGTGGAGGATCTCCGCAAGAGACTTGAGATTGCCGACCTCATGTTGCAGCAGGTCAGTTTACGTCCATGCATGTGACCTTGGTCATAGATCGGAATTTGCTTTCTTATTTGTATCGTATTTGTTTTACGCATCCCCATTGCTGTGTTGTCTGTGTGTTTTGTTGGCCCAGTGCTCCACCCAGTCAGATCCCAGTAGTGCCAACCAGCAGATCCAGTTACTGCTGGAAGAAAAGCAGCAGGTGGAATTGCACAATCACCAGGTTCTCTTGGCAAATATTGATTTTTGTTTTATTATTATTATTATTATTTGTGGGGACACCTGCAATACCTTTTATAGAAATTTCTGCCTTTTTTTTTTTTATGCAACACGTTTGACTTTTAATGCCTTGTCGTCAATGCCCTAGCTGATGGAGTCTGTTGGCCAGCTGAAGACAGAGAGGGACCTCTATGCAGAGCAGATCCAGGAGGGGGGCCGTGTTTGGAAGGACAAAACAGAGCAGCTGCTAACACAAGTAAATCACACTGAGATTTAAAAGCGACCTTATTCATTTTTTTCCCCCCATAATTTAAAAACAGTGCATTTTAACACTTTTAACTAACTTATTCAACACGAACAAACCACATTCACGCCAGGCTCATCGTTATTACCTCCCATTTTTACTAGGGATGCTCCGATTGATCGGGCACTGATCGTGATCGGCCGATTTTCTTGAAAAATGACGTGATCGGAATATTTGATCAAAGCCTTTTATTGCCGATCAAAACATCCGATCACCCGAAGCTCACGCTTGGCTGCCGCGATACGAAATGGCAAAAAAGTTTAATACGTGACGACGTCCCTCCGTCCAAAAGCATCACCCGCGCCGCCCTGCACGCAACCGCGCCCGCCCGAGCGAGCTACATTGACTCCAGTTGAAACCCGGCGCCAGAAAGGCTCCCTAACGCAGCCGCGCCTCCGCTATTGGGAGACTATGGTGAGTTTATGAGGCTCACTTCATTGAATAAAGTCAAGGCGGACACAGCGCAGTATAAGTGGCATTATTGCCACAGGGACATTAAAAGATTAACAGTGACTTTTTTCTCATTGACAAATGCACAAGATAGTTTGTCTATGCACAAGACAATAAAGTTCCTAAGTCGTTTCAATTTAGGAACTCATTGAATAGTTTATTCAAGTGAAGGCTGCATGTGACTATTTTTTCTACTTTGATTATATTCAGAACCATGCAATGTTTAGGTAGCATGTTATTTATTTGACTTTTTGCATTATGAGACTGCTGATTAGTTCTGTTAAAAACTGTTACTAAAAGCTGGTAAATGTAAGTTTTTCAGTGATCTTTGTGACTGAGTAATTGTTGTATTGTGCCAGCAACGGTTTTATATTTCTTCATGCTTTTGAAAATATATATAGATTTTGGTCAAACTTACGGCAACAATATGGCTGTTTTTTTGTGTTTTTTTTCAGATAATATAGCATAATAGCAGGTACCATAAATAAATGGAAAAATATACAGATATTCCATGTGATCGTAATCGGTATCGGCCGATCTCACTCATGCATGATCGGTATCGGTGTCATAAAACCTGATCGGAACATCCCTAATTTTTACATAAATAAAACATTGGCACAAACTGATCTGACACTACACCTGGGCAAATATATCTGCATTTAGGATGTCCTGTACCTAATGTACAGGACATCCTAAATGCAGACAAGAACACTCAATGAAATAAAATGAACAAGTCCAAAATTCCACCAAATGGCACCAAATAATTGTATTGCATTGGACTCAGCATTAGACTGATTGCAAAGCAGCAAAAACATTTTTTTAGTGAACAACGGATAATTTATCCATAGTTAAAACAAAGAACATGTGAATACTAAACCGTGAATATGGGGTGTTAACTCTGAGTCCCTTTGTGTATCTAATGTATGTGTGTCCGCCTTGAAGGTGTCACTGGTTGCAGAAGAGAGGGACAGAAACATTGAACGTGTCCAAGAACTTGAAGCTACAATTACAGAGATAAAAAATGCTGCAGGTAAGCTAAAATGTTTATTGTAACTACAGTTGTTCCTTTTACTGCATTTCTGTTACTGCAGCGATGACGTAACTCAAATTTGGTACGTGCCGTAGTTTATCATTTAACTACGCTAATGCAGTAGTAAAGCCAGTTACAGCCTAATATATATGTATGAAAAACACTTGTATGTCACATCAATGAAACAATGTGTCTTCTTGTGTCACATAATGTAAAGCTAAAATCAAGTCAAAATTTGTATTTACAAAATGTTCTATGCACTCCCACTATTCAAAACACGGCATTCTGATTCATTTTGACTTGACTTCCTCAAAACACCACACCTTTTTTTTCTTTTTTTCCTCCCTCAATGTTGTGGATCAGAAAAGATGTAAACCAAAGTACCCCATGTATAGGATCCTAGAGAGACACCTGTTCTTTTTTTTTTTTTTACAAGCCTTATTGTTTCTTCTCCATTTCTTCTAGCATTACTGTCCCGAGAGCGAGAAGACCAGAGTGTTGCAGAACCTCAGTCCTCAGGCCCTTCAGAGAGCGAAATGGCTCTCCAGGAAGCACTCACCACTCTGCAACAGGAGAAGGACTCGCTCAATGAGCAGTACCAGTCACAGGTGCGCACCAGTATGTTGAAATTGTCTCCCTGGAATGTTTCAAATAGTCTTTGAAGACTGCAATTTCTCGTTATAGTTGCGTGACAATGAGCAGCTGAGTCGCCTGTGCTCAGAGCAAGAGGCGCGCCTGTCGGATCTAGAGCAGCAGGCGGAGAGCCAAGCCCAGGAGGCCGACGACCGTCGCCGCATGCTCGAAGACGTCCAGTCAGACAAGGCAACAATCAGCCGTGCTCTCACGCAGAACCGAACGCTGAAGGATCAGCTTGCTGAGCTGCAGAACGGCTTTGTTCAACTGGTGATTTTTAAAGAAAAAAAAAAAACATACATTTTCTAAAGCAGTTGTCCTGGACTTATTTTGCATTTTAATTTTAGTACTGAAGAGGGAAGTAACGGCTAAGTTTCCAAGGTGAGAGAGATTGCTACCTTTGAATCTAAAATATTTTTGTTTGCAGACGAATGAGAACATGGAGCTAACCACCGCAATTCAGTCGGAGCAGCATGTTAAGAAGGAGCTGGCGCGCAGAATGGGCGAGCTTCAAGAGCAACTGCACAATGTCAAAGAGCAGGTTCGGTCTTCGACGTTAGTGTTTCCCAACCTTTATTGAGCCAGGTACACATTTCATATGAGAAGAAGTTCACGGCACACAACCAAACAAAATGCAAAACGTGTGTTGAATGAGCCGCTTTTGACACTCAGTTATGTTGCAGCTCTAATAACAGCACAAATATGCAGAGCAAGAATGCAGCACGTCGTCATTGCATACTGTCCTCCATTTCTGCGTTTGTGATTTATATATGAAGTGCATATATAAATCGGTGTTTTGTGCCGCCTTTGTCATTTCTGTCCAATGGGAGCACCGATCGTCGGACACGTCTGTTTTCAGAATATAGTTCCCTTGCAAAAAGTACAGTGTGAAAACTAACCAGAGCAAATGAAAACATTTAATAAGTGGCCGCTTTTGGTTCGGACCAAAGGACTTTTTCTGATGTAAATACATGGCACAGTAGTTGGGAATCATTGTCCTGTTATGTTTCATCACCAAATTTATCGCAGACGGTTATGCTAAATGTGGCTTTCTTTTACCACCAGCTTGAAGAGAAATACAAGGAGGCTCAAGGTCTGGCCGAGCAGAGGGACCAGGTGGCGGCCCACCTGCAGCAGTACAGCGCCGCCTACCAGGGGCTGGCCTCTGAGAGAGAGCAGCTCCACCGGCAGTATTTAACACAGAGCCAGCTCATGGACCGGCTGCAGCATGATGAGTCCCAGGGCCGCGCTCAGCTGGAAGTCAGCCAGAATGAACTGAAGCGAGCACAGGTATGTAAGCATGTGCTACTCACTTTTTCTCTTGTCAGGTAATGAAATGAGTGACCTTGTTTTCCCCATTCAGGAGCATTTGGGTCATTTGGTGAAAGATAATGAGCATTTGAAGGCTGAGGTGAGGGAGCTGCTCAACAGTTCAGCTCTATCTATGGCGCCCAGAGATGCAGGTTTGTGTCTTACTTGTCACGGTCACAGACAAAATGCTCTCTTGGTGTTGTATTAACAGCAGAAATGTAATCTGCTCTTCTGAAAGGAAGAGTGGGCCAAATATCAGAGATGTGAAAGACGCATTGCCAGCTATAGAAAATGGTTGATTTTAGTTGTTGCTGCTGAGGGCGGCCTGACCAGTTAGGCTCCGTGGGAAAGTTTTTTTTTTTTTTTTCACACATGGCCAAGTAGCTCTGAAAATTTGAAAAGTGCATTTTATGAGGATTTGGGTTATCTTTGTCTGATGATCTTAAAAAAAAAATGGGGAAACTGTGCAAAAAATAGGTAAATTTTAGAAAGGAAATTCCATTTTAAGGCACCGTATATGTTAAGCAATATCTTTATATATGGTTTATTAACATCTTTGAAATATCTGGTGGTTCAGGAGATGGAGTGGAGAGCAAGTTGCCTCAAGAAACTGTTACGGAGTCATCCTCTATCATCATCCCGCAAGACTTTGAAAGCGAAAAAGAGATGGTAAGAAGAATGTTTTCCGACTTTTCTTCTTCTCTTTGGTTGTATTTGTTCAGTGAATTTATTTATTAGTATTTCTAATGGTGTAAGAAATGTAAGGGGCCATACTTGAAAAACTAGACTCAGGATTTAAAATTATTCCTTAAACCTCATTGACTTTGTCCCCTACTGGGATATATTGAATTTATACGAAGGATTGCTGTAACCCTGTCCCCTGCGCCTTACCTAATTGTGGTGAAGGGGTTTGTGTGACCCAATGATCCTTGGAGCTAAATTGGCAGGGTCTCCCATGGCAAACAGGACATTTAGTCAAAGTGGACTATGTTTCACGCCTCCATTATTGAGGCGGCTGATCGGAGTTGTGGTCGCAAGGTAGTCTGTGCCAGTCAACTCCCGAAACCATTGGAGGACGCCAGCCTTAAGGGATGCTGTCAAGCTGAAGGAATAGTCCTATCGGGCCTTTTTGGCCTTTAGGACTCTGGAATCAGCTAATGTGTACTGGATGGCCAAGTGGAATGCAACTTTGCCAGTCGCTGAGGCAAAAACTTGTGCGTGGCAGGAGTTTGGTGAGGCCACGGAAAATGACAGGGCTGTAGTCAAGTCCATCTTTGGTCAAGTCCCAGTTGCAAAGGTGCAAGTCCAGATTAGATCAAATGTAAACGTTACAACAGAAAAATAAAATTTTCACGACCACAAAATTAGAGAAATGTCATTGTGTATAAGGTCCATTTATGGTGAATGTAATGTCACGTTTGCCTGTATTTGACTATGTGACCGATTTCATCGCCTCCGCAGGAAGAGTTCATTCGTGATGCATTGGCTCGTTTGGAAGCAGAGCGGGACGAAGCCAGGAGGCAACTGAGGGAGGAGCAGCGACTCCACACGGCCGCAAAGCATCAGGCTGCCGTAGCTCTCAGCCTCCAACAGCACAGCCACCATGGGCGTGACGACCACCATGATCACCATCATGAGCATGAAAACACTCAGGGCCAACATAGTCATTGTGAACACAATCACCAACATTCAGGTGAGAAAAGATGCATTTGTATAGAGTGATTGTTTGTTATGGGGGAAAAATTAGCGACTTTTAAGAGCTTGTCTACAAACAGTTGGGTCTCTGGAATGCTTTGCCCACTCGGACTGAATGATTTTGAAAAATAATAATGTCGCTTTTTTACCTCAATATTGTGATTGTAAGGGGGGCGTCCGTTCTGGAAAATCAACACATTTTCACGAAAGTTCCTTCCCGATGGCCAACACGCCCCTGTATGTATATATTTATAGATGTCTGTCTGCAATATGTATGTATATTGTATTGTATCATAACATATTATATTATAAAGCCTAACGACCAAAATTAAGCAGTTTTGTTTTCTTCAAATTGCAGCCTTTGCGATTCGAAAATTGCGCTCTACATTGTGATGTCGATTGGAATTTAATTGTTTTGCCCTACAGACAATTCAAATGTGAAACTACACAACGAATGGAAAAGTCTGCCAGGGCTGTGGAGAGCTGTTCCATTTCGTGCAAAAATGTTATGCTATGTCTTAAGCCTGCTAATGTGGAGAATGAACTGTTGTGCAGGAGGAGGAGTGCCGGCGGAAGTTCATCAGGCGTTACAGACGGCGATGGAAAAGCTCCAAGAGCGCTTCACCTCGCTCATGCAGGAGAAAGCCGACCTGAAGGAGCGCGTGGAAGAGTTGGAGCACCGCTGTATCCAACTCTCCGGCGAGACGGACACCATCGGTGAGGGGGGAGGACTCTTTCTTCCGCCAACGAGGGACGCGAGAAGGTAAAACTCAGTAAACATTGTTGCCGCTTTGATTTTCAGGAGAGTACATTGCCCTGTACCAGAGCCAGAGGGCCATCATGAAGCAGAAGCACCAGGAGAAGGAGCAATACATCAGCCTGCTGGCTCAGGACAAAGAAGAGATGAAGGTACTGACTAGAACGCCTCCTTGGCAGTGACCGCACGTCCGAAATAACTTCCTGCCCGCCAGGCGAAGCTGGCAGAGCTGCAGGACCTGGTCATGAGGCTGGTGGCCGAGCGGAACGACTGGTACGCAGGCAGGCACGCCGGAGGCGTGGCTTCGTCGAACCCCGACCTTCTTCCTGTTGGCGAGGACCACCATCACCCCGAACACCAAGCACACGGGGACGACCTCAGCGCTGGCAGTGGATCGGGTGAGCTAAAGGGGCTTTACACGCAAGTGCCAGGTAAACTTAGTCCATCCAAATCAGTGTCGGTTGGTGCTGTTTGCTTGGAACAGTGACACTGTGAAGCGTTTCGTTTACTGGCAGCATGAGAGTGGCTTTACGCACACATGGCTCTGATAAACTCTCTGTGTCCTAGAAGCCATGGAGATCATCCCCCTTTCCGAGCCCACCGTCGGCCAGGAAGCCCCTTCGCCTCACAACCCGCCCCCCGCCGAGCCCAAGGAGGACGGCACGGCGCGGCAGATCATGCAGCTGCTGCAGGAGATCCAGAACCCGCAGGGGCCTTCGCGGCCTGCCCCCTTCATGGGCAAGAACCCCTGCATCCCCTTCTTCTACCGTCCCGACGAGCAGGATGAGGTGAAGATACTGGTGGTGTAAGCCCGCCACATCCGTATATTTAGCAGCATCCAAAATGGCCGCCACCCCCACTTTTCCGTACGCTCAAGTGCAATGACGGGGCCTCATGTCTCCTTACTTGTGACACATCAGGTTTGAATGTACTACTTAACAAAAACTGGAGTGTGCGTGTTTGTGTGCGCGTGTGAGGCGGAGTCTGATGTATAATTTTGTAGAGATGATGGACGTTAATTGCACTAAAACGGTTTGTACAAAGTGTCTAGATGACTGATCCTATGATGCCTCTGCAGCTGAGGGTGCCATTTTGAAGGAAATGGGTAGGATGACTGGAAGAGTTGTAGTTACTAAACCTTTTCCCACCAAATTTTGCCCAAATTCTGTATGTAATCCATCATGAACTGAATTGCTCATATTGTACTGGGCTACCATGCAGAATTTTTGCCATATCATATGAGGTTGTGTCACTTCCTTGTTGCTCATATTTTCTTTTGTTCATTCTGTTACTTTCCTTCCAAATCTGCCACCATTTGACGTCCTTCTTTGTTGGGGGCAGTCCAACTATATTAGGGGTGTCTGAACTACAACCGGGGGGCCCATTTGTGGCTTCCCGCAATACATCATATTGTGATGGATTGATTTTAGCTTGTTTGATTAATTGAAGTTGAAGAATTTCTAAGTGGCCCTTGTATCTTCCAAGTTTTCTTGGTGGCCCTCTGCGTAAAGCGTTTGTACACCCCTGATATATATAAAATAGGTTGGTCTTTTTTTATGCTGTTACTTTATGATTGAAAGCAAGTAAGAGGGAGAGCAGTGATCATACAAGCTGAGTGAGGTGTATATACTGTAAGTGTGTATCATATTGTATATTCATGTGGCTGGGTGTGTATGTGCAGAAGGAGGTGGTTAGTGACTGACAGGCTCACATTTAATACAAAGGATGACAAAAATAGAGGATATATACTATTTATTATTATTCTTATTTGGAATGATTTAGTGTCCCAACCAATCAGTTTCGGATGTTTAAGTAGAAGTGAGTGACTGTTGAAAATGAAGGAAGTGAACTGATTTGTTGGCTTTGATTTTTCTCCTCCCCCCACCCCCACCCCATTCCGTTGAATAAAACTGATTGAGCAACGTCATGTGGATGCATTTTTTTTTTTCCATTTCAAAATGTTCTTACATATATATGGTTAAAGATACCAACATGTGGAAATATTGATAACGGTCAATATTTAATGTCAAATTTAATGTTTTAAACAACACCAGACACTTGAGCTTGTGTTTCACTGAGAATCTTTTATCATTTTGATGGCAGGCAACTGTTGTGGTCAAGCTTTTTGTTTGCATGCGTGCTACTTTTTAAATGTATTGTAAAATCTCACATAATCTTCAATCTCACTGTGCCTTCATGTACCCGTATTAGAGAATCACTGCTCTAACAGACTGATGAAAAACCAAACTTATATATATATATATATATATATATATATATATATATATATATATATATATTATTCAATTTATATTTCATTGGTACCAACTGTCCCCCAACTCTGGAATGACCCATATATTACTCATCAATCTATGAGCAGTTATAATAATAGTATATATTAGTAGCCTGTAAAGCTAATTTGCAACAACAAAACAGGACACAGTGTCTCTTGTCAGTACACTGCAGTTTATTTATATACGTGAACAATGTCACAGCAGTCCTGCAGGGTGCGGTCATGGTTGCATCCACAGTAACAGTAACACTGCCCTACCGCTGCCCTTGTTGCACGGGCGCAGGAACGAGGGGGAAATAAAACCACAAAATCTCTGCTACACCACTGTGTCAAACATCCCGCCAAAATCCATATACACACATCACTGCAACATGTTTTTCAATTAAATACGAATAGACTTCATACATTGCACGGCTTCTTAAAGCAGGGTCGCCCAAACTGAGGGTCCCTGTTGCAAAATGACAACCGGGTCAGATTTATTTGTGGGTGGGAAACCCTGCTTTAAAAAAGTAAGATACACAACATATATACAGTATAACAGAGAAGATATGTACCGTCTTGAATAATAAACTATTTGCAAATCACACAAGTGAGGGTGAACATTTTTGCAGGTGTGAGATGCACAGGAGTGGAAAGTGGTGGGTGGGCTTTATTGATTTATTGAGGACATCAACGGTTTGAAGGACTCCAAAAATACGACACAGCACTACTGAGACTAAAGCAAACAGAAGGAGAAACGTGTATGGAAAGCATCCTCTCACTCACCCCCGTGACCACTGACAACAAAAAAAGCAGAAAAAGAAAAAGGGGTACATCATCAATTGAAAAAAAAAAAAAATCAAAATCAAAACAAGGTAATTAATTAAGGAGGGGTTATACAAGTTCCAGCACAGAAACATGCTACCATATTGCACTTTTTATTTATATCCCGCCTTGATAAGGTAACAGTTTCATTTGTCCACCAGATGATCAAAAATGGTCCTTTAAAGTGAGGGAAGGGGGCTGGAGGGGACTTCCTGCATTGCATAGCTTCTGTGCAAGAGATGTGGAGTGATTAAGTGATGAATGATGGATGAAGTGATGGAAAAAAGGAGTGTGGGGCGTCTTCTAGAGTTGGAACAGCGCCCCTTTGTTGGCCTGCTGTGCAGAATGAGAAGAGAGCGTGTCAGACGACCATATATGGTCAGGTGATGTCATGCAAGGTCGATGTCATAGTTATGGTCATCCATTCATACGAGAGTTCAAGCCGGCATCACGTGTGACTTCTGCAAACCTTCATCGACCGGGGAAGTCTGCGATTTTGCTTTTTCTTTGGCTTTTTCTGTGTGTGTTTTGTTACCACTGATGGACCAGAGTAAAAGTGTGACAATAACTGTAGAACCAGAAATGGCGCTTCTGGTGACTTAGGGCAGAGGTCTGCCCACAAAGACCTACACAAATGAACTGTACCAAACGGATGCTAACATAATTAGCAAGTAGCCACATAATGGATTAAATGGCCAACATGATAATGACAGAAGAACCTACAGTAACTGGCCAACATGATAATGACAGAAGAACCTACAGTAACTAACTGTCCTGAAAACGTGCATTTCTTTTGTCCACTTCACAACCAAAATGTAAATTTCATAAACATATCAGCATAGCAACACAGCAAAAGATTTTTACGCTGCTGCTAAATATGTGAAATGCCACTGAGTGACAGTATGGCTCTTGCAAAATACCGTCCTGTCCCCCTCCCTATTCCATCTGGAATTCTGGAATTTTGTTTTATTTTAGTGTCATGACATAATGGTTAACTCATCTTTATGCATGTATGACAACTTGCTAAAAAAAATAAAAAATAAAAAATGCCAGCCACTTCATACCCATAATATAATATATTATATTATATTATATTATATTATATTATATTATATTATATTATATTATATTATATTATATTTTTTCATATGTCATGCAGCAGGTACGTGTGCATCTGAACTTTCACTCTAGCTATCAGTCAGGTGAGAACTTTTGCTTTAATTTAGCCTTACGATACAGTAGCTAACGTGTCTATATGAGTGTATGACAATTTTGAAAATGCAACTTGAGTCATACACAATATATTTCACATCTTATTTTAATGGACTCTGTGTGTTATAGTGGGCCATTCAGCATGCATGTGTAGGTGTTGTGCATCTGAATGGTTGAGAGGTGGCGCTATTTGAGGGTTGGAGGTAGGAGCAGGAGGATGGAGCCACTGCCGCAGAATACAGGAAGATGGCGCCGTCGGCCCGACGAGGAGATATGGAAGAAGGGGAGGAAGGAGGAAGAGCGTGAAGGTCTAGTCTAGTGGGTCGGTGAAGGTGGGGGCCTCCGACTGTTTGGGGACACACAAAGAGGGCGAAGGGGGATTCACACATTGGGGTTACGTTTGCTGATTTGGAGTGGTTAGAGTGCCACCTTGTGTTGAAAACATGCATCATAACACAACATCTTAAAGGAGGAACCGTGGGTTACAAACAACAACCATCTGCCACTGGTAACCCCTTCTGCTAATGGCAGCAGTTCGTTAATATCTTCGCTTAGCATGTCTTGAAGGTGAAGGAAACCACTGGCAAGAATGTATAAATCGTATTTGTAACACTAAGATTCCAATTCTAAATTCTAACAGCACATGCTTACTGATGGTTAAACTAGTTAGTATAGCATAGTATTCGCTTAAAAGTTCCTTTATAAAGAGAACTAGTGAAGTACTTCATCTAATTGCACGTAATGTATACAGTACTGTATTCTTCTACAATGTTTTCCACAAACTGGCATGTGCTATTGATGCCGGTAGTTTAGCTGTTATTATTGGTATGTTTATTTGAGCTTATCTTAAAGAGGAAGTCAACGCAAACATTTTTTTTTCAAGAATATGTTCTATGCAGCGGCACGGTGGCCGACTGGTTAGCAGCCTCACAGTTCAGAGGTCGTGGGTTCAATCCCGGCTCCGGCCTCCCTGTGTGGAGTTTGCATGTTCTCCCCGTGCCTGCGTGGGTTTTCTCCGGGCACTCCGGTTTCCTCCCACATTCCAAAAACATGCATGGTAAGTTGATTGGATACTCTAAATTGCCCCTAGGTGTGATTGTGAGTGCGGATGTTTGTCTCTGTGTGCCCTGCGATTGGCTGGCAACCAGTTCAGGGTGTCCCCCGCCTACTGCCCAAAGACAGCTGGGATAGGCTCCAGCACACCCCGCGACCCTTGTGAGGAGAAGCGGTACAGATAATGGATGGATGGATGTTCTATGCAAACAATGAAACAGGGTGTTAATCCACTCGTTTTTAGCCATCTACGGGGGTGGCCATTTTGTCTTCTGTCGACTGAAAATGACGTCACAATTGCTCACAACGACCAATCACGGCTCAGATTCAGAAAACAGGTCAGCTGTGATTGGTCGTTGTGAGCAGTTGCGATGTCATTTTCAGTCGACAGAAGACAAAATGGCCGCCCCAGGAGATAGCTACAAACGAGTGCATTTGGCTGCTGAACTCATATTCCCCAAACGCAAAATTAATCAGAATGCCATGTTTCAACTAGTGGGCCTGCTGGGAACATATTCTTGAAAAAAATATGTTTGAGTTGACTTCCACTTTAAAAGGATTTGAAAAATAGATATATTGTATAGATTATTATTTTTAAATCTACAACCTAACTGGCATTTTAAATGATAGTTCTTAAGATAGTTACATTAGCTTACCTCATCTTAAAAGGCCTCTAAAGAGGTAAAAAGTGGCCAAATTTATCGTTTGACATTTTATAAAGATTTATGGGAATTTTTTTTTTAAAAATCAGTCAAAATGCTTTTAATTTGTTTGCTAGCCCTGGCCACCATTCTAAACTAATTTTAGCTAAACTAAGCTAAGATAAGCTAAACTAAGATAAGCGTAGCAAAGATAAGATAAGCAACTATAATTGTAATCTTTTATAATGATTTCCACTATACACTAGACTATGGATATCTTGTCAATAACTTGTAAAGAAGCTTAACCAACACCTACTAACCTAAGTATCTGATACTGGCTAACCACTGAATAAATCTGCATTATGTAAAGTATCTTTTTTAAAAAAAAATTTTTTATCAACATTTCCGAAGTGGTTGCTGAAGGGGACTGATAGGGAGTCATGGCACATCTCACACAAATGACACACAAAACACCAAGAAAATGGATTCTAACAGTTGACTTGAGCACTTTCGGTGGGGTTTAATGCCAAAAATTCACGCAACACACTTTTTAAATTGTGTGTGTTTGTGTGTTCCCATGCAGCACTCTGAAAAGAGAACCCAAAAAATGAGAAAGAAAAAAAATTAATGGAGAGGAAGAAGAGGAGGAGGAAGAAGGAAGGCGGCCGTGGTCGATGCTGACGATGAAAATGGCAGACAACACCAACATACCAGAAAGGTTAAGTCCTCATTGGTCAGTGATAGTGATTCTGTGAAAAGAAGCGTGGTCGTGTGGCGGTAAGGAAGTGGTGGTGAAAAAAGAATGAAAGATAGAAAGAAAGCAAGAAAGAACGAAAACAAGAGAAAGAAGAAGGATGAAGAAGAGAGAAACAGGAAGTTACATAGCGGGACGTCAGCTAGAAGGTTAGAGAGCTAGCTAGCATACAAATGGGACTGGCATAGTGGAAAAACAGAAAGGATTTTATATTATTTCTCATCCATCATTTCAGTCATGCTTTGAACACACAGCTTTTAACACGAGGACACTGGTGAGGTGCTTGTGAGCGGGACGACAGTCTAAAGACAAGGAAGTGGTCTCTGAGCTGCTTAAAATCTATTTGCTCTATTCTATGTCATACCAACAACTACTACTCTGCTACTTTTATTTACCTCCTGTACGCCCTCATCCGGGTGTCTTCACATTCCCCTTAGCAACACAGAGGACCCACACCAGTTTTTTAAAAGCAACATTTTTTCACAACAATGGTTTGGATGTTTTCCTGAGAATTTAGTCGGAAATCGTACATAAATTAGCAATGACTACTGAACATTATTTGATATTTAATACAGATGAAGAATCGGGAAACCTAACCATACATTAGAATATCGGTATTTACTTCCATTTCCTGTTCCAGGGGTACGACAACATAATTTCAGCCCAGTTTTGCGATTCAAACTGTATAGTGGCTGACGTAAGCCATTTGTCATGTGGCAAAAATCACTGAATTCTGCCTAGCAACACTTGGCTACGGCGGAGAAAGGAGCCAAGCAATTCAATCATGCTGCTTCTGTGCCTATCTGACCTGCTATTTTTCTTCCAGCGGCATGACAACATCAGTCCCTAGTTTTGCGATTCAAACAATCTAGTGGGCTAGCACCTAGCATCAAACAATCTAGTGGGCTAGATTGTTTGATGCTAGGTAGTTAAAATGCCATATAAAGTTTTATAATGAACCTCTTGTGGGTTTTTTTCAAGCATAGTACTGTGGGGATATATTAGTAGGATTTTTTTCGTACGGAATCCAACTAAATTCTCAAGAGGACAGAGAAATGGAAAGACTTTGGTTTTAACTCACCTGGGCACACTCGGGGGTGCGCGGTTCGGTCGAGAGGGCACCGTGGGCGGCGGCCCGCTGTAAGGGTCTGGAGAAGCCCCGGGACGGGATGGTACTGGAGGTCCTCCGGCAGGAGGAGGCCCGCGAGAACCAGGGCGAGCTGGGGGGCCCGGGGGCGCCCTGCGATTTGGAGTTGGACTGGTGGCTGGAGACCTGGATGAAGGAGAGGACAATGAAGACCGTCCAGTCGTCCATTAATTCATCTTCTACTGCCTATCCTGTTCAGAAACACAGTTTCTACATTGACTCACAGTTGTGCCAAAGGCGGACTACACTCTGGACTTCCAATTCAGGATTACAACAGAACATGGAGTCTAACCCAGGACTGAACCTCAATGGCTGATCGATTATGAATGCTGCATTCAGTAGGAATTTAACCAAGTCGACTACGTGAACCACTACACCTGACAAGTCAGACTTCTGAATTAAACAGCTTCTAGTTCATCTCTCACCTTCCACCGGAGCCGCCCCGTTGGACGTGCAGCCACGAGTCGTCCACAGGCGGCGGCATGGCTGTGGTGACGGTGGTCGTGGTGATGTCGCCGATGATGTGGAGCGCCTCTCGCAGGGCGTGGTACATCCTCAGCATTTCGTCGCGGTGCTGCGCCTGCTCCTGAGACTCCTCCATCAGCGTGTTCTGGTCGCCGCACGAGTACAACTGGGCCAGCAGCTCAGCATTTATGAACTCTTTACACTTGGATAGCGCAATACTGCGTTAACGGCGTGCTTCAAAAATGTTTCCCCGAACTCCCGAAAAGAAGAACTCACATTGTTAATCATAAGGTGCATGATGGTCTTGGGCATCAGGTCGCGGACTGTTTTGTTGACGATGGCCATGTAGGAGTCGACCAGGTTGCGGATGGTCTCCACCTGACGCTCCAGCTGGGGGTCCATGCTGTTCATGAAACCGTCAGAGCCGTTCTCGTCGCTTGTGTCGCTCTGCATCGAAACAGTGGGGAAAATTAAATACGGAGCAGTCGAGGAAAAAGATGATCTTCCACAGCTTCATGCTAAGATGTTAAATTAAAGCCATATATTGTTCGATTTTCAATCTTCCCTTTTATAGTATTGAAATGTTTATTTATAAAATGATTCACATGTAATTGCTGCTTGACAGACTAATGGAAGTTGAGTCCATGCACATTTTACAGAGAATAACGACAAAAAAAAAAAAAAAATACTATAAGTCACCTACAATGAATAAGAAATAATGCGGCAAACAGTGAAGACTCAAGACGTCAAGCAGAAGTACGTACCTTTCCTTCCTTTTCCTACAAGGTCAAACAGCGATGAGGAAAACAGACATTGAAAGTCACATGAGAGACAAAACATTATTGGAAAAAAAAATAAAATTGGGACACCAAATCAACAAACGATACAAGTGTCCTATGATGAAGTCATGTGCTTGCGCTTAATGGTGTGTTACCGTGACGCGTTCAGGGTACACGCCGGCTCGCAGGAAGGAGGCCTTCCACGCGTCCACGTCTTCCTGACTCTCGCACGCCAATTCCAGCTGCCGGTAGTCCTTGTACACATTTCTGCGTTTTACAAACATCCATCAGCTATGTATACACCGGACACTTCGTTAGTGCACATTCTAATGAGATTCGGGACAAGAGCTGAAACCACAAATACAACCAAATTTGGACTTCCTCAAGCTTTACCTTATGCAAGGGAATCAATGCACGTCTATTACATTTCCTCGCATAGTTTATTTATGTTTGTGTCTATTAGGAGTAATGCATTACTATTGTGAGGTCAATCCGTCACACTTGCTTATTTTTTTTACTCTCTGGTTTTCATGTTGGTTACAACCCCAACAGTTAAATTTGCAAAAATTAAATTGTTGGCCTCACTTTTACAATACTTTTGGATGGAAGTGTATGAGTGTATTGGATACGTATTGTATTATTGCCTCCTGTACTTGCCTGGACAGACTCCACCATAAACTTCAGATTTACAGATACCATGTCTGCTTTGCAAGCAGTGTGGGTGAAAATGTGTCTTTTTGAGGAATAATAGTATACAATAATTAAGATGTCTGTCTGGCTATATCGGTAAAAAAAAATAAATAAAAAGCATAATTATATAAATGTAATTAAACCTTTGCTCGGTGTTGAAGAGGGCGAAAATGTGCTTGCTGGACATGAAGCCTTTCTCGACATCCCGCAGCCTCAAGTTGTCCACCTGTAGCATGTACTTCTTCTCCTTCTCCTGCAGGGGAAGACAAACAGAGACACATGGTTGGTGGACACACTTGGCAAACTGATATTCCGGCATGAATTAGGCAATGTTTTCATTGATGTAAACTATACGTTTGTTCATTATATGAGAGAGAGAGAGAGAGAGAGAGGACGAACATATACTTCTAAAATGACATGCATGCGGCCAGTCGGGGAACGTCAACCTTTTCATTTCCACTATTACATACGCACTCCACCATATTGCACTCTAAGGGTCTGAAGGTGTACAGTATGTGTGCACATTTTGCCTTGAAATGGTTAGTATAAAAGGATCAGAGAGCAAGTCTAAAAATAAGTGCGGGTTGAGCAAGTTTCTCTAAACACACACGCAGACGCAACACACACATTGGTAGTCTGTAACTAAGCTTAAAGCCATCTGGCCAGCTAACCGCAGCCTGCCCTGCCCAAACTAGTGCGTCTTCAAGGAAATGTGTGTGTGCCCTTCATCAAAGCGAGACGTGCAGCAAGTCCCAAATGCGTGTAACACACACGCATGCACAACTGCATCGGTGCACCCACCAGGTGTCTGTATAAAAATTTAAGGGAAAATAAAAAGTAGGCTTCAGGCGGCAGACTTAAATCATATGTAGACTTCAGAATTTCTTGCTTTGTCTCGTTCCTCTGGTTTCTCCCTCTCTCTGGGAATGATTCATACTTTTTCCTCTCTTGTGGCCATTAAACACAGACGGCAGCGGTGCAACAGGAGGTGAACGGCGGTCCTCGCATGCAAGTATGAATAAGTCAAAGTGGAACAAAGAGCACTTATAGGAAGCTCTGAACTAAATCTTCAGAAATCAGAAATATCGTTGAAGCAAATTGCTGAGAAAGCTTTTTTTTCCCCCTTGTTGCTAGGTAGAATTTGCGGGGCTCAATAAGCACTGCTCCCATGGCCAATGAAAAATTGGCATGTGTCATGTCTAATCATGGTCTGTATGGGTGGATGTCCCCCTCCTCCAACACACCTGACTGCAACAATCAGCATCGTGATGAGCTGATCGTTGGAATCAGGTGTGTTGGAGGAGGGAGACATCTAAAACCGGCTGGACAGGGGCTCTCGAGGACCGGATTTGGGCACCCCTGATCTAGACAAACGAGCATTCACAGTCACACTCAATCCCAAATTAGTCTTCAACGAACCGAACATGGAGATTTTTGGAAGGTGGGACAAATCTGGAGTACCCGGAGAAAACACACACAGCCGCAGGGGAGAACATACAAACTCCACACTGGAAAACCAGAGCCCAGATTTGAGCCCCCAACTTCAGAACTGTGTGTGATGGATATAAAAGACATACTGTATTAGAAAAAAAGGGGCCTCATGGCCTACAGTAAATCCTCAGAAACAAAGCCAATGATTTCTTTTGGTGAGTGCTGACAGAATATCATTAACCGCAAAAGATACGCTAATTTGCGAGTATTTGCGTAACCTCTCGAAAACCACTTGTGCCTTGAAGCCTTGAATTGAGTGTTTTGCCATCTGCGCCTATAAAGTGCAGCCAGGATGCGCAGGCTTCAACATACTGTATAGAAAGCTTCAGAGCATCGAGCGTAATTAGATTTCCTGAAATATGCTCTGACCTCTTGTGCGCATGCACCAAATGTGTGTGTACAGCGCAGGAATGCCGATTTGAGAGCACGCCAGAGGCAAATTGAGGGGTTTCAGCAGCAGCAGCAGCAGTAGTATTTGTTTGACAAAGGCGCAAATCCTTCGGACTTATTTGACATGGCGAAATCCCACCTTCAAGTAATTAAGGCCAATGAGAGATTCGTATTTGAGGGCTTTGAGGTCATCTGGTCGAAAACCTGCTTTTTCGGAGCCACGCCTCCTTCTAAGTCGGGCACGCGAACCTCAAGCCGATGTGGCAACGGAGGTTTCGAGCCCGAGCCCACATCTCGTCTAATCTTTGGCGCTGCGCGGTCAAGACCATTTGCGGTCGTCAGCTTCCATCCACGGCGGAGACACCTGAGCTACGGAGGTGGGAGGGGGACGAGTAGGAGGCGAAAGACGATACTGACGGGAGGCAGGGGTGGACGCGTCTGGCAATCATCTCAGCCACAACGAAGGCTTCCTGTCTCGGGATTAGCAAGCGCTCCATCTACGAGGCTTTACTGAGTACTTTACACTTGTCGGGGCCTTTCTGAGTCACAGTGGTCCCCACGTAGCCTCAGGTTGCCCCAGTGTCTTTGCAATCAGGTCCTCCTTCAGATGTTAGTGGTGTGACTGGCTGTATTTTTTTTTTTTTTATCCCTTTAATGTCTCATGCACGTTATTTAATTCCAGCATCCGATTAGCTCAACAGCAAGCCTGATCGTGGTCCTGGTCGTTTGAATCAGGTGTGTTGGAGGAGGGAGACATCTAAAACGTGCACGATAGTGGCCCTCGAGGACCGGAGTTTGACACCTGTGCTTTAAATGAAACAAATTGCATTGACAACAATTAAGTAAATAAACTTTGGCTAGCAAAGTATCGATAGTTTGAGCTGCCACTTGAAGCAGAAGAAAAATATATTTCATATGAGATACGGAGTAGATATTTAATATGCTTCTTTCTAAAAAAAAATGTTCCTAAGGGTATTTGTCCTGCCAAATCTCCCTGTATTTCTTTGGAGAAATTCACAATCTAGCCCAAGAATCGGGGGCGGAGGCAAAAAACCCCCAACAAAACATATACTGGAAATGTGCTATTTTTTTACCATGGCAACCACTGATCGAGAGACACCGTTCTCGCCCCATGTGAACCGATATTCTAATACTTGCAAACACAAGCTTTACTTTTTAAAGTTAGAGTGTTTTATTGTTTTTATGTTTTACTTCTATGGGTGTGACAAAAAACAATTTGAATCAGAAAATCAATTTTGATTTGATGAGCCAAATCGAATTGTTATATTTTAAAATTGCATGCATCCTCGAATCATATCGTACCCCATGTATCGAGAATCGTATCAAATTGTCTTTTATTAGAGATGTACACGAGATATAAATAGCAGAGATGGACATACGGCCGTCAGTGACGGATGACCGGTTTGCTGACGATTGACGAATGAAGGGCCACTTTTTAAAAATAACAAACTAAGCACTGACGGAAGTGGATTTTTTGTTCGTCAGAGTAAATGTCACTAACCGTATCCGTCCGTGACTGACGAACGCCCGTTTTGCTGAGGTTTTTTTGGGGCACCGACTAACGGACCAACACACTTATGAAGGATTAACTGATGGATTTAACTGAGGGACTGACTGACGGACTGACGATTATAATTCGGTTCGTCATGGAAAATGACGGATGACAAATGACGGACTAAGAAAATTCAGTAAAATACCCAAAGGTTGGATGTTTCTGATTATTTGTTGTTTCTTTGAATTTGATTAACTTGGTTTGGGCTTTGGAGAGCTTTTACGTGTTGCATATTAATAAACATGATGAAAGCTACAGCTGTACCATATCGAATTAAATCGTAATCCCACTAAATCGAAAACAAATCAAACACTTCCATTATAAAATTGTATATATATTCTTGAATCGTATTATGCCCCATGTATCGACAACTGTATCAAATCGTCTCGTGTGGAGGGATGCACACCCCTATTTTTTACAGTGGTTAACTTCTTTTTACACTTTGGTGACTGTCCCCAATGCCTTTTGGGTGTCATGTTATTATATGCCATTGGTGATCATTGCTGCACAGCAAAGATAATGTACAGTATCTCAATTTTTTAGAGGATTTTTAGACCTTTTTAAAACTATTTAATTAGCATTGGCCATTGTTTAAAATTATATATATTTTTTTTAACGCATAGAAAAATATTTTTTTCGTTTTTCTGATAAAAACTCACAAAAATGCCAAAGAAATGTTTACATTTTGAGATTTGTAATTTAAAAAAAAAATCTAGAATACCCCAAACAATATCTTTGTTATCTTTGTTTGATTTTTAAACTAAAATAAATAATCTGCAACATTTTGAGATGCATAGATGCTTTTATTATCAAACAGTGACGATATAGTAAAATACGAGAGAAACACCCTTAAGCGAGTATAGGGGTTTTGATACGCTCTTTTGTCAGTGAGGCTCCTTCCCAGTGAAAGGCGGCGTCAGTGACTTCCATAGTGACACTCGTTTGAGTCACACACAGGCGGTCCGTCACACACGAAGCAGTAAAAAACGCCGCCTGCGGTGTTTGGAGCTGTTGCGCGAGTGCAAAGTACTTTCCATGCTTTTGTTTGGTTAGTGAGTAATAGCGTACTCATTATGAAACACCAGAGGAAGTACACCACTCTGAATATATGCAAAAAATAAAATAAAAAATAAAAAAACTATTGAAAAGTTGGCCTCACAGTCTAAAACGCATTTCGCAATTCAGCATCGTTTGACGGGAGCAAGCCTAAAAGACGCTTGATTATGGCATCTTGTCTAACGGGGATGTGAGTGTGATAGAGGTTCGAGTGACTTGAGCCGGGCATCAAAGGAGTGATAGTGAAGCCGCACGGCATCTGGGAGCAATAACACTGCTTCTAACCCGTCATTAGCACAAAGACTGGGCCCTGGGTGGCAGCCAGAGGCAATTTTCACAAGCCTCCTCTTCACCTCCCCTCCCTCCCGTCGCTCCTCCGCCATTGCAATATAGAGTTCTGTCTGTACAAATGAAGCGCAGCTTCACAAGTCTCCACGTGGTGAAGCCGTGTGAGACAACTTCACACTTTTGACAAGCCGGTTTGTCGCAAACTCAAAGAAAGGCCTTGCTTTTTTTTTTTTTTTTCTTACAAAAGAATCTAATGTGACCCCAATGAAAAGCCGCAATCACCAAGGAAGCACCAAAACATCATGTGCAATCGTCATCCATGCTTTTTTTTTTTTTTAAAAAAGAAAAGCCGCACGCCAAGATTTTTAATCGGCGAGGCAGAGTGATATATGACGGGGATGAGCTTCGTGGGGCCTTATGGGGGGCGCCGTGTTGAAAATACACAGCCGTTATCTTAGCGACAAGGTTGGCAGGCTTTCTAGCACATCATTTATAATCGAGTCATATCTGATAATGAGGCAGACGAGAGGGGAGCCCGTTAGTCTCGATTAGAATCGTTATCGAACCTGTCCTCCATGAAAATAATTATGTCCTTCTTTGTGGGAAGCAGCAGAAACGAAAATGCCAAACATGAAGAAAATTGTAGTCACATGTATTGGAAACTCTGCAGTGCCTGATTTTTTTTCCCCAATGTATTCATATTTGTTACAGAGCAAACGATTTGAGTGTGATGACTGACAGAACATAGTCTTCGTCTGCTATTCTTGTAGACATGAATGGCATCTATCATTTATTAATCAATCTATTTATTTTTTAACATTTAAAACCCCAATCATGGCTTGAAGCCCTAATTTGAAACCGTATAACCCTGTTATGAAAATCCAATTTGAATGATAACTATAGTTGGAATGAAGTTCTTTCAATGGACAGAGAGTATGAATGTTGAATAAAATGTAAACATTTACTATCAACTTTACTTGACGAGTAAAAAAAAATTAAAATTCCCCGTTACACAGTAAACTAATCAATTTTTTTTTTTAATTGTGATTTAATGTTGTGATTCCCGCTTTAATCTTTTTGCAGTTGTTCAAAATCCTTTGTAGTCTGAGCGTTACAAAAGTAAAGGCAGCAGTGTGATAATGGTTAGCGCTGCCTCTCAAGACAACCAAGTTCAAATCGCAATTGGAGTCTCTGTGCGACGCTCTCCTCTCCTCCCCCAGCTCGCGGGAGTTTTCGCCACTCTTCTTGCTTCCCCCCACAGTCCCCAAAAACCTCATGAATTTTAGTCTCGTTGAAAACTCCATATTGTCAATGTTTGTTTGTCTATGTGTTCCCTGTGGTTGACTGGTGAACTCCCCAGGGAGTACGCTGCCTCTCGCCCAGTCATTTGAGATTGGAAGATAAGTGATATATAAAAAGGGATCTATGGATTAATTATTGGCCTATGGCACAGGTATGGTTGAGCATCACAAATTATGCCTGGCAACAAGTGGCTGCGACCAGGAAAAAGAGAGCAATGACTTCTGCTGATTTTCATTTCCATTTAGTTACGGTTTGTTTTGGTTGTGAAGTTGTATAAAATAAATAAATAAATGCACACATACATAAATAAATAATGTTGAAAGACACGTTTTGTGATTTTATCTATTTTTTTATCGCACACAAAAAATGTTTTTCGGGCTGCAAATACACCCCCCAGACACACGCACGCATAAATATGGAGTTACATTATGGTGATTATATGATGATATATAACCTCATTTATATATAGATATGAAAACACCACTGGTATGTGACAATGACACATTCATTCATCGTATTCAGGCTGGCAGCTGGGTGAACGATTTCCTGTTTAGCTGCTAATTTCTAATCACTTAATTACTCGTGCTGCGTTTACTTCTGCAGAAGGTCAGCACAGCGACCTTGGGGCTACTTTAGTTTGCAATAGGAGGGCTGGGGCCTGTCCAAAAACCACACACACGTTGACGGATGTGCCCTTAACTCATAAACAAAGCGAGCAGCGTTATACGTCAAATGTCAGAATCACAAACAAGTTGCGTATGGTCGGGAATGTTAACGCACAGATAAATGAATACGGCATGCAAGCACCTACAGAATGATATGTTCAAGTCCCAAGGTTAAAACATGATGTCAGTCCAACCCTGTGATTAAAACATCTGAAAACCAAACACGGCCATGGTTACGTGTAAAACAACTTTACTGACATATGTATGGGAACAGATTTAGGGCAGAATAGGGGAATTCCGCTATTTTGGTTTCTAAATGCTAAAATTGTCTTTATTTAGACCGTCTTTATTCCGGATGCCTCTGTCTAAACCCAATCATGTTCTTTCACACACATCCGAACGCAAAATCTTCTCAGAGAATTTTCCACATTACAGTGAGCTGCCAGAATGTAACGTTTGCGCTACAAAAATCAGAACGAGCGCTTACGGGAAACAAGGTAAATTTAGTCCCCGCATAATAGACATAATTAAGAGTAGAATAGAATTACGTGGTTTCCTCTGCATTCTCGTTGGCCCTGTTTGGACTCAAGTCTGCCAGCCTTTGTCTCCATGAAGCCTTTGTACCACCCAAAAATGCTCTGCATTGGCCTCATAATTTACACCAGGAAGAATATTCGATAGTTAACTATGTGACTCATCAGTCTGTCAAAACCACACTTTTCGCCCCAAACTGGAATAGATGATCAGGCACAATTGATATGTTTATGACACCCAGTTGAACTGTATGTATGCCCCATCGGGTTCCATGTAGAAAGAGGCAGCTCTCGCAATCATTTAGTAGCATGCGGTACATAAAGTAATGCATCACAATGTGCTTTACTGTAAAGGCCAGCTTAGCCGGGAATCAAGTCTGCTGTGTTCACTCCCACATTGGCGCAAATGCCCATTTCTAACTGTGTCCGTCCAAGAAAATACTAAAACAAAGAAAATTCCACCAATGCGCACAGTTAGACTGCATTTTGCACCAGACGAAAATGGGGCCCTTCGTGTTTACTAAGTTAATAATTCAAATAGAAGGAGATCAATAAACTATCTTTCATGTTACTTCACGGTTCATTGTCGCTTAAGACTAGCCTGTAAGACCAAAACCACGACAATTTATTACAATACAGATCAATTTATTCCTTGCTTTTTCTTGCGAGATACATGGGGAGAGGACCTTGTAAAAACAATCACGTTAAATTGCAATTGCAACATTGAGGGGTGAAAAAAAAAAAAATCACAATTGGATTCTTTTTCAAATTTGCTCAGCCCTACCTAAAGTGAAAAGCGAACGTTCAAAGCATTTACCCCGCTTATAAAGCAGCCACTAATTACCGCTTGTGGATGCAATGACACATCAGAAGTAACGCTCTATATGGTTGGTGTTGAAGCACAAGTTTTATTTTTGTACACGCTCTTAGCTTGAAATCACTTCAACCTCAATTTTGGGTTTTTTTTGCAGCACATTCTGTCTCTTCCTCTCTCTCATTCCATATCCCTCCTTCCTTTGCTGTACTGCTGACTAGCCTCTCCTGGGAGCGTGCCTGCTTTGATTTGGAGCTCAGGTCCCAGCTCAGAAACCAAAGCTAAAACAAACACACGTACTTGGCCACCACCTCTGCACATGCACGCATGTACACGCCGCACACACACAGCCAGGCGCACACACCTGGAAGCAGCATCGACTCCCCCCCCCCCTCCCCCGTCTGCCTGCAGTTCGGAATGAAAGTTAGCTGGTGTGTATGTGTGAACGAGGCAAGACAAATCTGAACTTTCCATGCCTTAATTGTGTGTATTTTTGAGATAATTCGATTCTTTACACAAATAAAACAATACTCAACATGTACCCAAATGATGGGAAGAAAAAAAAAAAAAAGCTCGTGATCCAAAGCATACCACATCATGTGTCCAACACGGTGGTGTTTATTGATGATGTGACAGCAGACTGAAAAACAATGAATAAATGAAAGCTTCACAGTTAGATTTCCCTGCACCACACGGAATGACTAAAACGAAATACATTTGACTATCTGTCCTTGGATAGGGTGAATGGATAAATGACTTTGAAGGCAAAGAGAATATTCTTCAATGGCCAAGTCAGTGTCCTGATCCCAAGCCAGTAGAGCACTTAGTGAAGACAAAAGTCAAGGCAGCAAGACTGACAAAGGCCTGGCAAAACATCTCCAGGAAGGAAACTTAGGCAGTCAGCGACCGCTAATAAAAGTACGAAAAACAATTACATCACTTAGTCCAAACGCATTTGAAAATGGAGCTCCATGTCATAAAATGCGGGTAATTCCTAAATGCCCTATTTATCTGAAACCTCTTAAATCAAAGCCAAACGTCTGCACTTCAATCACACGGTGACTGTTTTGAGTTCAAATCCATCGTGATGTTGTCCAACTGTACGCCATCATTATCACGTTGCTGCAACAACAAATCAAAGACTTCTGCGCAGCACTCCATGTGCACATTCGTTTGTCCTGGTTCTGATTTCGCCCCTATATGTTACCCCCACTTTCTCCGTGCACATGTGTGTAGCGAGGGTCTGCATAAAGGCTTCTTTATTCAGCCCTGACAGCGAGAGGAAATCAGCTTTAGAAGCAAAAACAGAGGGAGCGAGAGCATGATGGAGACCACAGGGCCGCACATCTGGAGTTATTACAAGGCCTCCTCCTCCTCCTCCTCCTCCTCCCGCTCGCCAACAAAACGCAGACATTCCTGCCCGGGCCTCCGCTCTCATCCACCTCCTCCTCCCTCCATCCCTTCTTCATGCAAATCATCATTGATCATGCACAGATAAGCTAGACTGGATGGAGGGACGCTACGAGACGATGGAGAAACTTTATAAGAGAATGAATGGCCCTCACTTCCTGTTCACCTTTGAACTTCCACTTTCTCCCTGGAAGCCGGCGAGAGCCGGGAAAGGAGGCGGTGATGGCCAAAAAAGGGGAGGGGTCGGGGGGTGGTTAAGACAAATCTGAGGGAGGGTGCAGAGGAAGTAGAAAGGGACAGAGAATGGGGGGAAAAATGAAAGAGGAGCTCCTCCTCTTTCTCTCTCCCTATCTCCTTGCTCTCTCCCGCTCGCCCATTTTCCTCCTTCTGTCTCCTGGAGGGGAAACTTGTTGGTGGTCAGTCCTCTGCCACGTCAAGCCTCCAGCAAGGTGGACGCAGTGGAGTGCCTTTTCTTTTTTTTTTCTTCTTTTTTTTTTTTTTTTTTTTTTTTTAACTTTGGGAAGGCAAACAATGGGGAAAGTTTTTGTATTGCAGGTTTAACCAAGATGAGGAGCCCCAACCCCCAAAAAAAAAAAAAAAAAAAAAAATTGGGACCAGAAGATGTGAAGAAGAGATGCCCCAACTTCAGGTAATTTTACGATGAGGATGAGGTGGATTTTGGTATCGGAACCCATCAGCCTTGCGATTGTCTCGTAGTTGAAATCTTTGTAGCAAACTTTTTTTTTTTTGTGAATGTGACAGAAATAGATGAGCTTTCAACGTGTTTCCTCTCCACAGATGTCTGGAATGCGCCTCACCGCGGGATGCTGGGGAGGGAATGTCTCAGAATCTGCCAATCAGTGGCTATCACCTCCGTATTACCTCTCCTCCTCTTTCTCCTCCCCCCCCCCCCCCCCCCTCAGCCAATGTACACCTCATGGGCTCGGGTGAGTAAAAGCATTAGCTCCACTTATTTTTTTTTCAGGAAAATCAGCCAAATTAAAAAAAAATGCAGCATCCATCAAGCCCGGCCCGCCCGCCCAGTGTTCAGACTACCTGTTCAGGAAGTAGTGGTTGTACAGTAGTCTGCACATTGGTTAGGCTGGCCCGGGGAAGCACGAGACCAGAATCACCACTTCAGATGCACCCCTCATTCAGACATAGGAAGATGAAGATTCCATTTGAGTGGTTCTGAATGGATCACAAAATCTTTAGAGAAACTGACACAGTGATTAGTGCCGATGATGGCACCTGTATTGATTGACGATGTATTGATGTTTGTGATGTTACCAAATCAAAGAACTGTTCAATTTGTATAAAAAAAAAAAGACAAATAAAGAATCTTCTCATTTGTAACTGTTATTTGATTTTTTTGAAGCAGCTCGCGGGAGCCTAACATCTTCAGCACATCAAATGTTTACCTGTATAATTATGCATTGGAATAAAGTTTCTTGCTTATGTATTCAAACTTTTGTTACTTGTAAAATACTTTGAAATACCAAAAGTGTCTTATATTTTGGTGACTTTTGAATTGTACTCCAAAATATGAAAAAAAAAAATGTTTGTTGCACAACTGTGACTTTTAAAATGTTTGAAAATAGTTAAACCCAAAATAACTGTGACTTAAGATCCCAAAAGGGAAATTTTAAAATGTGAATAAATTGTTACCAACCTTGTTTTACTTACGGTACATACTAAATAATTCAAAATGCCAACCCTGTGTTTATTTTTGTTCTCATCCAAGACATTGTGTTACAATTTTTATTTTTGTGACCTTTAAAATAGAGCAAATACAATATGACATTTTTTTGTGACTTATAAAATAAACAAAAAAAAAATGTTAATACATAACACTTAAAAAAAATACCACTGAAATATTTACAAAACTTTTTGGGTTACTTGTAAAATACTTGCAAATAAATACTTACATTATTTATTTTATTTTCATCTTTTGTGGCTTTTAAAATCCTTGCTAAATTCCCCAAAGTTGTTATAAACTTTTTATTTTCCGATTTTTTTTTTCATCATAATTATTGTAATGATAATCTCATTATAATGACATATATACTTTTATTACATGTTGCATACATTATTCTTGTACGTTTTCCCGTTTTTTAATTGATTGGACCAAATGAATCAGATTATTTTGCGTAAGGCATTCAAGGTTCATCCATGTTAACAAAAATGTCTCAAAAAGGGTTAAAAAAAAACCATTAAGTACATTTAAATTTAGGTGAGGATAAACGCCAGGAAAGGCTCACCCATGCAGTATATGAATAGAAAAACCCCAAAACGAGCAAACACATACAATTATGCCTCCACCTCAAATGACCACGTTATGTGCAGAGATCACACAAAAATGTTGAGCGCACCCACGCTATCATTGTCTTGTTGACCATATCTTTATTTTTGATCATCTTTGAATAGAACTTACCCCCGAAGACAGATAAATTGTTCGTGGTTGTTTGCAGGTGACGTCACGTTTTAGCTCGATTACCCCCTTGCCACCATGTTTACCTCAAAGGGCGTTGGGGATACAGCGTTCTGAGTTCCCTCATAAAGACACACAAAAGCAACGCAAACACGGCGTCCTGCCTCGGAGCGGCATCAAAAACCACAAACCAGCAGGCCTGTTTCCATTTAAAGCCCTTGCGCACACGCACCCGCACACGCACACACACACACACAAAAGAAGGCATGTGAGTGTGATGTAAGCCCCCCTTTTCTCCCTTAAGATGTTTACTGCTGGGATCACTTGGTAAGTCTGGCTTTTTGGCGACTTTACAGCTGCATCAGGAAAGCCCAGTCACACACACAGGCACACGCACAAACACACAGAGTACGAATGGAGGGGAAAAAAAGATTACTAGCATGACCCCACAAAAAGAAATGCCCACACAATGAAAAGTGGGATGTCAAGGGATGTGCTACACGAGGATAGAAAAATAACAGCAAAATGTAGTAGGATTTATGAAAACAACATGTTGTGAAACTGCGAGCATATAGCCACCAGCAAATTTTACCTTTAGTTTTTTTGTTTTTTTTTTTGTTTGTTTTTTTCAGTGGGGATGGGGGGGCGGGTGTGGGGTGGGGAACCCAGTTTGTATTTTTTAATCTGCGTTTTGTTTTGGGAGTACCAATTCAATCCAGTATATTAATCGATTTTCCCCACGAATGAGTCATGACAATTTGAAAAAATATATAATAAAAATGATTATAATTTAGGATCACTTAGAAATCTCCTTATGTTTTAAACAAACACTTATTTTTACCTCATAAACAATGTTCGGACTGTATTTCTGATTAATCTAATATTATCTTCGTTGAAAGAAACAGCACATAAGAAGATTTGTAAGTGACCCTAAACTTTTTCAATGGGAGCGTGTGAAACCAAACTAAAGCTGAAAGGAAACAAAAATGATTATCGTACAGAAAAAAAGAAAATACTTCTCCCTTAGCCGTCACTTTATCATGGTGGAAAGGTTTGTGATCCTTGGAGCTAAATTGTCGGGAGCTTTGTGCCCCCGGCGTGGTCACCCAGGTCCGAGGTAAAGGCCCGGAAAAATCCACAGTCTCCACATTGTCTAAAATGATCATTAATATTGTGCAGTGATTGTTTACATCATCCACATCTGAGAAACTGTTGACGCGCTTCAATCGGCGCTGCTGTTTTGGTTAGCATCAAAATTCAGCACGGCTCATCATTTTAGTCATATGAACCAGGTGTGGAGGTGACGGGACTTCCATTTGGGGTATGGCAAATAACGCAGAGTAGAGGCCACAATATGTATGTAACTTTTGAGGTTCACACAAATCCACAAGTGAAATCTACATGCTGCTTTAACTTCTTTTCTTCAAAATTCTTGTGTACTCTAAGAAAACAAAAACACATCAGCTAATAAATTATAATTATATTACTAATAAAAAAAAATAAAAATCCTTCCACATCAGGATAATAGAGTTTTCCACTCATTTACTGTACATTCATGCGTGATAGTGTGAACAAACGTATTAATGCAAACAAATGAATACCACTCGTGCTGGGAGTCTATAAAATGAAAGTCATGTGGCTCTTTTATGCTTATTTCTCTTTTGTTTCCAGATATTTTTTTTCTTCTTCTTTTCTTCACATCTCCCTCGACATCGAGAAGTCTGATTCAAAGAATCGGCATGTCCTGCGGTAATATGGACCAGGAGGCTTTGAATCACACGCGTGCACACACACACACGTACACACACAGGCACGCACACACACACACGCACACGCCACAACACACGCACACACACGCACAGTAATAACAACATCCTAGCCAGCAAGCAGTGCCAGGATGTTTTGGTTCGTGAGTGCTGCCATGCCAGACTACAGCAAGGGTTTTCCCCATGACAAGAGGCCAACCAATGAAAGTTCTTGTTTTTCTTTTTTTTTTTTTTTTTTTTCAAACAACTATAAGTGTTTATTTGTGTGTGTGTGTGTGTGGGTGGGTGTATGTGTGTGTGCGCCAGACACAGGACTCAGTGGCAGTACAGTGGTGCCTTGGCCTATGAATTTAATTTGATTAATTTGTTTATTACGTGCTCAAAACTCAAAACACTCGCATTGCAAATCATCTTTCCTCATTGGAATGAACAGAAATTCTGTGCCCGCCCTACATTGTATTCCTTTTGTTGGCCACGAGGGGTCAGTATAAGGCAGAAATACAGTACAGACAAATGAAGAGGAGTTTCATAACCGTCATTTTTCGGAGATGATAAAGAATATATGCGTATATGCAAATATGCGTTGATTAAGGGTTGAAAGATTTCTGTCTATGGTGTTTTGCATTGATTGTTGGCATTAAACTAGCTGACTTTATGCGCCAGTTGCATGTGTAGTGGCTTTAAATAGGCAATTTGAAATTCTTTGCTTTATGTTGAGTTTGACAGTAAACTTCAACTGGAAGTGGCAAAAACAGCTTGAAGTCTCTTTTTTTGAAGAGTTGTTCACTATTTGCCAAATTGCTTCGTGTTGTGAAATGGGTTGAGTTGTGTTCACTGCCACCATGTAGCCTTTGTATCTCAAATTTTTGCTTGTAAGTCAAAGCCAAATATCAGCTAAGCATCGGCTAGTTAAAAAAAAAAAATCCTGGAGTCAGGTCACTCTTGAGTAAAGATGCCAATGTGGAAAATTAGAAGCAAATGCATAATTATAGTTCATTTTTATTTAATTATGATTTTTGTTTTTTAAAAGTTATTTTGAATTCGTTTTTAGAGAAGGTTTGTTATTTTTTTGTTTTTTTGGGGGGAAAATGGATCATTTTTGTTTTAGTTTGTTACTTTAAAAAATTTGTTTTTTTATTAGTTTATTGTTTTTTTTATTGCTTTTGTTTATTTACGTTTAATATACGGAGTATTTCTCAAGTGTTTCACAAAGTGTTGTGTAGTAAAGTAAAGAAAACTGCAATTCTCAAACGATTGTTTGACCTTCCTTCGCCTGTACGAATATACAGCAATACCGAATATAAATCCATTTAAAATGAGCCCCAAAGGCTTATGTATGATATTAATTCACAAAGATGAAAACGAAGGACATTTTCGCTATAATTGTTAGTTTTAATAATGTAAGATGTTGTTTCCATTAATTTTCTTTCCTTCTTTCTTTTCAAGCATTTTTGTTTTTACTTCATCTCATTTAATTTTTTTAAAAATGTTAATTTTAGTTATTTTCTTAGTTTTCATTAACTATAATAACCTTGGCAGGGAAAGGCCATGAGTCACTTTAGGATGAGACCATCACCAAAAACAATACATTTGGTTTTGTTTGGACCATTGTTCACCTATCAATGCCATCGATAGATAGTGAAAGGCAGAACAGTTAAAAGCTCTTGCAGTCAGACAGTCGAAGCAAAAATAAACCTGTGTATCCACCTCATGCAACAGAATAGTCAAGGCTTCCTGCGAGTAGCTCACCTGTGAGATTTTCTCACATAAAATGGGTGCCTTGACTTCATAAAAATTGTGAAACACTATTCAAACATTTGTGCTTCAAAGTTGGTCCATGTAAACTGCCAAAATGAGTTTAAAATTGAACTTGGAACAGAATTGGCAGACTTGCTGCTTCTTTTCAAGCATGGCTTCTTGAGACTTTTCCTCAACTATTTTGCTTGTGATAAGACATGCCTACCAAATTCAATGTTGTTAAATGAAATGTGTATTTTTGTATTTGTGTGCTCGTGACATCCAATTTGTTTTTGTAAATTTAGTACGGTAATCTTTACCAAAAAAAAAAGGATTATAATAAGAAAAAGATGATCTGATCCTGGTCTGGAGTGTCCTTCGGCCTTGGCACTGAGGTATGACACCAATGCCACATGTTGATTTGAAGCCTCCCCGCACCCTCCTTGTTTAAATAAACACACGAAAAAGAAGGAGTGAATGTACAATGTACACGAGGCGGAGTAGAAATTCGTAAAAAAAAAATCTCCACCCCTTCCTTTTACCTTTCACGTGGACCTAGTTACGTGCATTGTACACGGCTAACAAAAGACAGAAACTCCCACCCTCACGTCTTGCCCAACTAGCCCGCTCGCGCCGTGCACTCTCTTTGAAATGAAGTATGTTTATTAGAAGCAGATTACGTATGTATGTGTGTGTGCGTGTGTGTGTGTGTGTGTGTGCGAGCATCTGTGTGTGTAATTGGGAGCAGGGCAGGGCAAGAGGAGCTGGGGTTGGGGGGTGGGGGCTCTGGTATGCACATGTGGGTGCCAGCTTTTGGTGTCTGACATGTTGGGGGGTCCTGACTCTTTGGAAACGGTCGTCTCTCTCTCTCTCTCTCTCTCTCGCTCTTTCATTCTCTCTCTCTCTCTGTCACACATACGCACACACGCATGCACATACACACACATATGACCATATGAGCGGCTGCGGCTACATCCCGGAGACAGCAAGACTGCGTGGCTAGCTCCAAAAAAGTTCCACAAAGCATCATGGGACCTTTCTTTGACCAGTCCGCCCAGTAACAAAATGTGCTGGCTCAAATGTACTCAAAAACCGCTGAACTTGACTAAAAAAAAAAGCCACTGAGAGGAGCTGGAATGAACTTTTGGAGCACAAAGTGGAAAAAAAAAAGTATGGCTTCTGGAAGAAATTAATGTAACAGAAATGTTCCTCTTGGCGCAGGTTTGGGTGAACACTACTGCACATTTGTTTAATTACACTCATGGGATGAATAAAATATCTGCCCATTTATAATTTAATCTATCTTCAGGTGATGCAGACATCATGAATGGTGACAGAGGCGGTAATTAGGAAAATATTCATGACAAAAATATTGTATCATTTTGCAATAATTACAAAAATGTCTTAGCACTTCACAAAAATATTGTGAAAATTATCAAGCAAAATGACAAAGATGTTATGGATACATTGTAATGTACAGATTTTCAATACAACATGTGTCCCATAGAGGGTAATGATGAGTAGCGTTAATGGCATATTTTGCACGGTATGGTCCCAGCTTTGAATAAAATAAAATAAAATAAGGATTGAATATTTTGCAAATATCATTGGTCAATACAGTATTGGCATCAACTTCAAATTGCAGTGCTTCAATACTGTCAAAATATTTTTCTTTACTCATTGTGAACCTTTTGTCTGTGTATGTAATGCTTGTTGTCCCCCCCCCCCCCAAAAAAAAAAAATCATTCCTTCTAAGCATGTGAGAGAGTAAAAAATGTCACCTCGTCATCCTTGTACCAGGACAGCGACTCAGCGGTGAGGACAAACCAGTACTCCTTGGCTCCGCCCTTCATGATGCCAATGTTGTTGATAGTCAGCCATCCCTTTCGGATCACCTGGGCAACGGACATGCAACAGGACGATTGGTGACACAACAGGAGGGGACGTCACACCAACACTCACTAGCCACAACATTAGGTACACCAGCAAGAGCCGTAAAAAAAATCTGCCTTTATCAAGATAATAATGCCCAGAAATGGATCTCTGTATATCACAAAACTGAGAAATATCATCTTTGTAAATGCAGCCCTTTTAATGGATTGCTTGTGTACCTAATAAATTGGCCCACAAGGGTATCTATACTGTACACTCACTACATCTGTGCCACAACAATAGTATCTGCCTCTATTGAAAACACACAGTATGTGATGTGTGACTTCATTTACCTTGAACCGATCGTTAACTCCTCTCTCCGGCTGGATGAGAATGTGGAGAGAATGTTACAACTCAAAGCCAACGAGGGCTCTTTATGAAAGAGGCCATGTACATATATTTGTTAATATATTATACAGTGTGGATTGCTGGTCGAAAGCCTGCATGTCATAGCGGGCTGCTGGGACAGCAAGCATTAGCAGGGGGATACGTGTCCAAATGCCCTTTTCACACCATGCAATCGGATGCAGGAGTATGTTTCATTCTTTATGTGCAAAAATGATGAACATATAACCAAAAAAAAAAAATCAGCCAAATGATCCATGTAAACATACAGTATACCGTCAATCCCTGCATATTCACAGTTCCGCATTGGCAAATTTGCATATTGTTGTTTTTTTCTGTCTGCATTTGAGATGTCCTGTTTTCGTGGTGGTCTTTGAACACACCTTCATACACAGTTAAAAATGAAAGTGAAACTATGCAGCTACTAATAGCGTGTAGCCTACTTTGCTGTTGCAAATTGTATGTATTCCCTAACGCAGGGATGGGCAACTGGCGCCACACACTCCGAGTGACCCCTTGACTAATTCCCCGGCACCCCAAAAAAAATCTAACAAAAATAAATTAATAATAATAAAATAATTTAATGTTATTTATTTATTTATTATTGTTGTTATTATTATTATTATGTTTTTTTTACAAACCGAAACAATTCTTCAAAAAACAATGATAAATATTCAATATATGTTTTTCACGAAAAAGAGGTGGAAATGATGGGGGCGGGTATTAGTGCAATCCCAGAAAAAATTTGAATATGCAGGGGTCGACAGTAGTTTTAAGTAGTAATATTACCAATCACCACTAGATGGCAGGCATGTCTTTGTTGCACCTACACTGGGTCTAACACTGTCTTATAGCTGGAAAGTGAGAACGCCTAATAATTTTTTGCGTATTTGGAATGGTATGCTGGACAAACATAGTAGATCAATAATATTTTTTAAAAATGAGTGAGTTGATTTTGGGAAAAAAAACAAAACAAAAAGAGTCCTTGCACTTAATGTCGGTTTCTCGGTTAGTAGTTTTGTGCTGTCCTTGAATGGCCATTTTTATGCAAGAGAGCCCTTTGCACTGTAAAGAAAAATTACGGTATGTGATTATTTTGTTGTTTGTGTCAAAACCTTTCTTGAAGTTGGATAGGATAATGGAATATTTAGACATGCATTGAAAATGTATCATCAAGAATGAAGTCTCTTATGAGCACGTATTTTGCATGTATGCATGTATTTTGTCCATATTTAAAATAGCATTTTTGTCATACATCTGGTTAGGAAGTGCATGGTCCCATGTTGCCCCCAAGTAGCAGTGAAGAAAAATTGTGGCACTTTCCAGCATTTAAGTTGGCTATCTCTACCCTAACATACACTATTGTGTGTAAATTTCAATTGACGAGTCTCATATGAAGGTAGTTTGTTTGTGTTGACTGACTGAATTTAACCATGAAATTGTTTATGTAACATGGGTCCACGATTGCATACAGTCTAGGGCGTTGCTGCTTTATGATCATCTCTGTTTTAAGTGCTTTGCCACCATCTTGTGGCATCTATGTACAATTACAATCCACTTTGGGGATGGTGATTTTATCTATTTTCACTATTGAGAGCATGGCTCGGTCCCAGTCTCTTGCGAAACGCAGGGTTCACTGTACAGTGAAATTGCAAAAATTGCCGCCAAAAAACTGCTGAAATTGTCTAGTGTGATCATTTTGAATATTAAAGAATGAAAAATATCTTCCTAATGTTTTACAAAGTTAAGAATGTTTTGTGTTTACGTTTTCATATCAATTTGTGAGACAGGAAATGCAAAAACGTTAAATCTTCAAACGTTGCCTATAGAGTTTATAATGGTTTCACGTTGGTGACAGCATGACGCTGACACATGATTTCTGTTTCCATTATTTCCTGTGGGAAAAAAATGTTTTGAAAGCCACAGAAATCCTAGGTCCTCAAGTGCTCTGGAACAGCCTTAAAGGTTCCACTGTGGCTTTGAAAAATGCACATTTCTGACTACTAAACACTTTCAAATGTTTACTTACACAAGGCCACTTTTAATGAGGCCAAAAGACAAATGATTTCCCATGTAGTAAACACTCATAACGGGGATGGAGGGTGGGCTCTATTAGAAACTCAAGCTAAGATGGAGAACAGAAGCAGTCGTGGGTCTTTAAGGGCCAACTACATCCACGTGTAAACAGGAAGCGCAGATCACCACTTTGTTTACTGCACTTTTAACCTTTGCCCCTCGTGATCCACAACCTGGTTGGTTGCTATGACAACTGTCAAACACTGACAGCACATAAGAGCAACTGTTCAGGATGAGGGTGGGGGAGTGTTGGGTGGTAGTACTGACAAAAGGGAGGCGGGGAGGGATGGCTTTTCATCATGTAGTGTATAAGCACGGCTTATCGTATTGATCGTCCTGTGAGAGAAATGTGTGAGTGTGTAATATAATACGCATATACAAATAATGAGGGACGAAGAAGCAGCCGAGGGGTTTCTAACAGTCGCCAGCCCAACGACAGGTATGGGAAGCGTATTTCGCACAGACAACATTTACAAAGACACATGGTATATTCAATTTTATAGAAATTCATTCACATGTGCACAGAGTAACTACTCACCATGATCTCATCCTGAAGCAGCACACAAGCCACAGATAGAAGAGGAGAGGCAACACACAAGGGGAAATCACATGAAAGAGAATACAACACAATCGTAGCGCTCAGAAGTGCAGAAGAAACGAAAAACAGAGAGAAAGACTGCACAGAGATGACATCATCGAAATTTGCTTCAGGCAGTCAAAAGTAGGATGCAAGTCATGCAAAATCAGTTTCATAAACGCATCATCATGATGTGTGCTTGCCCTATTTGCATGCTGTGGTTTAATGCATGAGTATGTGAGTTTAAGATCCAGACGTTCATCAGTAAAATGACACAGCAGTATTTCCAATTTTGCGATCAATGCACATTTACTCAAGGGATTTTAGTGGCAAATTTTACAAAAAGTTCTACAAATTGTACTATGCCCGAACTGCGACCATTTTCCAGTAACCTGATTAAATGTTATAATAATCAAGTTTTTATAGGACAACAACAAAAAATTATAGAACATTTATAAAATTGCTAAGTATTTTTTAAACTAAAACCTACTACAGATTACAGTTTCAAAGGTTGAATTGAGGACAAAGAAGCCTTGGTAGAGCCCTGCTGAGTAATGTCCAAAACGTTAAAATTATAATTATTGTAAAAACCTGAAAGTTTCCAATGTTGCCAGGGTGTCGAAAGTTCCATGCGCAGCAAGACCCATTAAAAAAAACAACATGGTGGACATGATCACCTGATTGCCAGCCGTCTTCTTCTTGTTCATCTGGTTGATCCTCTGCTGGGCACTGCAAAGAACACACCAAAATTAGCTCGTGGTCACGACTGCAAAGAGAAGCTAGCTTGCTCGCCGATGGCTCACTTGGCGAAGCCGATGAAGTCCTCATGGTTGGTGTTCATGTAGGACAACTCGATGTCGATCAGCAGGAGCACCTGACGACCGTGGACAACATTTAGCATCCTTAAGCATTGCAAATAAATTCTATGCTTTGCAATGCTTTTTTGGCATCATTTTGCATGCGTGTTAAATTTACGATAGAACTTGCCATTTATTGCATCGTTTCTATGTAAATATGTATTCGATGTTATCCATGTATACCTTTTTGGGCAAAACACATTAAAAAAAAAAATCTTAAGGCGACAATCATAACACTGGTCAACATAAGTTTTTTTTTTTCAAACAGAGATGAGTAAACTATTCTAGATGAATTTGTTACGCTGATTCCGAAACGGCCCTAGTTTTTAATATTTTTTAATTTAATTTAATTTTAATAATAATAATAACGAGCTATTTAATATAGTAACATATTTTAGTAAGCAAAATATGTATTCAGATATTTTATTTCTCAAATATTATATCTATAAATTACAACGCATGGTAAAATCCATATTGTGTCAGCTTTTATAGGTCAAACTTAAGTCAAAAATTTGCTAGGAAAAAAAGAAAGACAAAATCTAGAATGCAAGTTTAAGAATAATAGAAATAAGAGTAAGATGAAATAAAGTTAATTAAATAATAAAACAAAATGAAATGAACACATTTTATATTGTATAAATCATTCATCTATCTAAAGATTTTGATGTTAAAATTGAGACATGAATTCTGTATTAACCTGGGAAGGTGATAAATGGGCTGTCACTTGTAGCGCCATTGGTATTCAAAGCGCTTCACACTGTACCTCATTTACCTACTGATGACGCAGCATCAGGAGCAACTGTTCAATATCTTGCTCAAGGATACTTCGACACAGTCACAATGGCCGGTTTGGGAGACGAGCACTCTACCACTGAGCCATGCCGCCCCCCCATGATGATAATATCACTGAACATCATTCAGCATGAAAGGCAACTCGCACTGTTGATATTTTTGAAAATTACATTTTGCGGTCTATTGAACTGAAACAATTAATGTCAACAACGTGAAGAATTGCACCTTCCTGTTTATGTTACCTGGCCTTTGGTGCGGCTCTCTCTGTCTCTGATGTGCTGAGTGACAATTCTCTCCATCTCTTCTCTCAGCATCGGGTACTGGGCCAACTACAAGCACACAGCACAGTGGGTGGGACGCATGTGCCAGTGGTACACACACACGCACACACACGAACCACTACATTACTTCTCTCACTCAAGCACAACACCCAGTTCCACTACAAGCACGTCAATGCACAAAGAGAAATGTTCTGGGTTGAGAGAAAGGTTTATCGCAGACTCAGCGCTAGTCCGGTCCACTTTTTGGGTGATTTTATTTGTAAAAAAATAAATGAAAAAAAATGAAATAAAATTCACCAAATTAGAGGCCAACAGAGGAATAGTGCAAAGTCTGTGATACAAATGCAGGATCAACAATGTTCCTGGCAGAAGAGCATCTCTTTCCCAGCACACTGAGGGGCTTTTTCCATGAGCTCATTGTGCAAAGCCACAACGACACACACACACACACACACACACGCACTCGCGCACACACACAGACGCACTGGCAGGCCTCCACCGGGACACAGACACTAAAGGAAAAGAGAAAAATGACAATTTTCTTTTTGCATGTCACAATGCATCTTGAAGTCGGGTTGAACAGGAATAATCGGTCCTTTTTTTCACCTCCCAAGTGGCGGCTTCGTCGTTTGGTGCTCATGAACCAACACACTAAAAATGTTGTGGGATTTTATAAGAAGAATTAATGCACTGTAATCTGACATTTTTTTGGTGAGTATATAGAAAAAAAGTGTGAATCAGCTATCTTAAAATAATATTTTAAAAACTTGGCTGAATCTGAAACTTGCAACAAGTAAATGGGATTCTGCGCAATTCAAATTTTGCACTTTTTAACCATCTCCCTTAATTTCTCAGTGAATATCATATATATCTTAGTGATAAAATAAAGCACATGCAAGAGATGGCGACAATTTAGTGCTGATCCAAATTAGGAGTCTTTTACCAGGCATTGGTGGAGGTCTCATCTCAAATGAGCGCCAATCTAGTAACATCTAAATAACAAAATCAAAGACATCACAAGATGGTCTTTGAATAAAGTAAATTCAGCCTAATGTCTGACATTCATATCTTTATTTTTATCCCATTCTATGCAGTACATAAAAGTGAGACCTCAGCTCACTAAGCCAAGTCAACTTGGTAAGCAATAAGAGTTTTTGTAAGATGTCAATTTGTGCAGCTGGCAAATCTGTAAGACGCATTGCAACATGAAGAGGGGCAAATTGTTTTCTGTCACTTCAAGTGCAGAAAAATTCATTTTTACTGTCACGAGCAAGGCCGCATGCAGAGATGCAACATGTTCAATGCAAAAGGAGCAAAGGGGAGGGGACTGAGGGCAGGGGGGATGAGGACGACTTCAAACTGACCCCTTTGTGGATTTTCCCAAGTACTGTATTTCATAATACAGTCTATCTTTAGACACAGTAAATCTCTGCAAGTGAAAATCAAGATAACAGCGTGACAGAGAGGAGAAATCCAAAGGAGGTCACCCTCTCGTTTGGGCAAGACGACAGGATGGGAGACAAATAAAAGCAGGTAGAAACGAACAAAGAAAAAAAATCAAGATGGTGGAAGGGCGTCAGTTAGTCAATGAGTGGAACTATATGATCAGTCGCGCAACGTTAAATAAAAAAAAAAAAATACAAACACAGAGACAAATGAAGAGATTTAGCATGGTAAGGTCAGATATGAAATAAAACCTCACATGCCGATTAAGTTGAAATAAAGGTACTAAACTATCAAAAGAAGACCAACAATTGCGCATAAAACAAACAGAAAGAAAAAAACAAGTATGTATTAAATGGCTACACGGGTAAAGTCTTGAGTAAGGAGAGACCGATTGAGGCTGGCAGTTGTGCTTATATTTAATTAATGACACAAAAACTGCAAAGGATTAGCATGCTACCGCTATAACCTCTTAAATTTCAGTCCAACCTCCGATTCCTGGTTCTAAAATTCACATCTCTAAATCCATGTCATACAAGCCTAATATTGCCACAAAATAGAAGGTTGTTGCGCATTTTGATAACTAGATATATAACTATAACTTCTACTACACTGGCTGTTTTAGCTCTTAAGCATGCAAATGATAGGTTCAATAGCCTACTGGTTTTGACTGGCTTTCATCAAACATCAAATATTTAAATCCACATTAAGAAAGCGCAGTGATAAGTGAAAGTAGTTGGGCACATTATGAGCAAGAAACAAGGTTATTATAGTTAATGAAAATTAAAGAAATAACTAAAATTGAAAAAAAAAAACATTTTCATTAACAAAATAAAATAAAGATGAGAGTGCTTTTAAAAAATGAAAACTAACAAACAAAATTTTATGTTTCTAAAAGTAACTATAATCATAGCGAAAATGTCCTTTGTTGTCATCTTTGTCAATTAATTTCGTACATGAGCTTTCGGGGTTTATTATAAATGTATTTGTTACAGAATTGCTTTTTGGCCACACAGAAAAAGGAAGGTCGAACACTTGTGCGGGAATTGTAGTTTACTTTATACGCAACTAATTTTCACCTTTTTTTCTTTTTTTTTAAATCTTGCACTCAACAATCACTTCATACACTATATATAATATATTTCTAAAACATAAAAACCAAAACGAAGCATTGTTGAAAAAATACAAACTAACAAACCTGCTCTAAAAATACATTAATACTAGCTGAATTCAAACTCTTATAACTCTGCTAAGAAATGGAACATGTACAAACCAAATGCCTACACCCGACACTGCACACCATGTTAGCATACTGCACGTTAGCATTTTTTTAATGATTTATTTATTTTAGTCGCTATTCTCATTGTTATTAATTTCATTTCAGACATTTTTTCGTGGGGCATCATAGACCATCGTTTCCTCAAGATTCAGTAGTGGCACATTTTAAATTGTAAAACAAAATGTCTTAAACTTAATAATTCGAGCGAACAAGCCCAGCCATCGATCTACCCCCACCGGCACACTTTACAAAGAGATAACAAAAACTTTCTTTTTTTTAAATTTTTTTTTTTTTACCTTTTGACTACACTTTTGTATGGTGAAGGTGAGCTCACTCACAACCATGTCTATACACTTCAGTGTGGGCTCCTTCAGTTTTTGGATCTGCTTTTTCACTATTGCCTCAAAAGCCAGGTCAGGGGTGAACAGACCCGTCCTGTAGGGATAGGCAGGTGGCACGGGAGACAACATTGAAATAAAAGAAATAAAACAAGAGGCGGGAAAGGAAATGGAGAAGCAAAAGGAGAAGGAGGGAAGAGAGTAGAAAAAAGATGAATGGGAGGCAACGTATTCCAGATGAAAAAGACAAGAAGAGATGAGCGGGAAGATAAAATAGCAAGAAGGAACAAAATGAAAGTGAGACATTTGATTTTTCCCCTCGGGACGAGATGGGAGAAAGACACCGCAGCCGTGCAAGCTGCCTCTCCTGACCCCTCCCGTTTCCACGCGCCATATCCCAAAAATAACACAGAGCATCCCAGTTGAGGCTACTGGGCTGCTCTTGGAAGGCTGCTTTCACGGTGGAGTTGGAATTTGGCCACACGTGCGCACACACACACACACATACATATATATATATATATATATATATATATATAATAATACACTTCTTTTTATGAGCGACGATCATGGCTCTTTTATGCTGCAGGTGCACGGCTGCGTTCTCTCACGCACACACACAAGTCTGGATGCTGAGGTCCAATATGGCTGCCAGTTAAAGCCAGGAAAGAGAAGTAGTGATAATTTTTTCTTCAGCTATACTGCAATTCCACAGTAGGAAATGTTAGCAATGTTTTGAGAGTGTTAGTAAGGTAAGAAAAACACTGCAAAATTTGGATGAATAAACAAAAGCGTGAGCCGCAAACATGAATAGCAAACAGAGTTATGCCTTCTTGTTGTTTAGAATCCTTTTGTCCATAAGACATAATGGAAATTGAATTAAACCATTTCAAGACCATGTTGTCAATATCATAAAAGATGACGTGTGAAAATACATTAACTACAGTATGGTAAAATAATAAAGGTACCGGTGAATGTATTTATGCTTTGATAACTCATCTTGGGGGAATTTATGACTAAGCGCTCAATTTTTGTGACATTTTTGTATGTAGACTGGCGGATCTATGCGAGGGAGGTCTGCGGCACTGTGGCAGTGGTCACAGTCGAGTTCAGTTAGGACCAATCAAAGTGGCTCCTTTCATTGCCTCTAAATACAGTGTGCTAGAGTCTCGACAAGAAGGAAGTATATCTACGTCGTGAAGCAATTGGAGACCGCACCCCCCCATTTGTGTCCCCCGTCGCTAAACAGTATCTGTGCCGCTCAGTGGGATGATTTAAAAAAAATGAAAATACAAAAACTTAGTGGCATTGATGCCTGCTGTTCACATATTATGAATGAAATACATGTCAGACCAGTGGTCTACCCTGTGCCAACCAGTTAGACGTGGTCTAAGCGGCATGACTTTCAGGTTCCGCTGTACAAAAAAACAAATTTGAAATACACTGCAAATTAACTTCCCTGGCAGCCATACATCCACGACAACTCAGCCTCCACACTTTTTTTTAAATCCCCATCAGCACAACTCTCTACCACGGGACAGCCTGTCAAGCAAAACGCAACTGCAGAAGACAAGGCAGGTGCACTGCTGCCCACCCCAGGCCCCTCACTGCCCAAAAACAACCCAAGGAGACTGGAGCGAGCGGCAAGTTGACGTGACAATAGGGAGCGTGAGTGACAGCGGCGGGTCTTTGCGGGCGAGGCACTTGAGAACACAAAAATTTAAAAGTTGCTAGCCACCATTCACTATATTTGTTTACCTTTTTGGTACACTGTCTAACCGTATTGACTAGCTCAGACATGACCATATCCACACATTTGGTGCAAGGCTCTTTAATCTTCCCAATCTGCCTTTTCACAATGGTCTCAAAGGCCATGTCCGGGGTGAAGAGACCAGTTCTGCTCGTCAGAACCAGCCACGCAGACAAGAAAGAAAAAGTTGGACGAGAGAGAAAAGTGTTAATTGTCAAGAAAGTTATCCCGCCCCTCCCTCACAAGTCAACATAAACAAGCTTAAAGGACAAGGGAGGACTCGCTGCACTTTTCTCACGTACTGAAGACAAAATGTGATTACGGTTCATGATGTTCAAGGACAATACACTTCATACGCACGCAAGACAAACAAGACAAAAGTTCACAGGTTCACGAATCAAATGCACCCACACAGTCGTGCCATGAACAAAGTCACCTCCCTGACACCAATTAGAATTCATTTTACAAAGCACTCCATCAGAGCAGCACAATGGAGCGTCTGCCTCATAGTCGAGAGGTACGGGTTTGAATCTTGACTTGGCAACCGAGTCCTGGGTGTAAGCCATCTTTTGCCCCAAAGTCAGCTGGGGCAGGCTCCAGCTCACTTGTAAACCTTAATGAAGACAAGCGCCATAAAAAAATGGAGTACAATACTATTTTTATACTATGTTCCCGGTAGTTATAGCAATCATGTTTCAGGCCACCACGGACCAAACGGGATGGACATAAGACAGCGCAGGGCGACGGGATGGGCAAACGTGACAGGCTGTGATTTTCTATCCCAAAACGTTGGCCATGGCTAATATGGTGCTGATGAGAAACCAAGTCAGCCCGAGTAAAACAGCTCCAACGTAACAAAATCTGACAGTACATAATAGAGTAACAAAACTCGGCGCCACGCATGTGTATTTCCCCAGCATCTCAAGGTCCTTTCAAGCTTTGTCATGGAATTTTTGCAGGTCAGAGTGCGTCAAGGAAAAACTATTTTAAAAACATGGTCGCTTACATGTAAACGTACCTTCATGATACCATTTAGCTAACACATCTATGCTAAAGCAAAACCCATATCAGGATGTACAGAATGGATCAAATCTATCACTCTGACCTTTGTGGTTAGCTTCGTGATGCTAGATTGATGTAACGGAGGTGACTGAGCGAATGGAGTCAAGGCAAAGGATGAGGGAGGAGGTGGGTGTGCTGCTCATATGACACAGCGGTAGCGGGAGGGCGAACGTGCCTGATGCCGTGGATGTTCTTGATGGCGTAGCTGATCTCTTTGCGGAGCTCCTTCTCGTCAAACTCCATCTGAGAGCGAGGCCGCGCTGTGTCATCATATTTCGGCTTTTTGACGTGGTAGTAAATGGGGAAAAAACATCAGACGGACCTTGACCAGCTCAAAGGGGAAGCGCTCGTGGAAGATGCGGTTGATCTTGGCACCGCCGGACAGCTCGGCCGTGTCGATCTGGTCCCCGGAGCCCTCGATGCACTTCTCAAAGTCCACCGAGAACTGTTGCACCATCCTGCACGCGCACATTGCAGTCTTGTCACACCCTTGTCGAAAAATTACTCGTAGGAGTCTGCACCAATTTCCTAATCAGATAAACATGTTCATTACTTTTCTCTTTTTGCCAACCGAAGCGCAATGGAACCGTTGCCCTTATCCGAGGATGAAAATGATAGTCCAATTCATTTATGCGAAAATCTTACGTCATTCCCTGCATAATGGAAAAAGAACACTCCGCCCCCCGCCCCTCCACAAAAAGTTGTTCCAAGAGTAACTTGTTTTCATTTTTTGGCCGTTTGAATCACAATAGAAGTTTGTTTTATGTTGCAACAGGCCAGTCGTTGACTGCTTGACTCAGTCAATGACTGGTTTGTTATTCTTAGCAAGTGCTTGAAGTGGCCAAAATGTCCTGCCTGTACGGAACTTCCTACCGGAAGCTTATTTGACAGCCTTTTCTGCCAAAAATGCCTAACCCTAACCCTAACCCTAACCCTAACACCAACCACAACCCGCAAGCGCGCTGGGCATTGGTAGCACATCTCGACCGGTAGGAAGGAATTTCAAAACACCGATACGCAGCGTTACGCAGTACTTCCAATTAGAAACATTTTTGCACCCGTGAACATGCGTCCGTGATTCTACACCGATTGAGGGGATTTTCCCAAGTTGTTGTCACATTTATGAATGAAATATATGACATCCATATATGACATCCACCACACACGTCCGCAGAGCATCCCATCTGTCTGCCTTAATAAACCTCCGTTTGCGTCGTCTATAATTTAGTGTACTTTTTGTCACGAAATTGCGAAATGCGCCGGGGGGCACGGCAGCCTCCTCACCCGGAATGCCCAGTGAGGCATACTGTAGCGCGTCTACCAAATTGACAAACACATTCAACTAGACTTTCCCCAGCATCAAAATGAAGTTGCACCCATTTTTACGCCGAGCGCACTAGTGCCTCTCCACCAAAATAGGGCCCTTTATGTTATGTCAGGTCATTCATTGCCATCTACTGCCTGGTTATTGTCGGAGCACACGATGCTGATTGCAGAATGTGGTGGGGGTAACAAACACAAATAAGGCAGCCCATGATCATGATTGTTTTTTTTTGTTTGTTGTTGTTTGTTTTTGTTTTTGAACCTTGGGGGAAGTAATGACTCACTGAAGCAGAGCCTTGGTCTTGCGGGATGGGTCGTCAGGCCTGTAGTTCTTATACTCCTCCACTTCCTTCTCGATGGAGAGGAGCTGGCTTTGCAGCTTGGCCCTCAGAGCCGGCAGTGTGTCCCGGATGTGGTTGGTGAGTTGCTACACAGTTTAAAAGTCAGGTTTAGAAGATACCCCTGAAATTGTGTCAGGTCTTCTACTTCTTGACTCACCTGGTTCAGGATTTTCTGTAGGTACGCCGTGCCCATGCGGTCGGCCAGGTGCCTGTAGGCAGGGTGCGAGAGAAAGAACTTCCTCTCGGCGCCGAGGGCGGCGGTGATATCTTTCTTTCCATCGATGTCTTTCTGGCTCCGGTTGACCACACCAATGTAGCCTTGACACAACAGACGTTAATTCCTTAGAGACTTTGCAGAGGCTACTGATGCGAGGGCTGGACGCTGTTGTTTTTATTTTTTTTTCTTACAAAGCATTTCAAGGCTTTAAAAAATGTGCTCAATAACATTTAGTTGAGCACAGTCATATATTAACATGTGATTAAGGAATGAAAATGGATAACTGGTGTGTGGGTGAGGGGGTGATGTATATGAGTAGAAAATATAAAATAAAATAAAATCATATGTGGATGACTTTGTGTGGCTGCCAAAGAATTTTAGAAGAGCAGCCAGGTGAGTTCAGGTCAAGCGGATCTTGTTCCACTTCCGCTTTACTTTCCTCATGCAACTCCCCGTTGAAAGCGGCTTCATGCTTTGCTAATGCAGCCAGCAGCCTTGTAAACATGAGTAGACAGATACACAAGGGGAAAGGGAGGTGTGGGTCAACAGAAATAACACAGGCTATGGAAAATATGAAATGTGTGGGTTCATACCAAAGTGCAAGCGGAAAAGAAAAGTACAGCATCAGCATACTGCAAGACCACTATTTTATTACCATGTTCCCCCCTTTCGTTTGTTCCCTTTTTTCATCAAATTACTTTTTAGTGCTGCTGCGTTGGTTGGAAGGTTTGTGCTGAACTACCTCACCACCACAAGAGGGAATCAGTGGGTCACAGGTCCTGAAATTGTGCATGTGCGTGTATGTGTGTGTGTGCGTGTGTGCTATTATACCTCTTCTGAGTGGAAGCAGCTTATTCTCCAGAATATCCTTGGCATCCGTCCCCTCGTCCATGAGGTCCAGTTTGGTTACAACGCCGATGGTCCTCATACCTACGCACAAAGAAGAACACGCACCCACACACCGTATACATATTAGAGGACCACAACAGGGCTAACTGTGACAATGGATTAGAAGTCATTGCTGAAAATGTTACATACACGTGTCATAATATTATATTCAGAAAGGTCATTATAGAAGTATAGTACAGTGCTCATCTAAATTGTAAAACACGCATGTTAGGATTATTGAAGACTCTAAATTGCTCATAGGTTGGATTTTGAGTGTGATTGGTTGTACGTCTGCATGTGTCCTGTGATTAAATTGTAACCAGCCCATGGTGTACTGGGCTCCAGTTACCACGACCCAATAAGATCTATAGAATATGGATGAACGAATGGAGGCATTAAAAGCAGTGCTATGTGTAAGCATGCACCCACCCTGAGGGTCAACCTCTTTGGCAATCTTTAAAGCGTCCGAGTTGGCCAGATCCGAGTTGGCGGGCGAAACGGCCAGCATCAGGCAGTTGTCTTTGGTGACAAACTGCAGCAGCATGTCCCGGATCTGAGTCTCAATATCGGCTGGTTGGTCACCCACCGGCACTTTGGTCATGCCAGGCAGGTCCACCAGCGTCAGGTTGAGCACTGCCAGACGACAAGATAAAAACATTTGAAGAATATATTCTACTATTGCGCATGAATTCCTGTGGACAATAGAGGGCCCCACCATGAGGGGAATACACTCGCAGGTTGATGGGAACGGGCGAGATGCCCTTGTTGGCGCCTGTTATACGGTCCGTCTCAGCTTCGATTTCCTGACGAACCTCATCAAAGTCTGTGAACTTTTTTCCCTTGCAGTGAAGGAACTCAGCGTACTCTGAAACACACACAGAAGGGAGTGTGTCAAAAGAATGACATCCTATTTGATTTATTATTCCAATTTTGGTACCATGAATCAACCATACAGCAAGCCTGTCTAACCCCGTTACTGACAATGGAATCCCAATTATATCGATACGTAACTGTAGTAGGGATGGATGTGATGAATCCATTCATCATTTATGAGGTGTGCCCTGAAGTCCTGAAGTTATACGGTTACAACAATCAGTAGCAGGCCATCATTATTTCGGACCCTGCTAGTTTTCTCCCTACATGGGCTGCCGTACCAATCGAAAACAGGAAGAGAGCACTATTTATGGCCAGTTGGAACTACCAAGTTCATTTTGAATTTTACAATACTGTAAAAATCCACAAAACAGACTGATAGGACGTGTTTCCCAGGCTGCCAGCGCCTCAACAGCCAAATCATTCGTGCCTTTGGGTGTAATACCTTTACTGTACACTAGATGCTTGTACTTTGTGGGGCCAGTTGTTAAAAAAAAAACGTAATCTGCGGATAGTCTAGATATGGAAATCTCATTTTTTGCTATCCAGGATCAGGCAATCCGTCTTACTTTTATGCCAGTTTTTCAAAACCACATTGGATTGGATGACCCTGATCCAGATACACCGTGTTTAAAATGACCAAATCCGGATTACCAACGGTCTAAATAGGACAACATATCACAATGTGGGTTACCGGCTATATTATAAAGAATAACAGGTAGAACAGCATGGGGTCTGGTAGTGTTTTTTAATTTTAAGACAAAACAACAAAATAATAAACATCCACTTCTATTTATGATTCCTTTGATGAACATTCATCCGAGCAACAACAAATAACAAATTAATATGCATCGACAAATACATTTTGGATATTTTAAAGAAGTCTTAAATTAAGAAAAAAAGGCTAAATGTCTATTCGTTAAACTAAATAAAAAATTTTGTTTCTTAGAAATTAATTTACAGTGAAGACTGACAGAAAAATTGAATACATCATTTTTGTTTCTTATTGAAATCTGTTCGGGGATTGATTTCATGGGGACAAGATTAAAATTAGGGTCAAAATTATCCAAATCCTACTGAAATGTTTTTTGAACAACACAATGTGAAGGTTTGATCCAGATTAAAACTAGGATTGGATAAGATTAGAATATCTAATATGTTTTCAGAATCATTTTTTTCCTCTTTGAACAAACCAGTTTCAAGATTTGATCCCAATCCGATAACCCAAATCCAGTCAAATACATTCGAAGCAACCGGCCCATGATGTTGTTTTTTTGTTTTGTTTTGGGGATGACTCTAAACAGTTTTAATGTGACACTACAGTATTTTATTTTACCTGTTGAAGCGTTCATCAGCTGCAGAACTAAAGGACGACGGGTCACGATGCCAGAGCCGCGTGGAAGGAAATCCCTAGAACAGAAGAATAACATGTGAGACAGTGATCTAAAACTTGGTTATTTCCTTTACATATTTGCACAAGCTATTATGAAACACATTCAAAATCTAAACCGCATATTAATTTTGTCATGATTTGAAAACAATTTAGGCTTGCGTACTCGTAAACACGTCTACTGGTGCTGGTGAAAGTGATTTTAGCGCCAACGTGTCTTTATGCGCTGCAATCTTCCTGCAGGGTTTCATGTATTATGTAACAGCAAAACAAACTCCCTGTGAGTGTGTGTGGACCTCCACCATCTGACATGACAATTCAAATTCACCGATGTGCAGTATACATCATTCCGCTTCATGTACTGGAGCTCATTAAAATGTGCAGGTGTTCTTAATGTTTTGGCCAATGTGTGCACCCTAGCTGTAGATTACCATGACAGGAAATATTCAGCAAATAAATGAACTATACATTTTGCTAGCAATTCTCCCGCTTGGAAGGCTTTTACAGAGGACAGATGTTCTCAACGGCAGGTCTTACTCTTCACTCGTCCTCGTCCACCTCCTTGAACTGCAAGACAAATTCTTCAAGCCTTGTGAGAAGGCTCTTTGGTCACTTACTGGAATGCTTGTAATGCAATGCATCTTGGGATAGCCTAATTGTCAAGTCAATGCACCTTATGGGTCCTTGCCAGAAGTAGACAGCGTAAGAGCACATCCATGCATTAAGGTATTCATGTAGGCAATTCTCGGGAGTGTGCATTTAGCAGTGTCATGTGTCATCTTCCAAATCGCTTATCCTGTACAGTGTACAGGTGACAATGGGCGAAAGGCAGAGTACACCCTGAACTGGTCGCCAGCCAGTCGCAGGGGACACACAGACACCGTCACTGAGCCGGAACCGATCCCACGCTGCCTGCACACAACTCAGGCGTGTGTACCACTACACCATCAGTGACTGTGCATTTAACAGCCAGTACCTAATTAAAGTGCTTCCTTTGCATTAATGCGCCAATCAGATTTTAATGCTATGGCAATCAGCGAAGGAACCATCCATCCATTTTTTTAATAGCATAATAGCGGTCATCTTCATTCGTGTCGTGGGTGACTTGGAGCCTATCCCAGTTAACTTTAATTGAGATTCAGGATATTTATAGAAAATATAATACAATTTTATTTATACGGAGCATTTCAAAACAGCAACAACTGTAACAAAGCACTTTACATACAAAAAAATACTATGTACAATAGACACCGGAAAACAGCCGGAAATCTGTCAGTCTCAGGTCGGATCAAAAGCCAGATAATAGAAATGTGTTTTCAAACGGGTTGTCAATCACAACTAAGATTTATTGCTTTTATGAAGGCTAAATTTTGCATCAGATCCTATTGGCTATTATGCAGGTGTACCCGGTGTTGTGGCATGTTGACTCGCATATCACAAGCACTTCAAAGCCTCTGAACTCCTGCATGTGGAGCCAATGAAAAGGCAGGTTGCACCACAGTGGATGCACAGATTAGTGCTGAAGCAATGCGGGAAGATAGAGAGCCAGATTAGCGTTAATCCTCTGTAGCTGTCCTCCTCTGTCCCCCGCTCCTGTGTATACTCTCCTACATGTTTTTATATTTTACCGTTTGAGACTGAAAACAGCAACACCAATGTAAAAATGTTGACACTGGAGCTTTAATCAGTCATCTACTGCCAATAACCACTTGAAGGTTTAGATCTAACTCATTCACTGCCAGACATTTTCAGACCCTCTTTTACCCTAATGTTTGAAAAAAATATAAATAAATTCCTGGGATTTAATGGCTGGACTGTGAAAAGACAAATACCGTAAATATGTGCTTCACAGTGAATGAGTCGAATAAAATCAATCCTTCTCTACAGCAACATCCCTCTATTGTGCCGGTGGCTTATTTGAGGAGGATAAAATGAGTGAAAAATGAGTGAAGCATCGTCATAATGCCTCAGGCTGTCACTTGTCAGATGTCACTTGTTACATAATATGTGAACGCTATGGCTACGTGGCATGGATGTAATCTCCACGAGGGGGATGGAATAGTGATGACTACGTGAGATCTCTTGCAAGCATAAATAATGTGAGACAGAAGCCAATACACAAATTTGATTGGCACATTGAACCTTTTGTGTCTCCTAGTATTTGCGCAGTCCAGAAAATATTTTTAAGGGATTCAATTTGATTGAAGAGATGATTCAATTATGGCACATACTGGAACAACTGTACTTGTATAATAATAATAATAATAATAATAATAATAATAATAATATGTAATTTTGAAATAACAGAGCAGTTTAAAACAAGGGATGGACATTTCTGACTTTTTGTCTTAATTAAATATCATCAGCCTCTTAAAATAATTGCATTAAAAAATTACAATAAAGTCATATTTTGACAAAATTTGTTTTTTTGCCTAAAAATGTCCTCAGGAAGCTGGCCACCTCTGGTAAAGTCGGCTCCATCCTTAGTTAAACATATCATTCAATTTACGCCTGAAATGAAATCATTAATACATATAAGATCATTACAATGCGGTTCAGTTTTTATGTTTTCTGAAACGACAGAAAAAATGACGTAGGCTATTATTTTAAGAGGGTGACGATATTGGGAAAATGGAAAATAATGTCTTTTTTCCCCCCTTATATTAAGAATTTTACATTCATTCTCAATTGTGGAAAATAAAAAGATGGAAAACAAATGTGCTTTTCCATAACTAGATTGCTTGTTTGCAGTACCCTTACAACAAAACATCCAACGCTTTAGGCAATAAGTAGCATCTGTGGCATCATGTTACTCTTCAAACCACAAAGCACAAACTAGTAATGCACTGGCAATATCTCCATCAATAGCACTCGATTCATTAACTAATCAATTGCTGGATCCATCTCTACTTAAAAACAACAGAAAACTACAATCAAAATATGAAGAAATTGATCAATTACCCCTCTGACACTGAACTGGGCATGACTATTTTTATAAAGTCCGACATTTATGATACAGCCCTTGTACCGCATACGGATAATGTGCAGGTGCATCTAATGTGATGTCTCCCTGCCATTATGCGCATTATCGCCTATGCTTTCCTTATTGATTGTGCTGACTGGAAGCTGCAGCACTGAGGGCGAAACCTTTTTCCGGACAGAAGCCAAAATAAAACGAACAAACGAGGTGTCCCTTTACTGCCAAAACTCTTCACACTGCAGTTGTATATGTGAAGAATAAAACGGCATCCTGATAAAACACCAAGGCAACAACTGTGTTTTAAGCTGATAACACAGAAATGCACTACAATGAGCCACCGGGGAGGAGGGGTGGTGTGTCAAGCTGGAAGGATGAGAGGACATGCAATGTCACTCTAACTGCACTATAGGACACACACACACACACACACACACACCCCTGACACACACCCACACACACACACAAACACTGTACTGCATAGCAAGATGCTTGTATTTGCCTTGTTACTCAATGCAGGCTTGGAATCTCAGATGCGCATGTCATATTGTTTCACATTTTTCCTCTTCAACTCTCAGCATGAACGTAGCTCCCTCCCTTGGGTAAAGGCGCCGTAATTAGGCAGAAGATGTTGCCATGACTACAGAGGCGAGCGGGAGAGTGTTGCACAATGATGAAGAGTACACAACAATCACATGGTCAGGTGCAGAAGTGGTTTTGTCTTTAATACGCCAGCACAGGGTTTAAAATAAAGCAATCAGAATGTGAGTCAAAAGTTTGGCTTTATCCAACCATTCATTTTCTGTTGAGCTTTTGGCCAGCAACTATTCACGCTCATATTCATAAACAAAAACATATTATATTGGGTTGAGATTAGGCTACTGAATGGAATTGAATTGAATAGAATATTTAATTTATTTGTTTTGATAGTTTCCCTATAACCCTGTCTCGACTATAGCGACACATGATGTGATATGCTTTGGATCATGAGCTTGGCTAAATACTTTGTAAATGAATACTACACATGTTTTTTTATTGCACTTACAAAAATTAAACACAGACCTTCTCACAAGGCAGCATTATGATGCAAACAGTATCATCTATTGTACTTGCTAATTGAGGATTAGCGCTTGTGGCCATGGGGTTGTGCACAGTGGGAATCTGCTGCCAAATAAATGCGCAGTGAGGCAACATAGAGGTCAATTTTGTGCCTGATAATGAAATATTAAAACTTGCTATAAATCAAGTAGAATATAAAATGATCCGCTTCAGGGGATGGATTTATGTCTGTTAAATGGGATTAATTTGGAATGTTGTGCTACTGCACTAGCTTGAAGCTAAAACATTGCACACACAATCTGACCTTGCTTCCAGCAGGGAATGCCGTTTATTCACATTACACGCACCACATATGTACATGTGTCCTTAAATACAGGTGCCATGCTGTTGTCCCTGAGCGCTGTTGGTTTTAAGCTTCGCTCATAAATAGACCAGATGGAGGGGCTGAGCCGAAACGGCTCAAAGCTCAGGTGGACTCTCTTTTCCCCTCTCTCTCTCTATTCCTTTCCATGTCCACAAGGTCATGATACAACATAGCATATCAACACTGACTCTGCTATGGATTTGCATCATTTTAATAATTAAAAAGCGAATATATGCATGACTGACACATGCAACTCTGCTTAGTCAGGATTAACATGGCATGGGACGAGCAAAATGGTAGACTCGATAACACTCGCACTGTTGTAGCTTAAATTGAAATTGCTAATTATGTGTGACCGTGGCCAGATCAAACACTGAGGTGGGCCAGATACAGCCCACGTGCCGTCGGTATAGCACCACAAGTCTCGAGAAAGCCTTGACAGGATTTATAAGGCACTAATGTTCTGTAAACTCACAATTAAGCAGGTGAGGAGACAGCTGAACTCCACAAGGGATTTATGGAAGACCTTACAAAATAACAATCCCCTTGATGTACTGAATGCAAAGGTAATGTGTGTTTATTAAATGATGTGGCAGCATTACAAATGGAGGAGAGAGAAAGAGGAGTAGGAGGAAGAGGAGGAGGGGGGATGGGGACTATGCATGGTGCGTAAAATGGAGTAAATGCTTAAATACACTTACTTGCCCACGAAGTTCTCCAGCACCGAGCTCTTCCCCGCACTCTGTCCGCCCACCACGGCGATCTGAGGCAGGTCCAGGTTGGCGTTCTGGCCGATGGCGGAGAAGGCATCCTGCATGCGGTTCACCAGGGGGATCAGATCCTCCATGCCCCGGTTCCCCATTGCGGCAGGGTGGACTGTCCTCGACGGATGTATTAAGCGCGATCTCAGACGTTAAATTCTATTCTGAGCTGCGACCGATCTCCGCGTTGCGTTATCGTCCCTGATGCGCTTCTCCACCACCGAGCACCGCAGGAGGGCGGGGGGGATGAAGACGAGGATGAGCTCTCCTTGTATTTCCCCAGGAAATCTCCCTGCATGCAGAGCTCAGCATTCGCCGCTTGGTGGTCCCACTAGTCTGCTTATAGCTTTGCTTTGTCGTGACGAATGATGCAACCTCGATATTTAAATCGCTTGGATGTAACACAAGAGCACGTTTGTCTCACTCATTCATACAGTATTTGCGATTTGATTTTAAATATAGGGTGGGTCCTAAATAGGTATACACTTCTTTTAAAAATATTTTGCACACTGCAAATCGGCCAGTGTTAAAATTTCGGGGACAGTGTTAAACAGAATGTAGGTGTTGCATTAACACCACTCAGTAATAAAATAAGATGTAGCAAATGATAGGTGGGTGTCACCTGTTGGATTTGAAATTCAAACCATGCCCTGACGAATCAATTTGAATTTCACTGGTTAGTGTGGAGATGATTTTCTTCACCTGCATCCTTTTCCTCCTCGCTTGCAAGACGGCATCAAACTTCCCTAAGTGTAGCAAAACGCTTATATAAAAGTATCTGATGAAAAAAAAGTGTTCCTCATAACTTGGTTTCCACTTGTTTACTGTTTCATATTGTTTAATACAGATAGATAACATTATTTTTCCAATAATTAAGATTCCATATCATAAACAAATAAATAATATAAATGCCGAAGAGTTTTGTGAGTTTTGAAAATGTTGCCATAAAAGTGAAATGTATAGAGGTGTATTTTTCAGCTGTTATGCATTTTCCAAGCTAAACTAATCAGTTACTACTAGTGTTGTTCCGATACCACTTTTTGGGTCCCGATACCGATTCCGCTACCTGGCTGTGCAGTATTGGCTAATGCCGATACTGGCCGATGCCGATACTGCACCGATGCATTGCCATTTGAAAAATCTAAATACAAGCACTATTTTTCTTGTAATTCTAAAGAATTGCATACTCACTTGAATGTATAATTATTCATATTTAAAACATCACTTGTGAAGTATCTGTTGTAATAGGGCTGCTTGATTATGAAAAAAAAATTAATCACAATTATTTTGTTAATAATTGAAATCACGATTATTCAAGCGATTGTTTTTTGCTACAAAACAAGAACAGGTTTAAACATGAAAAAATATTAAGATGAAATTCTTTGAAACACTCTAATAATTTAAGTTCGTTTTGGACCTAATAATATTTATTAAATTATTTTAAAAAATTAAAAAGTGCAAATTTATAAATTAAAGTATGGTTTATTTGTATAAACAAGCAGAACATTGGCGTTAACTAACTAAGTGCTGTGCACTTATAAATTGCCAAAGTAGTGAACTGCTTGGAGTAAAATGCCAATTTTGACAGAATAACAGATATGCTATTCATCCATACATTTAGACCTTTGTCTGGAGCCTTTTTTTGGTTTGTTTTTAAAGTAATATTTAAGTATTTTGCTTCTGATAAATTATAAATCTAATATTCTGATTGGGTCAAACTAATTTAAATGTTGATTGTTACATACTAGTAATCTATACAATACTTCTAAGTTACAGTAGGCCATATATAAACTGAATTACGATATAATGACCAATAATATGTTTGCAAATTGTATTTGAAGCAATTTGAAACAAAAATAAACACAAAAATTTTGACTTCATATTATAGACTACACAAGAAATGTAACTTAAGTCACAATAATAATGTTTAGCATGGTTTCTATTTTTGTGCTAGTAAAAGTAATGTATATTTGCATAAGATATGTTATTTAAAATAAATCCCTCGTGCCGATTGCGAAGTGGAGTCTGTGCCCTAAACATTTGGAAGGCTTGTCCGGGCAGTAGATTCTGTTATCTTTTTGTGTCTCTCGTTGTCTCGCGTTGCCGGTGGGTGCAGAGGAAACTTGCACTTTATACGTCTTCGCTCACCGTCTTCCACGGCGAACCCAAAATGTAAGCAAATAAGCCATTTCAACTTGCCTTGCTTGTTTACAAGTCGTTCCTGTGGTGGTTCGTGTGCAATTTTTAGGTTTGTTAAAACGTTGAGTAGGAGCGTGCGCAGTATGACTTGACGGGTGCGGGGTACGAGCTGGATGGCTGGCTAGCTCGCTGGCTAACTAGCTTGGAGAGGGCGGCGCGGCGGAGTAACTCGTGTCTCAAAACAACTCAAAATTAGTATTAATAATCGTTTTTTTACGATTATGTCAATTTTGTAATCGTGGAGTGTAATAATCGAACATGTAATTGAATTTCGATTAATTGCACATCCCTATGTTGTAACATATACACACACAGAAAACGTGTGTTGAATAAACAGCCTATTTCCATAGCTCTTCGTGCTGGTGAGATTGCGACATGGGCTGGATATTAACATGCATGTGCATTTGGATAAGGCTCTTCTGTTTCCTTCCAGTGTGCGGCTCTCAAATGTGCGCGCTGCATTCAAAGAATACCAGTATCAATAACCAGCATCGGCGCTTCACTAGTTCGGAGTCGCCGATGGCGATACCAGCATTTTAATGCGGTATCGGGTTACTTGCCGATACCAGTGTCGGTATCGGAACAACACTAGTTACTACTAATAAAGCCACATGTAAAATTAATGACGTCTTCCTTTCAAGATGCCAGGAAAAAAGAAGGCCATATAGTTCATGAAAAGCAGGAAAGAGGTAAGAAAGTAAGGAGAGAATGTAAGAATAAAGGAAGGGAGGAAGTCTGGAAGGAAAAGATGCCGGGACTAAAATGTAAATGTTATTAATGGAATTTGTTGAATGTATCTACTTTTGGCATTGGTGTATTGCTACGGTACAGTGCTTTCCTGCCTGAGCAATGACTGCTGTACAGATCTGTCCATGGTGCTGAATTGCAAGTTACCACGGACAGGAACACTTTTGTATTGTTGTTACTGTTAAAAAAGAAACAAAAAAAAAAGAAGCAAGTTTTATCTGTGTAGATAGCATCTTATAGTTAATTTCATACCACGAGTTGACCTCGTGAAAATGTATTTATGAGGCCAAATGGCTATACAGTCGCAGTGCACAAATAAGGCAACGCAGGAACTCTCCGTTTTGGGGGCGACCGATAGAGGGTACCAAAGTGCAGTCGTCGCCGAGCCGGAGAAAAATAGTTCAGTGTGGAGCAGCCGCGTTGAGGTCGCATTTACGGTCTTTTGGAGGATATAATTAACGATCATCGTCGCCTTGACTCGCTTTTGGCAGGTAAGTAGGGACGACGTATCGACGAGGTATGACATAAAGGAGTAGACCCATGCGCATAGTCCGTTTTACTCTAGACTAAGCTAACTTACTGTATTCGGCCATTGAGAGGCGTCCAACGTTAGCTTTGTTTATTTGTCTTGTAGTGGCACTGTTTGAGTTCGTTCTGTACCTTGTCGCCATTTCATGAGATTTTTTTATGGAGAGTATGCGTGTTCTTTCTGTTAGAGGTACTTCGTTTCGTTGCCGACAGCAGCAAAATAAAGCAAATCCAATTTAGCGCTTTGTATTAGCTCGCTTGCTAACGTTAGCTAGTTGTCATCGCGACCTATGAAAGCGACCTGTTGTGTGCCCGAGGCGGCTGTCATTGAAAGTTGCCCAGTTAGCATTGAGCCTCTTTCCGTTTTAGAAGCTCTGACAACCACAAGCTTTTGGCGAAAAGGAAGGCAACCAGAGCTCGTTATGTTCAACCCTCACTCCCACCAACAACAGCAGCAGCAATTCCACCAGCACCTGCGGCAGCTACAACAACTTTTCCACCAGCAGCCTCCCCCGCCTCCGCCGCCCCCACCGCCTCCACCGCCACAGCCCGCTCCGCCTCACCATGTCGGCCATCAACATCACCAGGCAACGCGGTGAGCCTTTGGACGCGACTCCGAGGCTTTGCCCGAGGCCTTCGGGTAAAGTAGTAGCCTGAGCTTTAGTTCAGCGCTTAGATGTGTAATTATTACATTTTGTTCTGTTATTTAATTATTATCGTTTTCATTGTTCTCCCTACACTAAGAGAATAACGTCACAGAATTACATGAATAAAGTTAAAATCTGCCAAATTTATAAAACCCGCCTGAAACTCAATTTTTGTTCCTTTGCTTTCAACAAAGCAAGCAACTTGAGCTCTTATTTTAGTGTCTGCATTATGTATGTTGTATGTCTGCATTTTTTGTATTAGAGTTTTATGTGCAACACTTTGTTGCAGCTGTGGTCGTTTTAAAGTGCTCTTTGAGTAAAATAGACTCGAATTGAGATATATCCTTAGAGCAAAGTACCCCGGTAATAATTCTAGATGAAAAAAGTCCAAATATGAAGGAAGTTGTAACTGGCAATACTATACAGTCATATGAAGAAGAAATACTGATACCAAAGTCTTACAATTAAGGGAATAAAGTTGCATTTGAGAATAAAGTTAGAAATATGTCCGCAAGGACCTCTGTACCTATCCTCTTCATACTGCCTGGCACATAAGGCCTCCACTACTTTTCCATTAGATCTTATTTAGTTCAAATCCTTGCTTCGGCCCTTGTTCCCCATTCACCATCCTTTGTGTCCTTTTTCAACTTTCCGTCTCCATGTTGTTCTAGGCCTTCCAACTTTTCTTTTTTCTTCTGACTGCCAAGTTAATGAAATCATGCAATTGTGATCAGTTGACTTTCTTAGTATGTGACCTACCCAATTCCATTTTCTCTTAACTTCAAGACTTATCTGTGGAAATTGTGTTTACATTGTTGAGCTCATTCATGGAGATGATATTAGGCAAATGTGCATAGCTCTCTTCAAACATTGGTATTGAAAAGAGTCCAGCCTATTTAATTTAGTTTTCCGACTGTCTTGCTTAGATTTTTCACACAATTCAATTTTGAAAAGGCAGTTTCAGCTTTGTTTTTTTCTGCTGTTCATATCACTCCCTCGACCACCTTGTTTACGTGCAATGGAACCGAGATGTATGATCCACATCTTCAATGTGTTTCCCTTCTAACTTTACAGCACCTACCTTTCTGTTGTTTATTCACAGGGTCTTGATCATCTTTTCAATGTGTAATTGAATGAGGATGAAGTATATTGCCAATTAACAAGAAACATACCATAATAGTAAGAAATGGTTGTAAAATAACTGTTCTCAGAATTTGACCCTTTTACCCTTTTATTTATGTATCGTAAAGCCTGAAGTAGTAGTTTTGCTAGAGTAAATTGTAATATGAGTGTGAACTGAGAACCGTTGAATTTATTTTCATAATTTGACTGCCCCTAAAGATCAGCCTCTTTCCGTGTCATGGAAATTGACTGTGGTTGTCATTGTTGCCAGAGCCATTCCTGTGCCTCCACATACAGCGCCACCTCCTCCCAGAATGGTCAACCTGTGCCAGGCGACCCAGACCACCATTATCAGCCCCAATCCCATGCTGCAAGGAGCCTTAATGATGCAGCAAATGCAGGGTGAAGCCTGAAGACAAAACACACAACACTTAAACATATGCACTACGTTTGCTGTATGTCATGTATCATGTTGTATTTCCTTAGGTAACATGCGGGGCTTTGGGCTGGCCGGACAGCAGTTCCGTCAATTCTTCACAGGGGCAAACAGGTCTTTGCTGGGGCCAGTTCCAATTGGCATGGCAATGAAGTCCCCCCTCAGGGGTTTCCCCGCTGCTGCCCGGGCCTTCCACCCGCACCCTCGCTACTACAGTAATGCTGCCATTACCACCAGTACGGCTGCCACCAGCATGGCCACCAGCTCTGTTACCACCACCAACACAGTAATAAGAGCATCAGCTTAAAAAAAAAAAAAAAAAAAGAAGGTAAGTGATGAAATAAAAGGGTCTGAACATTTTCTTTTGTGGCTGTTGCTTCCCAGCTGGACAAGAAGAATGACAGCGAGCAGTTGGCAGCAGTAAGCAAGGCCAGAGAGACTGAAACAGGTACATGTTTAATCCAGGATGTAATGTTTGTTTTAAAAAAAGAAAGTGTCTTTGTTGACTATAAAATGCTACATGAATGACAACAATGATAATAAACATTGTTAAATAACCACCTTTCTCTGAAAACGGGGCATAATTGTCAGTGTAAAGACAGAAATATTGATAAAACTCTTTGAGTGGATGTTTTGTACATTTTTTTACTGTAACCCACAGATGGTGATGTGGAATGGGTGGATGGATCTGCTCAGAGCTTTGAGGAACAGCTTGAAGAACCTGCGGTGAAGAGGCAGAGGATGGAAGAGTGGGGCAAACATTTTAATTGCACAACTGTAAAATTCTGACCAGTCTGCTCATGAACATCTAGCTGATATGGCGTGGCCTGTCAAAGATGTCATTTTTCCCATCCCAGAATTGGTGGACAAAGTCAACCATCACATTTCGACCTTTTGAAGTAATATCAGAGTCATTACTTAGGCAGGACTACGCCTAAGTAAAGGAATACCGCCGTGCCAAAAGTCTCCATCTGAAAAGAGTCATACTATGAAGGGAAAAAAAGTCTGAATTTTACAAGAATAATGCCTCCGTTATGCAGAATCTTGTGTCGGAGATGCTTTCTTTGAATCAAGTTTCCTTCATGCAGTTTCATGTTTTTTATCATTTGTGCGCAATCAGATTTGAGGAGCCTCAAGAGGATCCCGTTCTCACCACTGAAGATTCAGATGGCGATATTCTGCCATTAGAATGCAACACAGAAGGCAGCCAGCCTGATGGTAAATTACACTAAGTGAAACCACATGGACGAAATCAAATGCCGTTTCAAAGTCGCATTTATTTGTGGACTGAATTGCAATCTTTTATCTTTGTTTGCAGACTGCCTCCTAATACAAGAAGGAGGCTCTACGCTGGGTTCAGGAGTGGAGGAGAGCCCCGCTACTGCGGTGGGAGATGGTGAGCCGTCAGACAAACAGGAAACGGAGGGCAGTGCTGCAGAAGGTGCCAACAAGTTCTACTGCTACCTCTGCACCATCACCTGCCACAGTCAGGAAGTAGGTCAAACATCAGGCAATACTCAGTCAGCTACGAGTCTTTCTTTAACCAACTCTTTGTGGGTGTCTCTGTGTTTATTTCTTTTTTTTTTTTCTATTTCTTTTTTTTTCCAAGAATTTCCGGAGTCATATGAACAGCGTTTCCCACCAGCAGAGGATGATGGAGATTCAGCACATGAGCAATGCGTGCCTGGTCACACTGCTGCCACGACTGCACGAGACTCTACACGGGGCCAGTAAAGACGGGTATGTATAGACAAGCTCATTTGTGTCTTGGGAGTCTTCCATGCTGTAATTACTGTTTTTGTTTTTCCCGCCCTCAAAAGAGACAAAAAAGCAGTTACGCAGCGTTGGTGCCCAACCTGTTGCGCTCAATACTCCACCAGCATCTCGGACCATCGACGCACAGAGGAACACAAAGTAACTTTTACTGTTGGTTTTCATAATGAAAGGAAAGGCCTTGAAGAAAAATACTAGGAATTGATGATTTATTATTGGTAAATTATTTTGTTAATGACAGACAGTATTTGCAGAAAGTATATTTGACCACAATTATGTAAAATGTGTTACAAATGTAACTGGCCTTATAGGGAAAGGAGCTCCAACTTGAACCCAAATGGCTGCCACATGCTTGAACCTTGTGATTTCTCCCAACCAGTGAGGGAAGATGTTAAACCAATAATTATATTGGTTGGAATTATAATGAAAGAAAAGTACAGTATAGCAGAATTAGAAGATAACTGAAATCTGCAAGTAATTGACGCCTCCCTACTACTTTATTTTCTACGTTGCATCATGGTAGTATTGACGTTTTAGAATTTTATGGATATCCGCACTGTACTCTTGTTAACGCCATAGTTTCGTAATTGTCCTTCTTTGAGCATAAGCATATCCACGGGGTTTACCTTCTCCTGGAGTGTTATCGTTTTCGTCTGGTGCCTCATCTGGTTGGCAGAAGGCTTTGTAGTACTGTGGCCTTAGGGGAGTTCCTTTAAGCATTAAAGAGAGCACAAAAGTATGCAGTGATACTCAACATTAAATAAATTACCGCGTTGGGTTTTAACCCCAAAGAAGTATGAACAGTACTTGCAGTATTCCAGTATTGTATACTCCATGGACATCTGTAGTTATGTTATTAGAGGATTAGTAAAGGATAGTAAATGTTATACGCCAAGAAAATAACATATTACTATTTTTGCAACTGCAGAAAACTGCAAATACTGTATTTTCCAGACTATAAGCCGCACCGTTATATAAGATGCACCTATCTATGTTGAAAAATTAGATATTTACTGCATTTACAGAACGATTTTGAACTGTAAGTGTATGGACCTTAACAGATTCTTTCCTAACAGTGCCTTTTAACATGGCAGCAACTTTGCTGATTGAAACGGACCAGAACCAAGAGAAAATAAAGTACTTATCTTCAGAGCTGGGCACTTGACCCTTTTTTGCCGGTCCGTCCCCCGTCCGCGACCTGGGTACCCTCCCATCCTCGTCCCTCCGTCCTTATTCATAAAAAATATTATCCTCCGTCCCCGTCCTTTTAAAGCAGTAACGTCCTTGCGTCCGCCCCTACCTACCAAAAAAAAAAATGTCTGTGCATGACGCCGCGGTAGAGATGCTAACGGCGGAGGTTTATTTAAAGCTCACTAGCTGGCTAATTTACTCTTCAAACATGCTTACCTTATGGGCACCCACTTCTGGGTTAACGGTTTGACAAACTGCTTGCCACCACACGGTGTATGTAAGGCGATGAAGTGAACGAGTCGAGAGTTGTAGCTTTATTTAACAGCGGTCATTGTTTATATCTCAATGCAGCGGACGTGAGAGAGGTCAGTCTCTGAACGGATGGGTGGAGACGCACGGTCCAGGGAGCGCTTCTATTGGTCAGCCCTTCGGGTTGCTGATTGGCTTGCTGGTTTCCCCTCCGCTTCCAGAGCGCCGACTGTAACACCATCAGTATGTGTGTGGATTTGCGCAGGAGCAGTTTCGGTGCTGCTACATGTGAATGTTCAGTTGAATCTGGGGGCGCAATTCAATTGAAGTCAGTGTAGTTAGCGCGGATGTGTGCAGAGCAGCGCGGATGTGTGCAGAGCAGCGCGGATGTGTGCAGAGCAGCGCGGATGCGTGCGGCGCGGATGCGTGCAGAGCGGCGCGGATGCGTGCAGAGCGGCGCGGATGCGTGCAGAGCGGCGCGGATGATGCGTTTGGAGCGGTGGGACGCGGTGGGACGCGGAGCGAAGCACCGAAAATCCGCCTATTCGTCCATTCGGCAAGGCTAAAACAAATGAATCGTTTTCTCTCTTCGCCTCGCGGCAGCCAATCAGTATCGTGGAGTACTATGTCACACACAGCAGCCTGTACACTCGGCGGGTGCTTGTGTGGGATTATCGTTGTGGTTTGTGGACATCCCGAGCTATATAAGATGGCCAGCTTCCACTACCGGGAGAAGAAAAAAAGAGACCAGGCTTGGAAAACCGTGAGCGAGGAACTTGTTATACCTGGTATGTGTTTACTTTGTTTCTTTAGTTTTTTACACCCGTTGAACTTTACCAAGACGGCAATATAGTTTGCATTAGTTTTAGCACAGCAGCAGCCACTTGATTGCGATGTCGAAACCTTTTTTTGTTTGTTTTGCCAGTCGTCGTCTACTACCAAGCAAAGCCGCTCCCCTCTCAGATGTGCGCGAATGAAGCGGCTGCGGCATTCAGGTTTCAAATTTCCTGCGGTCAAACGCCAACGTTCCTTCTCCTTTTCCTTCATTTCAGTCTTCCTCTCCTTCCATTTCTTCCCCCCTCCGTGCAGACCGAACGTGTGCAGTGCACAGCGTTCCCGTCGAGGCGTTTCCAATACAAATAAGTACGCGCAGTTGGGTAACTTGTGGCGTGTTTGAAGCGTTTGGAGACCATTTTTGTCGTTTGCCCATTTTGCCGAGTAGGTTGAGATGAACTTTGGCTGCCTCACGTCCACGTCGCACGCATGAGGGATGGTTAGTGGGATGGAGTAAAATCCACCCCCGCCATTGCTTAGTCTGTCCCTTTTTTAAAAATTTCTTATCCCCCCGTCCTTCGTCGCAAAAATGGGCGTCCGTCCGGGATGGAGGGATGGACCGTTCCGCCCCCGGGACGGAATACCCAGCTCTGCTTATCTTCATTTCACTGCTGCCACTCCACTTTGTCAGTTAATGACCTTTTATTGCTCTACTTACGTATACCACCCCATGCAACGCCTAGTGCTTAACCTAGTGCATCGCACCCTCACATGTTGAACTCCTCCACCTGCAGTCACATCCTGTTAGTTGGCAATTGTATTGTATTTTAATTCTGGTTAGACCGCCCCTAGCGGTTGAAGAAAAATCCACAGAATAGTTGCACCTTTATACAAGCCGCATGGTTAAAAACTTAGGAAAAAAGTAGCGGCTTATAGTCCGGAAAATACAGGAGGTCCGTTTGTGTAAAGCAAATCAGAATAGGGTGGAGTTCACTGCATTGTATTCAGAAAGCATGCTACATGCTTAATTCCACCCTCTGCTGGTTGTTTTAAAAGACTACACAACATAATGTTGTCCATAGGAACCTTACACATGGTTGACAAAACTCTGAACATTCAAAATGTGCTCGATACGTTCGTCAGTGCCCACTCATCATCGCAACAACATTCAAAACATAATTTTAAAAATACATTATTTTTAAGATGCTTCCTGCCTTTCTGTCTTCAGCTTGCGAGCAGAGCAGCTGTGTCGTCCTGCAGCCTCTGCAAGAAGCACTTCAGGAGCTCCAAGCTATTTGTGGCACACTTGCAGTCTCAGGAGCACCGTCAAAGATTAGAGAAGGTATCCGAGGGCATTCCTCATGGAGGAGGGTTCTGTGATGAATTAATTTAATCCATTTGTTGTTGTTGTTGCTTTTTTGGGCTAACATTTTTTTGTTCTTATTTTATCTAAAAAAGTATATTATATTTTTTACAATATCACTATCCCTCTTTTTTGAATGAGGAACGTTGTTGGGGAAAAAAAAGAACAAAGGTGGCTTAATGTATGGAAAAGTAATTTAGTTCATTTAGATTCAGGAATAGATAAAAGTCAATACAAGTCTGGGTAGTAAAATCTATCCATTTTGCCCAAATTTGATCAAGCTCGGCTTTCGGAGTTCTCAGATATTTAATACATTTTTCCATTTTATATATCTCTATAAGTATCCCAAAATGTAATAGGTTCAACCCTTTTCGGCTAATTGTCTTTTTACTAGCCACTAGAAGAGTTTGCATTAATTTTACATCTTTCTTTCGATTCAATAGCTGAGTTTGGCCAAAGTACAGTGTCTTAAAATTCAAAGGTAGATATGTTTTATAACCAGTATTCAATGTTTTATATATTTCTCTCCAGAATGTTGTTAAAATGGGGCAGCCCCAAAATATATGAAAGTGATTTGCCTCCTTTGTCTCCAGCAGGACATATCAACATTTCTGTTCTTTTCTTGAAACAGTCTTAAAATATCTTGCAACATATTTCCATTAGAACTCTGATTTCTGCCGCTGTCCAGTCTGTAAATTTACACCTCTGGCTAAAATAATTAATTTGTAAATATCTAAAAAAAAAGAAAAAAAAGAACTTTTTTTTCCAAGCCTTGTTTGTTTACACACAAAAAAAATCCCCATTTCCGGCTTCCGTGGCCTGCCGATGTGCCCGTTATACACCGAAAACATGGTGGCGAACAGAAAGAATCATCAGACAATGAGCGACAAACAATCAGCTGCACAGTATGATTAAAGACTGTTGAAAACAAAAGCGAGTAGCGAGCAAAAGCCCTTGAGTTGATTGCGCTGAATTTTTTTCTACTTTGCAAAAACAGTCAGAGCTGGTCATCGTCTAACCGTCACCGCGTTCCGTCCTGCATTTAATCGACCCATGTGGTCCCAGTCGGTTTGAGTCTCCAAACGGCGTCGAGACCACGTGGGTCGATTAAATATGCAGGACGGAACGTGGTGACGGTTAGACAATGCCCAATTCTGAAAACAGTCGTTCATCTATACGCTGATCCACATCAATTATGGCAGCATCTGCTGCCATAGACTATACATACCCTATTCCTTAACCGCTGCCATGTTTGTCACCCGCTTCAGGAAAAGGGGAACTCTGGCACTTCTTCCAAGCTGCCGGACATAGATGGCTTTGAGATGGAGGAACACGAGGAGGAGGAAGATGACAGGCTCGACTGGGATGAAGAAGACTTCCCTGACAACCATGTGCTTTTTTTATTGCTTTTCACGATGAATACTTCAAATCTTCAAATCAAATCTTGTAAACTTAGCATTGACTTTCTGTGGCAGGATGGCTGGAGCTCGTGTAGAGAGGTGACTCTGAAGGACATGGCGAGCGATGAGCAGTATGACCCCGACACCGTCTACGGTGAGCCACGAGCAATGTTCCCCCTTAGCTGCGCGCGTGAGCAATTGCGCACTGCTCTCGTGCTCTCAGCACAGAGCACAGAGTGTGCAGCACATTAAAAAGAAAAATCGAACATGAGCTGTATTTGCATGATTTTTTTTTTTTTTTTTATATATTCTCCTCATTTAAAATGGAAGTCAACCCAAACATATTTTTTTCAAGAATATGTTCCCAGCTGAGCCACTAGTTGAAACTCGGCATTCTGATTAATTTTGCGTTTGTGGAATATAAATTAAGCAGCAAAATGCACTCGTTTTTAGCCATTTCTGTGGGCGGCCATTTTGTCTTCTGTCGACTGAAAATGACATCACAACTGCTCACAACGATCAATCACAGCTAACCTGTTTTCTGAATCTGAGCCGTGATTGGTCATTGTGAGCAGTTGTGATGTCATTTTCAGTCACAAAATGGCCGCCCCCAGCGATGGCTAAAAACGGGTGGATTAACACTTATTCCACAAACGCAATATTTATCAGAATGCCCTGTTTCAACTAGTGGGCCTACTGGGAACATATTCTGGAAAAAAATCTGTTTGGGTTAACGTCCGCTTTAAAGACATTGAACAGTTGATTTTGCACATGTGGTTGATGGAGCAGGAAAGAAAAATGGGACAAAAAAAGACTGAAATGCAAGGCAAGCACATGAGTACTTGGTATAATAAGTAATACCATTATCATATTTAGTTTAGCTTTTCAACCACTTTCTTTCCACAGGGTCCAGTTTCTTTGTGCCGGTGGCTGGTTTCATTTGCCGACTCTGCAACAAGTTCTACCATTTTGACTCGCCGGCTTTACACACACACTGCAAGTCCCTCAAGCATTTTGACAACCTCAAGGTAAGATCTTTGCAGTCATCTTAGGGTGCTTTCACACCTCCTCTATAGCCTCTTTGGTCCAAATCAGTTGGATGAGCTCACACCCTTTAATAGGTCATGAGAATCTAAACAGATGGACACTTTGCTGATGACTTTTAATTATTACAGCGGGAGGAAAATTCAGTGAATCATCTGGAATTTCATCTTCATAAATTAAACTGATGATAAAATTTAGTCTGATCTTCATCTAAATCACAAGAATAAATGTACAGAGTCTGCTTAAACTAATACCACACAATAATGTTTTTGTATTTGTAGGCTTTGATATTGGTCTGCTGTGCTATTTTTCCTAAACACATGGCCTCGTGTGTTCCTCCCAAACATTTTACACTTATTTTGCCAGTATTCCTGTGGAACATCCAAGTGCTCTTGAGCAAACTTCAATCGTGCAGCAATATTTTTTGTTGTTGTTGACAGCAACAGCTCCCTCCTTGGTGTTCTCCTACTAAACCCATTCTTGTTTTACGTATGGGTAAATTTGTCACCAGTAGCTGACACTCTAGGGTTCTTTTTTACACCATTGAGCATTATTCGCTCTTGCAGTCTTATTACAGGATGGCCACTCACTCCTTGGAAGAGAAGCAACACTACTGAAGGTTCTTCATTTATAGACAGTTTGTCAAACCAAGCAGTAATGAACATCAAAACTTTTCGAGGTACGTTGTAACTTTTTGCAGCTTTATTCCTGACCTCAACTCGACTTAGCTGTTGTGGCATGACAAGTTATTATTTTCCGTTTGGCGTTATGTCCTCTGCATAGTCCACATGCATGGATATGCTACTCTAATGGACAAAGAATCTAATTTGACAGCTTGGTGTTCAAGTGCTAGATCCACGAGTGAAAGTACCATCCATTCTTTCACTGCCTATGTTGGCACTTTTTGATACACACTCTCGGCTGGTCATAGTCAGCCGCCCCCAGTCCTTATGGGACAGGACTATAGACTAAAAATCATATAGTTATTGATCCTCGTGGTATTTTGACATGTTAAGACGTGAGGAAAGTGTCGTGAATTGTGAAAAATACCTCTTCTGTTTGTGCTGTCCGTCCTCAGAGACGCAAAGAATCACTCGGCGAAAAGTGTGACAACACTGACAACAACAACCGCAGGTCTTTAACAGGCACGCCCACAGACTCTCTGGAAGAAGATTGCCCCTCCAGTACCAGGTCTGTATCAAAACTCAGCAGTACACTTGGGACAGAAAACCAGCTACAGGACAAAGCGGAAGAGCCTAGCACTTGTCAAGTGTCCAAAGCTCCAGCCGATCTCCCCGCTGACAGTAGAGATCTACCAGCATGATGAAAAGGCTTTGCTGAACCCAAACACCAGACGCAGGTCCGGAAGGGCCGCTAACAAACGTTGAAGGATGGTTGAGAGACATTTTTTCTTTTCTTTTTTTTTTTTTTTAATCCTCCATTAATTTCCAAATTCAATGGCAGTCCGGAAGAGCCGCTAACAAACGTTGAAGGATGGTTGAGAGACTTTTTTTTTTTAATTCTCCATTAATTTCCAAATTCGATGGCAGAGTATGTGTGACCTTAGAGGTGAGTTAAACGATTACAATTGGGCTGTGTTTGTCACATTTTATGGAGGATGGCTTCATCAAGTCATCCTTTTTTTTTTTTACACATACTCCAAATAGATTTCCGGGTTTTAAGCGACACATACACACACATTGGTCTCAGTCCCCTCTGGTGGCTGAGAGGTTAAAGGTGAAATGTAATGTTTGAAAACTTAGATTGTCATCCTTCATAAAATGTGCCGTACACAGCACAATTCTGAACCGCTGAATTCCAACAGAGCCAATCAAGCCACAATGAGCTACAATTCAAAGAGGCAGCCATAAAACGGCCACATGTCCGCAGCTGTCACTTGGAGGAAAGCTGTTTTTATATCAAAATTAAGGACAACACACATCCAACTGGAGCACATCTTATTTACATAGTGAATATTGATGAGAAAATAGACAGTTCAAAATCTGTTATTTGATTTCTGACCAATGGAAATAAATTGAAAACGGGCATTCTGATCGTTCCAAACTCAAATTGGCTTGCAAATCTGATAAAAGGATATCAAAGATTTCAGTGGAGTAGCTGGGCTGTATTCCACATGGGTTTTGAGGTCAGAGGGGCCCGACGTTGCACACATGAATAGAGGACAGAAAAAAGCCCCCCAAAAAGTAAGGAATACATAAGCCAGGAAAAGACCATGACAGTGATTAGAATTGCAATAGCTCCCTTGTTTTATTGCCATCCATTCCCACCCTTTCCCCGGACCCTATACAAGCAGGACAATTTGATAAATGACATACATGACCACCATAACATAAATAACATATTCCAAACACAATACAAATAAATACACAAAATAAAATTCAAATAAAATAACTTTGTGTCATTAAAAAAAAATAAAATAAATGCGTTTTAGCACCCCCTAAAGAAAAAAAAACTACCTATAACTCCCAGTAGGAATGTCATAGACACATGAAACAAATACCTAAATGCAGGTCTAGGTAATACCTACATTTCATACATTGACAATTTCCAGATAAAATCAACAGGAAATTAGCAATTCCACCTTCAAAGTAAAGGTTGGGTCAAAAAAAGTCACCTGTTTTCAAACGTCTCCAAGGTGTCGTATCGGTTTCAAACACGCATACGAGAGAGTGAACCCTTTTGATTAAAAGTTGTTGAAAGGAAAATCGTAACCGTCTCGGTTTGGATTTCATGAGGCAGACAGTGCTTGTTGACCTTACACTCCGTGCTACCTGAGGGTCAACCGCAGCAACAATACATTTAAAAAATAATTTGAAAAATAATAATTACATTAAAAAGGTTTGACCACAAGAGGGCCCATGGGTTTACAAAACCCACCAACCCTACTCATCTACCACTGAAAGACTTCCAAGAAAAAAAAATACGCACCTTGAACTAATTCCAGAAATACCTATAAGATGTCCCTCCATTTGCGTGTCTGTCAGTCAATAGTTTTACTTCGTTTCTGGTTTCATGTAACTTCTGTTTTTTTTGTATATTGAATGTTAAGTTAATTAAAATAGCTTACAGTTAAAGGTTTTTATCAAGGCTAAAGTTTGACCCCTAAAACTGATTAAATTCCCTTTGAATTTTTTCAATAGGGAAAAATGTGTTGAAATTAACAACTTGAAAATAAATGTCACAAATCAATAGCATTTGATCCATTTTGAAGGTTCTACTGGTATTCTGAAGACTAAATACTTCTCTTCTAAATGAACTTGAAACTTGTCCGTCAACGCAGGTTCATGCTGATTGCAAGACGGCTCCTCATATCATGGTGTATTTTCAATCAATTTGGACCATCAGTGTTTGTTAATGGCATTTTTGTGTCACAATCTTGTCAACGTTTTAAGTGATGTGTTAATATTTGATGGAAGAAAAAAAAGGCTTAGCAACGTTTACCTTGGCTTTGTTTTTTGTACCATTCTGCTCGGAAGTTTCTAATGCATCACTTGTTCCAGAAACATTTCATCCTTATTTGTGGTTATTTCAAGCCACTAAGTCTTACTCACATGTAGCAAAGATTGACATCACCATGGTGACCTAGCACATGATTAGCACAAGCTTCCTGCCCCGTTTCCCTTTTTTTTTTTAAGTCAGGGTCTTTAATCTGTGTATTATAGCACTGAATGATGTGATTTCAAAACAAACCTGTTTGTCATTACTGTTTTTTTATTCAGCCACTGACAAAACTGAAATCAAGACATGTTTTCTAAAATGCTGCAAGTTCAAATGTATTTTTCGGGTTTGTCATTTTAATTTATATTAAAATGCCCCAACAATTCCCTCCTTTCATCTTTTTATTTTTTAAACTTGTACATCATTATCATTAACAGAGTAAATAAACATTACAACTTACATTTGCCACATTTAGATAAATTATACAGACAAGAATGCAAGCAAAACGGGAAGCTGGTCTATTTTATTACTAGGAGTCACACTTAAGGGGAGTATCTAGAACAGAGATGGGCAACTTTGCTCATCGAGGGCTGGTTATCCTGGATGCTCAGTATGTCTTCCTGCTCCAGCACACTTGATTCAAATGATCAGGATTGTTATCCAGCTTCTGCAGAGCTGCTGATGAGCTGATCATTTGAAACAGATATGGCCTTCGAGGACCGGGGATTCCGGACCCCTGATCTTGAACCAGTGATGAAATTAGAGAATTTTCTGCGACATTTCAAATACACTCCTAAAAATATCTAGCTTTGGGAAATTATTCTTCTGATGATGATGATAACACTGATTATTGTCGCTGTTCAGTTACAAGCCTCTCTCGTGTCATCCTCGTTCATGCCTTGCGAATGGGAGCAATCGGCCCCGGACTGTTGCTCTTCCAACTGGGTTCTGAACTCCAGCCGGGCTTGCCGATTAGACTCAAGGAGTTCGTGCATTTTGCTGTTGAGGGCGTCGTTTTTCTCCTCCAGGCCGTCGAGGTACGAGTTGATCTGGTCCAGCATGGTGTTTATTGCTGCAAACTCTGGAAGAAGAATGTTAAATAATATTAGTTAAACCTGGTCAAGAGGGGTGGGCATAATTTAACCATGGAAATGTTTTTTTTTTGCATGAGAAGATATACAAAATATTAAAGTGAGCCATTGCGTATTGGTATTACTTTACAGTCCAGACCAATAATACACTACAATTAGCTCAAGGGTGAAGAAACTTTCGTGTTCAAGGGCCCACAAATGTTAAAACGGAGAGGTCTTTCGTAATTAGGTCAAAAGTTAGATGCTGTTACACTCATAAAATACATTCTTTTAATTACAAAAAATATTTTGGCGATATGGTGGTTAGTGGTCAGCATGTTTTTTGTTTTTTTAACCAAATTGTATTTGTGTAGTTTGGGTACGCTGTTGATGTCCCTAAAAAAGGTGACTTCTATACGCCGACTCATCAGCATTAGCAAATGAAAACCCCCATCAATTCGGACATGGCACAATAAAAACTGTATATGGAGAGGCGGACAATGTTATATAAAAGAAGAGGAGGCAAACTACTATTATTTTTAAATCATTATCTACTCTTAATTTTGTACGCATTTACACTTTTTGCCTTTTGTAATTTATGCACACCACCTGTATGCAAAGATCTTTATTATAATAAATCACGTAACAATGAGATACATGAATTAAAACGAACATCATAAAATATATCAAATAAGCAAGTCTAAGTAAAAAACGGCAATATGACAGAACTCCCTTTTTTTTGTCTTCCACTGACGTGATTAAAAACAAAAAATTCTTCGTTACCCTCGTCACTAAATTCGTCGCCGTCCTCGACGATGCCATCATCAATGGAGACGTCAAGATCTCCATTTGGTCCAGACATTGTTAGCTTAGTTTTATTCCGCTCTTCGACGGTGACACCGAACGACTATTCCTGAACTTGTCTACGAGATGTTCATCTACTGTACATCGACCCGGGAAGAAAAGACGAATACAATTGCTGTAGATTGGCTAAGATTATACACTTTCGCTCACTAGTAGTAGACAAACGTCAGTACTGCCCAGACTGTGTATCTACAGTATTTACGAAGTAACGAAGGGGATTATGGGAGGTTAATGGGCGGGATTTATTGTGCTGTCAAAGATTTTGAAGCGAGGAAGACGCTTTCTCCTCACTAAAAAAAAAAACAAGTGGGTAATGAAAGTATAAATAGATAACAATTTTGTGCGTTTAAAATGTGTATGTTTGTGTGTAATTGTGTCTTATTGCACAGTAAGTCACTGCGTAAAGTCTTTTTGAAAATATGAACAAAGTGGTTCGCCTGTTCATTATTACATCTTTGGTAAGTGGCAACCAATTCAGGGTGTGTACCCTGCCTACCGCCCTAATACTGCTGGGATAGGCTGCAGCGTACCCGCCGCGACCCTCGTGGGGATAATAATAATGGGTTTGGATGATGGCTGGATGGACATCTTAACTCGTCATATGACTGAAAATGCAGAAATGGTCTTGACAGTAGTCAATTAATTACTTAGACTTTTGACGTTGGCTTAAAAATAAAGAACACTCCTCACTTGTTTATGAATATAATTACTATACATAACATATTAAACTATTTAAAAACTATGTCTCGAAATAATACTTCACGGAAATATCGTCGTTGGCCACCTTCAAAATAAAAGCCAACAATGCATGGACAACAGTGGTTTGGATGTAAAAATAAATAACGTTATAAAATAATATCTCTGTTGTCAGGAAAACATTCTACCTAGGTAGAATTTTAACGGTCTCGGGATTGCACCCAGAAATGAGATCAGTTATGAAGTTGAAAAAGTGACGTTTACTTTAAATCTGCAACGATGGCGGCAATTGTCCCGATTAAAAAATAATAAAAAAATAAAATATAAAAATTTTTCACTTTGTTAAACCACACCTTTCCATTTGCTTCGAACGTTAATTTTTTGGCCTCATTTACTAATTGCCAATTGTGAAAAAAGAATACGTTTTGTTGCATTTTCAAATGACTATTTTTACTATTTATTTTTTTAAACCTAATAATAGCTTCAACTCGAGCGCCTTCGCGTAATCTGTTAACTACGTCGGTGTCCTGTTTCTTTAAATGTTGTTGCCGTAAAGAATTGTGGGTAGGCCTAATATTCTTTCTTAAAGATTGGTCGGGGGTAACCTATGGTAAAGGGACCTAAAGGTTGCATCCAGGCACCTTTCCTCAGCATTTGGTCGGATTCGAACATATAACGATCATATACTCCAATTACTTTTAGGTAATCTCGCTCGAATAGGATAGGAAAGGACCTTTCATAGGCAAAAAACAAACAAGCGAGGCACTCGAAGAATGTGATCATTCAATGTCGCACTTTTAATGCGTCAGAGAAGTCGCGGACAAGCACGTGTGGATTAAACGCAACCTCAAAATATTAGCCGATTTTTAGTTCGGGAATGTTTTACAGCTATGGAGGACTTACCTGCAAACGTGAAGGCTTTCCTGCTCAACCACCCTTTACTCGAGCTGACTGACAAAAAAAAGGTGAGTGAGCACGTCACGGCAGACACCGTGAATGTGATGCTAGCAGTCGCAGCCGCCTTGCTAATGCAATTCCAGCCTCTGGTGTGGAGCGTGTTGTGACTGAATGTGTGGGACTAAAATTAATGGCGAATTTACACGCTTAATTCTGTTTCAGATAAAGTGCACACTGAACGGCCATGAGTTTCCATGCAACCTGGAGCAGCTGCAGAATTTCACCAAAGGGAAAAAGTATCAGAAGCTGAGCTCCCAAGCACAGTTTGACTACAGCCAGTATGAACCCCACATTGTGTCCAGCTCAAAGCAACCGTAAGGACACTCATTCGCTCGCTCCTGATTGTCAAATTATTTGCCATTTCTGCTCAATATTTTACCATAGAAATGACACAAGCACTCAATCAAGTTGATCTCATTATAGACGTTGTGTGTTGTCTTGTGCAGCAATCAGCTCTTCTGTAAGTTGACCCTCAGACACCTGAACAGACAGCCGCACCATGTATTGAAACACATCAATGGGAAGCGCTTCAAGAAGGCCCTCTCCAAATGTGAGCGTGTTATTATTACTCGTTTATCTCCATGTATGAACTACTTTAATTCAACTAGTGTAAAAAAATAGGGATGCAACAATTTAATGCAAATTGATATAAACTGCTTAAAATATGCATTGGTGTAAAAAAATAAAATTGATTTGTAATGCCATTTTAACTATAGCCGCTCTCTCATGTCATGACTATCTGCAGCGTGCATGCACAGTAGTGGTAATCCGGGTCCTCCGAAATGTAAACAGAATTATTGTGGGTAATGGCATCATGGCTACCCGAGTGAGTGTTAACAACAGAATCCGAAAGTCCGGGCGCATTTCACAAAATTACTTAAAACAATGTAAATCTCACTTTCTTAGCAGCACGGCGGTAGTAAACGAGCATCTAAAAAGGAAGCACGTTGTGGCTGATGCCCGATTTTCATTTCTGACAAAGGGACAGTCGTTTCTGGAAGCTTGCTAGTTAGCACACAGAGGCTACCGTGTGTATGATGGAATGCCGCATACATGTCTTGTGGAACGCTAACAATTTGTTGCGTCTACTATTGGATTATGGGGGCATTAGCCAGCAATCTCACATTTATTAAAAACCAAAACACAGCTTTTTTAAGTTTTGTGTTCTTTTTTCCAAGAGGAAGTACTTATTTTCACCTTGTCTCTGAAGAAAAAATATTTGTTTCTATTGTTTCTGTGGAAGCTGATGCACCTTGATGCTAGGGAAAAAAGCTTTGAAAGCTTGTTTGGTACTGGGGAAACTAAAGCAAATCCCAGAAGGGGAAAAATCAACAAAAGGCAAAACTTATTTGGAATCATGTCATTGTCAAACTAAACAAAAGGCAAAACTTATTTGGAATGGACATTTTTGGGTGAGATTTCTTTTTTTAACCTGATATGATTGAAAGGCCATATTGCCCAGTCCTTCTTTAGCGGTTCTACAGTATGCTATATAGACAATTAGCCACAGTCCCAAAATCAACAGACATACATTTCCATTTTAACTGTATGCCAGTGTCCACAAAAATTATATTTTCTAGCACTGGATGAGTTATTGATTTGGCATCTCGGACTTGATTTTGTTGTTTGTGTCTGCTACCCAAGATGAGGAATGTGTGAAGCAGGGCATCGAGTTCGTCCCAATCAGACTCCAGCAGAAAAGGCCGAAGGAGACGCGCACGGACGTCCACCGGGGCAGGAAGTCCAAACATGATAACGGTACATGGGAACCGTCCTCCAGCGACAATGACGACCGCAGCGACTCGGAAGACAGCATGAGCGACCTCTACCCCTGTGAGACCCTCGTATGCTGCGAATATTTACTGCATATGTTTTCATCTGCTAACACCGTTTTCCGTCATAGCGCCAATGTTCACTTTGAAGAATTCGGCCGAGGAAAACATGGAAGCGGAAGAGTGCGAGGATGAGGGTGACGAGATGGAGGTGGACACGCTAGCCGTGCAGAAACGTAAAAAGGTATGCCGAATATGGCTCTGTTGACTCTGCGTGACCGACATCTTGTTTGCTTGTTGTTTGTTATAATTACGGTAGCCACTGTTTCATAACAGTAGGTTGACAGAACAATAAAAGCCACATTTTCACTAGGGATGTGCGCGACTAGTCGTTTAACCGTCTACGATTTATTAAACATTTAGTATTTTACTAGTCGGTTAAACGCTGCATTAGTATCACACAAATTGTTCCTCACGCCTCTGCCTTTGTAAACAAGCTGAGCACCAAGAGAGAGAATTGCTCCCGCCCCCACGCACATTTAGTAGGGGGCGGGGACGCTAAGTTTGGGGAAGAAAAGTACATACAAAGTATTTTGATGCAGCAGATGACAACAACGTCATCTGTAGGCTTTGTAAGCATAAACTCGCTTACAACCACTCTCCCGGAGCGATGAGAAACCACATCCAAAGTAAATCTCGATGTGAACCAGCAAGTCGATGGCGGCGGGGCCAGGCAGACGAGCATGAGAGCGTTTGTTCGAGCCAGGCGCTGCGATGCTCACCACACAGCAAAGCTTACCCAACTAATTTGTAAAATGACGCGATATGTTGCCGCTTTCTTTTGTTGAGGGCAAACGAAAAATTCAGATTTTTTTTTTTTTTCGAGAGTAGCCATAACCAAATGAAAGAGTAGATACTACGAGCGTTTGAGCGCGTCAGCTATGTAGCCAATGCTATAACTACAGACGGATGGACGTCCATAGCCACCGAATCTTACATGACTATGACGTGTATAACGTATGTGGAGTCATCTCCGCAGCTGTGTGCTTTATGCACCTTGGAGGAAAGACACACAGCTGAAAACTTGGCTGCTCTCCTGCGGAGCGTGATGGGTACGTGGGCACTAGAAAATAAAGCCGTCGCCTGTGTGCATGATAATGCACCTAACATATGGCGAATGAGACCCTGCTGGACTGGGAGTCGGTACCATTACTCATTACATTATTCATAATAAATGCCATGCATTGCGTCGGTAAATGTATCAGAAATGTATTTCTTTTTCAATTGTTCACTTTTATTCAGTCAGTTGTTACATCAATAGAATTTAAATTAACAAACTGTCCTGAATGTTTGGGCTAAAATAGCCCCTACTGTAAATACACAAAACATTTGCATTTTAAACTTGAATTCAATTTATTAAATTAAGTTTTCTTGCTTATAGACGAGTCGACTAGTTGCAAATAAAATTTGAGACTAGTCGGCGGGCAAATTAGTCGAAATTCCCATCCCTAATTTGCACAAATAAAAGATTTACTCGGTTGTTTTAGTTAACACTTCATGGGTCCACATGAACTGCAGACACTCAACCTTTTGTATACAAAACTAATGTCTCTTTTAATATCTTTTACTGACACAAAATCATTTCTGTTTTCTAGGTCCAAGGTGGTGGCGGCGGTTCTCGGAAGAAATTCAAAAGCATCAACAGGAAAGGCCGAAATGAAAAAAATGTGAAAGTGAGGAATGGAAAATAAATGATAAACATGTCTTTCTTTATATTGAGTGCAATATAAAAACAGTTCCTTCACAATAATGCACAAGTATTTTTGCAAATGAAAGACAAGCTCTCATTTCTCTTATAATTGTTTTTCAATCAAAAAGACTTTACTGAAACAGTAAAAAAGCAAAGTTACTAGCTATTAATGTATGTACTAAAATGTATGTTTCATTGTGTTTAAGACCAACTATGAGGGGATATAATTTGGAAATACAAGTAAATCAAGAGACCTGAAATAAGTATCCATTTCAATCAGAAAGTTTCAATAAAGTTGATTTTTTTTTTTTAATTGACAGTTATGGATGTGAAACTTCCATTTAGTTTCACAAAATCTTATCAATAGGAATACATCACGAAATCAGCAATGCAGTATTTTTAAATGTTACCTGGTTTTATTTTCCAAAATAAAATTCAAGAGGAACAAACCAACTTCACTCCAACCAATATTAAAGTAAAAATGTAATGATTGTCAGTACATTTTGTTTAGAATGTGTTAGTAACTTCGTATGCCATTCAATGTATTCTGTTAGCCAAGACAAAATTCTTCATCCTCAAGTATGATCGATTAATCACTATGAAGAGTAGCTCTTTAGAAGAAGTGTGTGGCTCTTAAAAGAGCCGTTTTTGGGGTTGTGGAGGTCTCGTAGTCTGCTTTACTTGGACTTGGCTGCTTTCTCGGTCTTCTTGGGCAAAAGGACGGCCTGGATGTTGGGCAGAACGCCGCCCTGAGCGATGGTCACACCGCCCAGAAGTTTGTTCAGCTCCTCGTCATTGCGGACAGCCAGCTGCAGATGACGGGGGATGATCCTGGTCTTCTTGTTGTCGCGGGCTGCATTGCCAGCCAACTCCAGGATCTCAGCGGTCAAGTACTCCAGCACGGCGGCCAAGTAAACGGGGGCACCGGCACCGACGCGTTGAGCGTAGTTGCCTTTCCGCAGCAGCCTGTGGACACGTCCGACTGGGAACTGCAGTCCGGCACGGGAAGAACGAGTCTTGGCCTTTGCTCTAGCCTTTCCGCCAGTTTTGCCTCTTCCACTCATTTTGCTTAGTTTTTCTGGAGGAACAACAGCAGAGGAAATGTGTCCATCCGATGAAGAAATCCTGCTTTAATAGTTGCAGAATGCGCGGGTCGCTTTAGTCAGACCAACCAGCGAAGAGGCTTTCGGCGCGAAGAGGGCTTTGCATTTTGGAGTGCACTCTGAACACAATTCCGCCCAATTGGCAGCGAGCCTTGTGGCCAAAGTCTCTCTTGCAGGCGGGGCTGCGCTCCAGCAGGAGCTGCGCACCAATCAGGATGAGGGAGCGTCACTCATGCACAACCCGACCAAGCGTGTAAAAGCAACACGCGTGTCTTCTGCGCTCTACTTCTTTTCCTCCAAAAGTCAAACGCTACAAGATGGCAAGAACTAAGCAGACAGCTCGAAAATCCACCGGCGGTAAAGCACCCAGGAAGCAGCTGGCTACTAAGGCAGCCCGTAAAAGCGCCCCGGCCACTGGCGGCGTCAAGAAACCTCACCGCTACAGGCCCGGTACCGTGGCTCTCCGTGAGATCCGCCGCTACCAGAAGTCCACCGAGCTGCTCATTCGCAAGCTCCCATTTCAGCGACTGGTTAGGGAGATTGCTCAGGACTTCAAGACCGACTTGCGTTTCCAGAGTTCGGCCGTCATGGCTCTGCAGGAGTCGAGCGAGGCCTACTTGGTGGGTCTGTTCGAGGACACCAATCTGTGCGCCATCCACGCCAAGCGGGTCACCATCATGCCTAAAGACATCCAACTCGCCCGTCGTATTCGTGGGGAGAGAGCTTAAACGTTCTCCTTCAAATCTCAACGGCTCTTTTCAGAGCCACCACACTTTCAACTAAATGAGAAATTTCTGTGCTCTTAGTGACAGTTACCAAGCGGTTAGAGTACCTATTCCATGTGAATGAATAAATAAAAAATGATGAGGGTCCATAACTGATTGAGCTGAAAACTATTCCCAGATCTTTTTGCTGCCAGAACGTTTTCCCAGTTGCTTGCTTGTCAAAGACAAAGGGACGTAGATTGCAGAGAGCTGAACAACTTAATGGTAAATTGGGGTTCACTTGTGTGGTGCTTTTCCACCTTGAAAGTATACTTAAAGCTAAACAGTATCGTTCCGCTATTCTAATCATGCGAGAATTCAATTCCAAGTTATTTATTTTATATTTTCACTTTTGGTAATTGTCTTGGTTTCAGATGCACAAAGGACTATGGTTTATTGGGCCCCTCAGAAGAAGAGGAAATAAACTTCAACATTAAATTCTAATCTGAGAATAAATTGATACTTGATATAAAAGTCTGCAATTACTTTGGGATCTGTGTTAGTATAGTCAATGCACACATTAATTGCACACAGAGTTTATGTACTCATACACTATAACAATTGGGTAAATGACTTCATTTCAGATTTTACCACACACGCCAACATCTGGTAATTCAGATCTGCTCAGTAGAAGTTACAACAGTCTAAACATTTGAACTTTTTGATTATAATTCAAATGATCCGAAAATGAATGTCACTGGTCTAGTCTGACAGATAACAAACTGAAACCAGATCAGCAAAAATGAAAATTATTCAAACTATTTACTGTATGACCAAGTTGAAAAAAGCTTCACCGGTAACAGCAAGAGTATTGCAACATTCTCCCAAACAACTCAAACACAAAGAACCACTTTTGCGCCATTATGATATTCTTATCTAATTTTAACCCAAGACTGGGAATGTCATCACTATCAAACAAACTCCTTATTGTATTTGGATAAAATAAGTTTATGTTTTAACAAATAACTTTAATGTGACACGTTCAAAAGTAATAAAGCTATACAGTATTATGATCTAAAATTAGAGGAGAGGAAGGGGGAAATTACGTTTTTTCCCGCCCTCCCGTTACGCCAACTGTCCTCTTTCAGGTCCGCAATCTAGTTTTAGAGCGGTTCCGCAGTCACGTTCGGTCTACGACATTACGTAGTGCAACATAATAAAAAGAACGAAACACTCGTGGAAGGGTTTCTATTCGAGACTCGATACCGGAAGTGACATCAGTTGAACTAAACTACTTTATCACTTCCATATGTCATTCCTGTTTTACAGTGCTGTATTTTTTTAGACTACAGTATTTTATTTAATAATGATATCACAATGTAACTACTAATTGAATTTCCCAACATAATATCTTTGTATTCAGTTCCATTTTTGTGGAAATTAATGTGATAGTTTTCTGTTTTATATTCAATAAAGGTTTAAAAAAAACGTCTGTCATTTTGTAACAATGGCCTTCACCCTAGTTGTCCACAAACTTCTGGTTGGTGGGTCCAACCAGAAGGCAGAAAACTCTTTGCCGTTGGCAACACATCAAAAATTCTGATTGGATGAGAATCAGAGTGCAATCTAAATTAGAGATTAACAAATTAATTGCAAGGGTTGATACTTGAGCAAGGGACACTGGGATGAGTTTAACATTGGCACTTATATAATAGGTTTGCATGTAAAAATGACATCAGTACCAAAGTGCCCCCACAAAGACTGTAGTGATTTATGGTATTTTTTGTGATTAGGTTTACGACAAATTACATTAAAAAAAAGTTTATGTTATCTTTTTGGTCTCAGCGTTCTACGTCACGCGAGGAAGGCATGCGTGGTAATATTGCTCGCTTTGACAGTTTTGTTGTCTAAAACGGCGACCGATCGCCACCAAAATACAAATGCACATTACTACTCTTGTCCACTTCAAACTGTGAAAGTATAAAAGTGTTCTGCACAATAGTTTGGATTTATTGACATAAAACTTGATCTCGTCATGATCACCTCCACAAAATCAAAAATACCTTGGCGATTGCTCCTCCACTTTCACAAGCTGAAGCGGACAAGAGCATGAATGCGCACACGAAACCCGACTAGTTATATTTCGGACATTTAGCAACGCTAAACTAGTGTCAGCTCTCGTTCAGAAGGGAGACCGCGGCTTGCAGCAGCAGGCAGATGGGAGCCCCCGCTTCCCTCCAGTAGGATTGGGACGGCTAATAGCAACAACTAGCAACTTCAGACCGTTAAAACAAAAGGCGTTAGCACAACAACATTAGCTCCTTACTGTCAGTCGCAGTCGGAGTCGCGTGCGATGTCCCTGCTTGCTTGCAGCCGCCACCTTCTGCCCGAGTGAAGCGCTGTGAGAGTGACGAAAACCCTCATGAACAGCGAACAAACATTTCTAGAGAGGCTGAGTCGGACTGCACAGCCGAGTGTGGCCATGTTGGAACCTACCATTCCGGCTGTTACCTTCCAAATTGGACGGCGCCTTGTAAATCGAAATCTGGGGCCATTCCTCATTCAAATAAATGTGCACGTCTCATTTCCACTTCAGTCTCTGTAAATATCCTGACTGGTGTTTAATGCCTCGCCCGCGCTAACAGCGATCAGCAAAGAAGAAGTGTTTTATTATTTTTTTAAAGCAAAGAAAGCAAAGAAGCAGTGTGCACTGGTTTACTTGGAGCTAGTGTACTTGGTGACAGCCTTTGTGCCCTCAGATACGGCATGCTTGGCAAGATCGCCGAGCAACAGGAGACGCACGGCGGTCTGGAACTCCCCCGAAGTGATGGTGTAGCGCTTGTTGTAGTGAGCAAGACGAGAAGGTTCGGAGGCGATGCGTTCGAAGACGTCATTGACAAACGAATTCATAATGCTCATTGCCTTGGACGAGATGCCGGTGTCGGGAAGCACTTGCTTTAAAACCTTGTATACATAGATTGATTAGCTCTTCTTCCTGGGCCTTCTTTTCTTTTTGCCAGACTTGTTGACGCTTTTGGCGACCACTTTCTTGGAGCCCTTCTTCGGTGCGGTCTTAGTTGGCTCGGGCATTATGTGGAAACTAAGTTAAGCTGCAGAAACGATGTGATATTGGACAGCAAACCGGTGTTCTTATAGGGGACTAATGCGAGTAGCGATGTGCCAACGCCACTCTCTGATTGGCTGACCCTTGACCTTGGAGAGGTTCACACTTGTCTGGTTCTACAACGCAGGCCGAGGAGGGCAGTGACGTCACCTTCGTCCGATTGGCCAGTGGATGTATGCAATTCTGAGCGCGGTTTTTGTCCACTGCCTCAACGCATGTTAACATTTTATTCAAAATTAAACGTGGTAAAACAAAGGTGAGGGATAGTATCAAACATAACATAAAGAAAGTTGCCAAAAGGACAACGAGAGGAAAGGAGGACCGTATTAGGCTAGGTTCACACCGCAGGTCTTAATGCTCAATTCTGAAAAAATACGTTTTTTGTGTGTGTAAGTGTTCATATTACTTTATAAATGCGACCTCGGTCTTGTCTGCTGTATGAATACATGCGTCGCCAAAGTGAACCGCAGAAGAATACGACGTCACTCATGACGTATTATTTACGGAAGTACATGTGGTCCAGCGTGTTGTCGGGGCATTTCTACAGTGAAGCAATGAGGTAGGAGGTTGAAATAAATACAGTATTTGGGGTAGAGTGACCAGATCCAAACTCACCAGATGTGGGACAGAGAGTATGCTTGTGGCGGACAATGTGGGACGCAGCTGACGCTCGCGACGGACACCAAAAATGCATATGGCACAGCTTGTCAACTGTTCAGTAACATATAATATAATAAACTGTAACAAAATAACAATTATAGATCTACAAATAAAAACACAGAACACAGAATTGCAGTTGAAATTATATTCATTTACAAAAATACAACACAAAGTGCTCGTAAAAAGGTAAATCTCTGAGACATGAATATCAATAAGAGTTCAAAATAAAGGCTGAAATTAGTCAGTCTCATCATATCTTGAGGTAGATGCACTTTAACAATAGTCGCACTCACACAATAGAAACGTGTCAAATCTCAAGTCAACATGTAGAGCATGAAGTGCAGTAACAATTTTTTACAGTAAAAAAGACAATCCAAACAAAGACAGGCTACTACAACTACTGCAATTCAAATTATTTTCAAATTAAACAGCCACAGCATAAAACGAAAATAAAATAAGAAGTATATCAAAAATAGTCAGGAGATAACAATACTGCAACTACAAACAATTCAGTTGTAAACAAACGTGTCCCCCATAGCAGCACTATGCACTTCCAGAAGCAAGGAAAGCACTGATGAAATGTCCATCATACAAAAGACACGTACGAACTATATATATATATATATATATATATATATATATATATATATATATATATATATATATATATATATATATATATATATATATATATGTGTGTATATATATATATATATATATATATATGTGTATATATATATATATATATATATGTGTATATATATATATATATATATATATATATATATATATATATATATATATATGTGTGTATATATATATATATATATATATATATACTTTCTCCAGTCTACCTTTAGTCCTAAACTGCAGAAACTGACTAGGCCCTTTGAACACTCCTGTACAGTAGGTGGTGGTATGCACCAAAGAGACATAATCCAACGTCACGATTGTCTGCTTATCGGTGCAAGTCTACCACAATCGCTTCACTAAATTCCTCCTGATTTCGTACTGAACGTCTCTGAAGCATCAACACAGGACATCTGTCACTACTTTGGTGGACTAAATCTTCATTCGTTGAATCGTCTTGCCCACTTAAACTCGTCTCGGTACACGTTGAAGTGTCGCGGCCTCTCGTAGCCTATCTTAGCTTAGCTTAGTTTAGCTTCGATCCGAAGTGAGACGCGTTTGTGAGCAACACATCGCAAAGCAGTGATCAAGTTAGCGTAAAGTGTTGTGAATGTTCTGTGAAAATGTGGGCAAGTAGGACAGTAGAGTACGAGGAGGAACTTTGTGGAACAAAACAGGAGAACGAGCGACAGCATCAACCTCTGGACGCAGTTTTCAAGAAGCATCGAGATGCGTTACACACAGCAGGTTTGTGCACGTCTTACTCTTGTTTAGGATGTTATATCTAATATCACGTAATCATGCACGTAATGTTTACCAATTGGCTCTGATCATATTCTGGGTTCAGTGGTGGTTCAGAAAATCTGAAAGGGTTGTCGGTAATGCTCAATACGGAGCATTTTTACTCTGTTTACATGACAATGCGAATATTTGTGCATGTTTGGTGTTCCTAGTGTAGTTTGTTTAACAATTGCTCATGTGAAATAAATTAGGGCTGCAACAATATATGGCCTAAAATTCATATTGCGGTAGGAAACGAACCATAGATATGTCTTGGTGTGTGCATTTAAATGCAGTTGTCTCGGAATGGCCATATGCCATCAGAAAAGAATTCTAGCATGAAATTATTTTAATTATCATACCTGTCAACGTGTACGTTTTCCCCGTATTGTATACGTTGTTTGATCATTTCAAATGGTGTACGCCGTAGCTATAACAATTTTTGCACGGGGGAAAAAAATAGAAATGAAAAACTCGTCTTTTGTTAGACTGATCTCGTTTTGCCCATTTCGGCTCGGAGCGTCCGTTAGCGATTCCGACTGCAAACTTTGGCGGACTTTCACGAGCGAAATCCCCCCAACCTAAATATGTGTTTTAAAAAAATACAGAAAACGTTTCAGTTCCTTCAAAGCAGTGTGAAAATGACAATGCATTGTAAAATTTAAAACAAAACATTACTCTTGTGCAAAACTCTATTTTCCCTTTTCCCATCACTTATCTTAAAGGCCCCACATCACAATTAAAAAAAAATCTAATCTTTGTTATTTTTATTGGGGTTGTAAGATAATTGGGGGGTTGGAAATGCCTAGGATGCCCCTTTACAAGCCATTGTAGTTGGTCAAAAATGCCTGACATTTTAAATAAGCCAATGTATTGTTTGTTGTTTTATTTATTAATGTTTGACATATAAAATACTCTTTGGATCTCTGTTCTCCTTAATTGAATATGAAAATCAGTTTTTCTCTGATTGATAGTTGACAATATCTCAGTGGCTTTGGCTGCCATGATAATGAGGAGTAATTAACAGAAAAGCCAACAGCCATTAAAAGAAGTCATGCCAATTGTTAAACTATCAAAATATGTAACATGTTATCCTGAAATACTGGAAATAAGTGCTCGGTGATCGAGTACACTTTTCACAGAAGCCTGGCTGGAACCCCGTTAACGCGGAGCGCATCCAAATTTGAACAGGAAAATAGCAGGCAAATTAATAAGTGTCTGGAGAGAAAATTACTTATAATAATGCTACACATACAGCTAAACAGGACCGGAAACCGGAAATGTATTACTTTAAGCAGAGCTAGGCATTCCGTCCTGGGGGCAGAACGGTCCGTCCCTCCGTTCCGGACGTACGCCCATTTTAGGGACGGGGGACGACAAGTTTTAAAAAAGGGACGGATCTGTAGAATAACAGTTAATCCACGTGTTTTTAGCCATCTCTGGGGCAGCCATTTTGGCAATGCTGTAGACTGAAAATGACATCACAACCACTCAGGGCTCAGGTAACGACCAATCACAGCCTGACCTGTTTTCTGAAGCTGAGCCATGATTGGTCGTCATCTGAGCCCTGAGGGTCTGTGATGTAATTTTCAGTCGACAGAAGTGACAAAATGGCTGCTCCCTCAAATGGCTGAAAACGGGTGGATTTTGCTGCTTAACTCATATTAATATTTCATATTAATCATATTGCCTTGTTTCAACTAATGGATCAGTTGTTTGCTTTTTTTAAATCTGTAAATCTGTAAATTGTCTGAACTAGTGCAAAGAAATAACCATACTGTGAACACCAATGGCACATCATTTTCAAGTTGTTTGAGGTAGTGAAAAAGAATAATTTACAGTAACATGAATTGACAACAAAATCTGTAAGTTGTCTGAGTATCTAGACCCACATGTTTATCTATTAAGGCAAGCCAACAAGTCACAGATGATAATAACAATAGCAATAATAAAAAAATTAAAGAAAATAGTTTAAAATACTTTCAGTTATTGGCTATCCAGAACAGTAGCAGGTAGGGTTGGGCATCGTTTGAATTTGGACGATTCCGGTTCCGATGTTTTGATTCAACTCTGGTTCCTAACTATTTGCAATTCCGCAACTTCTCTGTTCTTCAATTTCATGAACGTTTTACTATTTGTGAAGTTTACCATGGATTACTCAAAGGGCTGTTTTTAACCAGTATTTATTTTGATACATTTTTTTGCATTATTATCTGATATTATTTTTCAATACAGTAATGCAGCTGTCACTTAAAACATGCTACTGAACACCAATTGATTGGCTAACCTTGTCTTGCTTTAGAAAGAAAATATATATGACAAACACAACGCTGCATTTTATGGGCAAGCAAGGAAAGGCTATCTAATCTCAGCAGTCTATGTAAACATATGATACATAAACTATGAAAAAAAAAAAAAAACACGATTTATAGGCCAGAAAATATGATACATATCGAGAGAGGAGATTTGACTGATGTGCGTTTGTCTTCTTGCGTCTTGCAGACATCATTGGCGATATTAGTCTGTCTTCATCAGACGTTCGGTCTGAGTCCCCTCGCATTAAAGAAGAAGTGGAGGATAAAGAGTCACTGAAAATCAAAGCGGAAGAGTTCCTGCGCACTAAAGTGGAAATGGAGGATAAAGATCCCCCCCAAATCAAAGAGGAGGAGGAAGAGTTCCTGCTTATTAAAGAGGAAGAGCAGGAGGATATCATCAAGGTTCGATTGACTGGTGTCCCTTGGAAGACTGAAGATGAAGATGAAGGTCCAAGTGATGAAGATCTAAGTGACGAGAGCAGAGTGACGGAGCCTCCAAGCAGCAGCTCAAGTCAACACATTACAACCGAAGGTGACGGAGACCACTGTGGAGGATTACCAGCAAACAAACTCTTAGGTCCACTATTGGATAGTGACAATGTAATGTCACAATCTCAGTATAATGATGATGACGATGATGACACTGAGGATGAACAGTCTGAAGCTGATGTGACATGTCACACTGACATCACACGCTGTGGGAAAAACTTTAGTTATGAGTGCCATTTGAAAAGTCATCTGAACAGCCACACTGGTGTGAAACCTTTTGTCTGCTCAGTTTGTGGTCAAACATTCTCGCGTAAACACTCACTGACAACACACTCCAGAAAACACACTGGAGAGAAACCGTTTGCCTGCTCAGTTTGTGGTCAAACATTCTCTCGTAGACATGTTTTGACAGTACACAAAAGAACACACACTGGAGAGAAACCCTTTGCCTGTTCAGTTTGTGGTCAAACATTCTCTGTTAATGGGAGCTTGAGAAGACACATGAGAACACACACTGGGGAGAATCCTTTTCCCTGCTCAGTTTGTGGTCAAAGATTTCCTGAAAGGGAAAAACTAAGTATGCACACAAGAACCCACACTGGTGAAAACTGCTTAACCTGCTCAGATTGTGGTCAAAGATTCACTCAGAGGGGAGCCTTAATATGTCACATAAGAACACACACTGGGGAGAAACCTTTTGCCTGTTCAGTTTGTGGCCAAAAATTCTCTCATAAGAGAAACCTAAAAAGCCACACACGAACGCACACTGGCGAGAAACCGTTTGCCTGCTCCGTTTGCGGTCAAACATTCTCTCGTAAACAAGCTCTGACAACACACTCGAGAAAGCACACAGGAGAGAAACCATTTGCTTGCTCGGTTTGTGGTCAAACGTTCTCCCGCAGACATGTTTTGATAGCTCACAAAAGAACACACAGTGGAGAGAAACCTTTTGCCTGTTCAGTTTGTGGTCAAACATTCTCTAAAAAGGGATCCATCAAAAGTCACATGAGAACACACACCGGCGAGAAACCTTTTTCCTGCTCAGTTTGTGGCCAAAGATTCTCTCTGAAGGGAAACTTAACAAGTCACACAAGAACGCACACAGGTGAAAAACCTTTTTCCTGCACAGTTTGTGGTCAAAGATTCTCTCAGAAGGGCACCTTAACTTGTCACACTAGAACACACACTGGAGAAAAACCTTTTGCATGCTCAGACTGTGGCCAAAAATTCTATCAGAAGGGTAACTTTAAGAGACACAAGTGTGCTGGTGACAATAGAAATGATAAATAGAACTGCCAATAAAAATGAAGATATTTGTCAGGTCATTGATCCGATAACCAACTAGACTGTTGTGGTTCTGTAAGATATTTCCGCCATCATCCGAGCAGGCTTTATCAGTTCGAGTACAAAGGCTTGATAGGACAGCTTGAACCTCGGGCTAAAGCTCTCCAGTGTATGTGTGCATGTGAAGCGTTTTTTTTTTTTTTTTTCTTCCCATCAAGTGGAACACTCTAAACAAATAATAATCAACATTTTGTATTCTATATGTCTTATTGTATTTTTCTGTCTTCTTCTCTGTCTGTGTTCTGTGGACCTTTTAAAAATCTCCCGTGGGCATGTGTTATGAATTAGCACTTGTTAAAACACTTTGCCCAATGTTTTATGTGCATATCCAATAAGTAAATGATTGAAATAGTGTAAACCTAACCCTGTAATTCGCTTTACCTGTACTGTATGTATAATATAAAAACATTAGAAATGAAATGCAAATAATTGAAGGGCTGAACGTGCAGCACAACTGTGACTACATATTTGCATGCTCTGGCATTACAATACTTAAACATGGTACACGCAAGGATTTTTCGAATCTTAAAAGAGTGTTCACAATATGATTTCAGGCATTTTAACCGTTTCGATCATACTGTGTTTGGCGATAACAACACCACACAGATTCTCATACACCACCGATCTCAAAACAAGTAGCAGACAGAAATCTCAGTTGTTGTAGTGACTAAGTCCAGCCAGTTAGTGTTTGACACGCTAAATCGCGTATTAATCTTCCAAGTATAACCAAATGCTACAGAGGATACGGTCGACACACGCACGCATGCACACACAGACACAGAGAGAGAGAGAGGTTACTAAAAATCGAGCATCAGTTATTCATCATCTGTCTGCAGCGTGGGTACCATTCCGTCCTCAGTCATTCGCCTTCTACTCTATATGCTGGTCCGCCTCTAATCAAAATGGGCGTCTGTCGGCGAGTCCGACTACACTTTCACTAGCACTCCCCACCGCTGGATGATATCTGAACAGAAATAGTGTCTCACTGAACTTTGGAAGCCTCAGTGTCTGTAGCCCCAAGCAACAACTCACTATTTTCCTCCCTGCTCTCGCCACGGCCATCGAAGCCTCACTGCGCAAAATAGACTAATGACGGACTGCAGACGAATGGCGGACTAAATAGTTTTCCGTAAATGCTTAGTCCGTCTATGTGACGGACGATCGCTCTACAACCGGTAATTATATCTTTCGGTATTTTCCGCTCAGTTGTAAAGTAACTCGAAGGAAGCCATATGGAATAGTAGCTGTCAGAAGAGTAGAATGAATTTGTGGCCCTTAAAAGGACCTTGGTATTGTTCATTGTCAAGTAATTTGACGACTTTAGTCGATAAAACCGTAGAGAGTACTTCCTTGTCTCTTGAGAGCGTACACTACCGGTCCTTCTTTTGGCATGATCGGCGTAAGTGATGGCGTCACGGAGGACGTTTTCCAAGAACACCTTCAGCACACTGCGCTTCTCTTCGTAGACCAGATCGGAGATACGCTTTACTCCGCCGCGGCGAGCAAGACGACGGATGGCGGGCTTGGTGATACCCTTCAAGTTGTTACGGAGAACAATTCTGCAACGATTGAAACGTTTGGCGCCGCCTTGCCCCAGTCCTTTACAGCTCTTAGACCTTCGAGACATTTTTTTTAATTAGTGCTGCAGTGCAACAAAGCATGGTCTATGTATTTTATCGTGACCTACTGACGTTTTTTCGTTACAAGACTGCGAACCTGAACGAGAACATAACAAATCGGAACGTCAGGGCGAGAAGGTTATCCCAGTTAATTCCCATAGCGGGAAACTGACGACATTCGGTGGAAGTCCTGTACTTGTGCCAAAACAAAAGTATTCTTAAGTGTAATATTGAGTTATTAATACGTTTGTTATTTATATAAGTGTAATTTAATCGATGTTTTAAAGTCACCGTTTACACGTTACCTACGTATTTTGTTCTAGTATGCCTGCCGTAATTAGCAACCTTCTGCGCATGCGCTGCATATGGTGCAAGCGCCGCAAATAGTCCAAATAATGGAGCCATAGCTGCTCCGAACGACCGGAAGACCGAGCCCGAGTTTTACTTTACTACTTTACTGAAGTTTTAATATAATTTTAAACAGCAAAACAACCCGTGCCACCATCCTCGCTGACACAGGGGCATAAATCGATGACGTCCCTGCGTGGGTTTTCTCCGGGCACTCCGGTTTCTTCCCACATTCCAAAAACATGCATGGTAAGTTGATCGGACATTCTAAATTGCCCCTAGGCGTGATTGTGAGTGAGGTCGTTTGTTTGTCTCTATGTGTCCTGCGATTGGCTGTCAACCAATTCAGGGTGTCCCCTGCCCACTGCCCGGAGACTGCTGGGATAGGCTCCAGCACGCCCGCGACCCTTGTGAGGATAAGCGGTATAGATAATGGATGGATGGATGGATGGATGGGCCCCTGTCAGCCCATCAGAGCCAGGAGCGCATTTGACTGACATGCGACCAGCAGCTGTATCGACCTATGCCATTGTGATTTGTTCGGCACAAGATTTTATATAATCAGGATTCATAGTGGGAACATGTGCGGCTATCTTGTTGAAAAATATGTCACAATATTCCTTTGAAAATTTGGAAGTGTATAGTTTGCTGTAAAATTTGTAAAATTCTGAAGAAATTTGCTTTCCGTCTGTGACTTAAACATTATCCATAAAGGGGGACTTGACATTATTCCTTTCCTGTCTTTTTCTTTCTAGGAAACAAAAGTAAGGTGAATTTTTTTCGCCTTCCTCTATCCATTTAGCTCTTGACCTTTGTGTAAAAATGCCATCAAGTTCAGGTTACAGTTCAAGTATCTATTTCCTGTCCTTTTCTGTTGGGTCCGGTTTATTGCAATACATGTTCAGCAGTTTAATTATGGTAAGTTATTTCTCCTCCAAAGCCTTTTTAATTTTTTTGTGAAATTATATACGTACTGAACTGACGAATTTTATACTTAAGAAGCTCCCATTTTAACTGGTGCTGGAATGTCCTCTCGATTAATAATCTCTCATATTATCCATTTAATATGTTCACAATAAGTCTATTTTTTTTAAATGGCGTTAAATTTCCAGTACTTATTTGTATGAATCTTTGCATTTGGTGTTTATTGCAAAGGCGAATAACACAATGATCAGTTAGTGGTGCAGCAGAAATATCAGAACTGATATCATAGCATAATAACTGATTAGCAACAAACGAGTGGTCAATCCTTGATTTGAGATTATAATTGGGGCTGAACCATAAATATTGAGGTATGCATGTGTTGCCAAACAGCAATTAGACCTAGTTCCTTACAAAAAAATTGTGAAAATTGGATTGGGATGATTGGTAGGGAATGTATTTGGAAAGCTATCAAAAAATCAGCATGTGTTAAATTCAGATCACCTCTAAATATAATGTTAACTGTTGGATGTGAAAATCAAATATCTTCTAAGTGCGAAGAAATACATTTTTGTACACTTGTAACCTGCGCCCTCGAACCCTGGGATGCAAGTGTGGGGATTGAGATAGGGTCGTTGATTTGTATGTGCAAACACACATTTAAATGCGTACATAGATCTGTATGTGTGTGATCTGTAAACACTGGGCCTCTTGATTGGCTGTAGTCTTACATGTGACTTTTGATACAGATACATTTGCTCTTGTGTGTGGCTCTGTAGCTACACATTCAGACCACAAGGGGACGCTAATATTCTAGAGTTGCAACAGAAAGCTGACCCGTTCGTGTTTGATGGTGGGCTAAAGTAAGATTTCGTGACCTTAACATCATCTTTACTTTCAACAAATAAAGCAAAACTTGTTGGCACTCTTACCTTGTGCACATTTTTAATCGGTAACTACATACCTAGACACATTGCTAAAAAAACAAACAAAAAAACACTTTCAGAAATAAAAGTAATTGAATAAATTAAAAGGGAAGTACTTTATACTTTTTAAAAATTAACGTCATTCGCACAAACATAAGATTTTGTATTTAATTTTGTGGGGTGAAATTATGGGACAGTCTAAGTGAGGGATTAAAACAATTTACAAACAAATAAATTTAAAATGAAATATAAACGTTATATATTCATTGAGTACAGAGGGAACGGGAGTGGGAGAGAGTCACTAGGTGTTTAAGAGTATTGATTGTTGGGTATGAGTGTTTTGTTATTGTTGGTGGATGGGTTTTGGATCTTGTCTATGTGAATTTACGGTAAAACAATGGAATATATCTGTTAAGTAATATTATTTTATTATTAGCAATATGTAGTGGTTGATTATTATTATTAATATCATAATTTACCATAGATGAAGAATAGAGATATAAATTAAGGAAAATTGAGAAGGGGTTGGAATTAATAAGTATAGACTTCTTCCTACTCCCTTTTGAGCATGGAAGACTTTTGTTAAGTGTGCTTTGGCTATTTTTTGCTGGCTATTCTTTGCTTCACACCAATTCAACCTATTAATTTATAAGATTACAAAAATAGAGATTACTAAATACAGAAAACTGCCACGCCTTGCATCTATCGAGCTATGGTGTCCAACTGAAAGCTGGGGGCCTACATCTAACCCATTACATTATATTTGAGGACTACTAAAAGTCTACTTAATGTATCTGGCCAAATCCATGTGGTTTAATTACGCCATAAAAGACGTCGCAAAATTAGTCTTCATTTTTAAGATAAGATGTTTATTTAATTACTCATCCGTGTTCACGTATGAAACCTTTGTTTAGTGTGAACAGGGAAACTGGCAACGTAAACGTATGAAAACCACTCAATAAGACCCATGAAACAATGGCCTTTATTTTAAAATGACATCACGTAAATTAAGAAAAAATAAGACATTTTTTACTGTCTCTGTTAATAACAAAGAGGTAACAGTTGAGTCAAGGTATGGGGGCAGGGCTGCTGAGTGACGTTCAACGGCGCCGCCGAATTGTGTCAGCTGTCTTCTTTCAGGCCCGCAGTGTTGCTTTATAAATAGCACCGACTCAACTTACTCGACACTTACGAAAAGATTTGTAAACAACTTAACGATGTCTGGTAGGGGCAAAGGCGGTAAAGGTTTGGGGAAGGGAGGCGCCAAGCGTCATCGCAAAGTTCTCCGTGATAACATCCAAGGAATCACGAAACCCGCAATTAGACGTCTAGCTCGTCGTGGCGGAGTGAAACGTATCTCCGGTCTCATCTACGAAGAAACCCGCGGTGTACTGAAGGTGTTCCTGGAGAACGTCATCCGTGATGCTGTCACCTACACGGAACACGCCAAGAGGAAGACTGTGACCGCCATGGACGTGGTGTACGCACTTAAAAGGCAGGGTCGCACGCTGTACGGCTTCGGCGGTTAAACTCCATTCGGCTGTCATACGAATATCAAAGGTCCTTTTAAGGACCGCTCACCAGATTCCCTGAAGAGAAGTTTCCTACGTGTTTTTGTGTTTCGTGTCCAGGCAGGAGCTCCGTCCTGACTAGACGACCGTGACCTGTATTAAGCGAAATTTGCTTAATAGACAAACTGTAGTAATCCAAATTTTTCCCGGCTGTTATATCTTTTTTTTTTTAATTTAAAGGCTTACTCAAATGTTTCACGCCATTTGAGAGGGGAAACAGTGCTGAAGTGAAGAAGTCTTAACATTCCACAGTACCACAAACAATCCCTCTCCCTCTTTTTTAATGTTTATTTTGGGACAAACAAGTCTCCAATGAATAATAATGCCCAAACATACAGTTCATTATATGAATCTTCTGCCGTCGCTTTGTGTAATTTTAAAAGCAGGTTCAAAGACAGATTTGGAATTGTTTTAATATTGCCGAAGACACGTGCTCATAAATTTTTAATCCGTTTGACTACTCTACACATCAAAGATATATTCACATTTCTTTTAACAGGTGAGTCGGATCATCGAGATAAAGTTTTAAAAAGCTTCCATTACAGCCTGGAGGTAACATTCTCACAGGCTTTCTTTTGATATAAGTCAATACGTTTTCAGTTAAGAGGGTTTATAATTTCTCTTAAAATACGGAAATGATCCCACATGATGACCTAATTGCACATTACGTTGCCTTTCAATTTCCTCAAGAATATAATCTTTTCATTATTTCGGCAAAAAATCGGGTATTATGATCATGTCTGTAGTTATCGCCATCATTCTCATTTCATGTTTTTTTTTTAAATACTGTAGCGTCTTCCACAAACACGCCGTCAGACGTAGTTTAGTAATCACTTTTTTTTTATTAGTCCAACCGGCTACTGTGGCAAAAACAGTACTACCACCGCTCTCGTCTTCCTCCGCTCCTCTCCCGTCCAGCGAGCCGCGCGATGCGTTAAACAACCTCGGAAACAACACAATTCAGTGAAACTCAAATTGAACCATAATTCGTTACAAGAAACATTAGCCCTTGATTAAAAAAAAAGTTCGCCCCATTCCCCAATGTAAACCTTAAACAAACACTACTCGTCAGTGGTTAAAACAACATTCAACATAGAATTGGGAGAAGTGGCAAACAATCAAGACCAGGACTGCCAGTATTGAATTGTTTTATTGCTTGAACCACCTCTGATTTCTCCTGTAATGAAATGAAAAAATCTGAAATACGGTACAAAGATATTTTCTTTACGTGTTTTCCTTCCCCAATATCACAACTGATAATAATAGTTTTCCACTGGTAACTAAATATACATTCTTGTTCCTTATCGAGCTAATATACTGTCATTGTACTGAACTGATGGCTTGTATACCATTTCAAACTTAATTGCTTATGAATATTGTATGAAATGTAAAGTGAAATAACAGAACAGTATCAATTATCGATCCTAAAATTTGAGAATACATGGTCAATCCATATGCTTTAGTTGTATTGCTTTAAAAACACGTCATTCTTTTGAACGGCTCTATTAAGTGACGGCTCCTGCACGAGAATGAACGCGTCTTTAAGAGCCATTGACCCAATCACGAACGGAGAATGAGTCTGCCGAGCTTTATGATTAAACATACATTTAGCGCTATAGTAGGGAGCTGCACTCTTCATGAAACAAGTGGGTGGCTCTTAAAAGAGCAGTTTGGGGGAGTGTGGTTAATGTCTACACTTCACTTCGACTTGGCAGCTTTCTCGGTCTTCTTTGGCAGAAGAACGGCTTGAATATTAGGCAACACGCCGCCCTGTGCGATGGTGACTCCTCCCAGAAGTTTGTTGAGCTCCTCGTCGTTGCGGACAGCCAGCTGCAAATGGCGTGGAATTATCCTAGTCTTCTTGTTGTCGCGGGCAGCGTTGCCAGCCAGCTCCAAGATCTCGGCGGTCAAATACTCAAGAACTGCAGCCAGATAGACGGGAGCTCCAGCACCGACACGCTCGCCATAGTTTCCCTTGCGAAGGAGCCTGTGAACACGGCCCACCGGAAACTGAAGTCCGGCACGGGAGGAACGAGTCTTCGCCTTGGCTCTAGCTTTACCGCCGGTTTTACCCCGCCCAGACATAATTCCAAATTATTGTTTCGATTCGGTGTAACACACACGATAGCTTCTGCAAGAGGGTGCAATCTTTATATACACGCATGTACTGCTCGTTGATTGGTTAGCTGAAGCGGGGATTTGGTTGTCCAATAAGCGACGAGATGCAGCATTGTGTTCAGTAGAATATATCCCCCCGCCCTTTCAAAATGTAACGTCAGTCGTTTATGCGGAACATACTGTTTGTACGAAACGCCTCTATCCGCTTTATGATGAAAATATCATATCTTCAACAACCCCCCCAAAAAAACAACACACACCAGTTGACTTAGAAGAATGTCGTTACTGTGACGCTGTCATGTTGAAAAAAATAATTGCTTGGTTAGGTTAATGTGTCTTACTTTTGTCACTGACGTTAAAATTAACATGACGTTCATGTTTATTTAACAAGGACGATACATACATACAAAATGTGATATAATGTATGAAAGACATAGCTTCAGGTAATTTGCAGTCTTCGTCTCAGGCTTTAGAATACAATGAAAGGCTGTTATTAATTGAAAAAATAATACATGTAATGAATCACACAGAGAATCACATTGCCACTGTAGTGTATATACATGTATGCATGTCTCTCCATTGTTAAGAAAAAAAAATTAAAATATTTTTTTGTTAAAATGGGTTACGCAACAGTGGCTCTTCTTGGTTGTTGTGGTAAGGTTAACTGAAGTTAGCAAGAATGATTCAAGACGACATTAACACCTGGTCTGGCAGGCTGCCATTATAATTCATAAATTTTAGGCAATAACATTTCTTACCTTATATTAATACAATATTTGTGGTAATCAATTAATGCTAGTTTTGACTGTGTCTGACAGCACGTGGATGCTGGTGCATATAGGATCATTTTAATACAATTGAATTAACAGCAAATATACCCCACTGAATTTAATTCTGAAGATCAGTTAATTTCACTGATATAAGTATTTAAATTATTGACATTGTTGTCTTCACATTATTTTTCTTTGGAAATAAGAATTATTAAGTAATGTTTTTCACACTTTTAATGCCAATTTATTTTTCTTTTTTAGAATGCTTACTTACTAAATGTTCAAAGTGTATTTTGATGATTATGGTAAATGGAGTGCACTTATATAGCACTTTATTTGCACATATTCACTTTTTTTGAAAACATACCAGAGTGTAGGTATGCGGCCCATGCACAGCCACGTCAACTTATGGAATTTTTTTCCTTTTAAAGTCAACCCAAACATGTTTTTTTCAATAATATTTCTATGCAGGCCCACTAGTTGAAACAAGGCATTCTGATACATATTGCATTTGTGGAATAACAGTTAATTCACCCGTTTTTAGCCATCTCCTGGGGTGGCCATTGTGTCACTTCTGTCGACTGAAAATGTCATCACGGATGCTCATGGCTCAGATAAGATTCTTTTGAGGGGCCCCATATACAGTAGTCCTTTGTGCATCTGAAACCAAGACATTTACCAATGGTGAAAATCTAAAATACATGCTGCATAACCAATGTTTTACGTTTGAGATTGAATTCTCGCACGATTAGAATAGAATACCTAGTCTGTATTTACACGTTGTTTATTCCTCCGCTGTTGTGAACCTTTTGCCAATCAAAATTGCCACTGTGGTTGCTGACGACTTAGCTTGACTCGTGTTTGGATCGTGGTTAAATGACCAAATGTCCACAAAACCATTTATTTTCTTCCTATTGTGTTGCGACGGGACCAAACTTCCGCTTTTGCCTTTTCCTGTTTTCCAATATTGAAACTACATAAGAGTCCACCTATTTCCACACCACCATAATCCCACTACACCACGATCCAAAACCGTTTCCCCTTCCACACTTGCAACACCTGGGTCTCATTACTACCTTAATTATATAGACCCGTAGAAGTGGCATATTGACTCCACTGCTCCTCCGAGTGGTGGGAGTTTGAACATACCGATTAAAATCCACATAACAGAAATGGCTCTCTTCTTTAAATTGCACAGAATTGTCCATTATTTCAATGAATTTCCTTTCTTTTATTGACATCTCCTCCTTGTCATTGGCAAAGGTTTCACTGAAATCCTGATTGTATTGGTTTACCAACAATTTCTAGTCTGTATTTACACGTTTATACTTTCGCTTGTTGATAAAACGTAAGGTTTACGAAGCAGCGTAGGCTTATAACATTTTGCCCGGTCGCAGCAGAAGAATCATTCCGACATTGCAGACGACTTCTCTCTTTAGCCAAGTGGCGTTCTTCATTCAGCAACACACACAAACTGCTCTCCGCGAGATCCAAGTACAGAGAGAACCTATAGGCGCAAACACTCCCGCCTCTAAGCCAATGTTGACGTCATCTGTCAGCGACAGCCCTCTTATGACAAATAAGCACAATTCAGTTACAAGCAGTCATACAATAACACTCAACACTCCCACTTATGAATGTCTTGTATACTGTTCAACTTTCACAAAGTCAACTAAACAAAAACAAGTAACATGACATTCTTATGTTGAACATTTACATGCCATACATGACCCCTGCAAATTTCTTCAATTTAAATTTGGTAGCAGGCGTAATCATAACATCTGCCGTCATGTCATTTGTAGGAGAGTAAACAAGTGTCATCCTCTCATCTTTTATGATGGATCTAATGAAGTGATATTTGATGTCCACATGTTTACACCTCTGTCTGCACACAGGGTTCTTCATAAGTGCAATTGCCCCTTGATTGTCCTCATAAAGGACAGTTTTCGTGTACAAATAGCCATCAATACCATTCAGTAGTTTCTCCAAATACAAATGAATAAAACTCCTGTATTCGAGCTAGAGCCGTGTATTTGGCCTCACACGTAGACATTGCTACTGTTTGTTGTTTCTCGGTCTTCCATGAGACCAGTCTTTTCCCATTCTCACACAATACCCTGTGGTACTGCGTCTGTCAGAGGCGTCCGACGCCCAGGCTGCATCACTATAGGCTCGAAGGCCTAAACCCTCACTGCTCTTTCTGAAGCTCTTTTTTTTTTAAATGGCGTTAAATTTCCAGTACTTATTTGTATGAATCTTTGCATTTGGGGTTTAATGCAAAGCTTAATAACACAATGATCAGTTAGTGGTGCAGCAGAATTATCAGAACTGATATCATAGCATAATAACTGATTAGCAGCATGCCAGTGGTCAATCCTTGATTTGAGATTATAATTGGGGCTGAACCATAAATATTGAAGTATTCCAGGATGCATGTGTTGCCAAACATCAATTAGATCAAGTTCCGTACAAAAAAAATTGAAAATTAGATTGGGATGATTGGTAGGGAATGTATTTGCAAACCTATCAAAAAAATAATTATCATGTGTTAAATTCAGATCACCCCTAAATATAATGTTAACTGTTGGATGTGAAAATCAAATATCTTCTAAGTGCGAACAAATCAATTTTTGTACACTTGTAACCTGCGCCCTCGAACCCTTCGTGCTCTTCGACTGCGTGTGCACTTCAGCGAAGAACGTAGGATGCAAGTGTGGGGATTGAGATAGGGTCGTTGATTTGTATGTGCAAACACACATTTAAATGTGTACATAGATCTGTATGTGTGTGATCTGTAAACACTGGGCCTCTTGATTGGCTGTAGTCTTACATTTGACTTTTGATACAGATACATTTGCTCTTGTGTGTGGCTCTGTAGCTACGCATTCAGACAACAAGGGGAAGCTAGTATTCTAGAGTTGCAACAGAAAGCTGACCCGTTGGTGTTTGATGGTGGGCTAAGGTCAGATTTCGTGAATTATAAAGAACCACATTGAGGGAGGATTTCACATTTTGTTAACATCGTCTTTACTTACAACAAATAAAACAAAACTTGTTGGCACTCTTATCTTGTGCACATTTTTAATCGGTAACTACATACCTAGACACATTGCTAAAAAAACACAAAAAGAACCCACTTTGTAAACACAAGTAATTGAATAAATTAAAAGGCAAATACTTTATACTTTTTAAAAATTAACGTCGTTGGCACAAACATAAGATTATGTATTTAATTTTGTGGGGGGAAATTATGGGACAGTCTACGTGAGGGATTAAAACAATTTACAAACAAATACATTTAAAATGAAATATAAGCGTTATATATTCATTGTTTACAGAGGGAATGGGAGTGGGAGAGAGTCACTAGATGTTTAAGAGTATTGATTGTTGGGTATGGGTGTTTTGTTATTGTTGGTGGATGGGTTTTGGATCTTGTCTATGTGAATTTACGGTATAACAATGGAATATATCTGTTAAGTAATATTATTTTATATTAGCAATATGTAGTGGTTGATTATCATTATTATTATTAATATCATTATTTACCATAGATGAAGAATAGAGATATAAATTAAGGAAAATGGAGAAGGGGTTGGAATTAATAAGTATAGACTTCTTCCTACTCCCTTTTGAGCATGGAAGACTTTTGTTAAGTGTACTTTGGCTATTTTTTGCTTCACACCAATTCAACCTATTCATTTACAAGATTACAAAAATAGAGATTACTAAATACAGAAAACTGCCACGCCTTGCATCTATCGAGCTATGGTGTCCAACTGAAAGCTGGGGGCCTACATCTAACCCATTACATTATTTTTGAGGACTACTAAAAGTCTACTTAATGTATCTGTGCCATAAAAGACGTCACAAAATTAGTCTTCATTTTTAAGATAAGCTGTTTATTAATTACTCATCCGTGTTCACGTATGACACCTTTGTTTAGTGTGAACAGGGAAACTAGCAACGTAAACGTATAAAAAACCACTCAATAAGCCCCATGAAACAATGGCCTTTATTTTAAAATGACATCACGTAAAGTAAGAAAAAATAAGACATTTTACTGTCTCTGTTAATAACAAAGAAGGTAACAGTTGAGTCAAGGTATGGGGGCAGGGCTGCTCAGTGACGTTCAATGGTGCCGCCGAATTGTGTCAGCTGTCTTCTTTCAGGTCCGCAGTGTTGCTTTATAAATAGCACCGACTCAACTTACTCGACACTTACGAAAAGATTTGTAAACAACTTAACGATGTCTGGTAGGGGCAAAGGCGGTAAAGGTTTGGGGAAGGGAGGCGCCAAGCGTCATCGCAAAGTTCTCCGTGATAACATCCAAGGTATCACGAAACCCGCAATTAGACGTCTAGCTCGTCGTGGCGGAGTGAAACGTATCTCGGGTCTCATCTACGAAGAAACCCGCGGTGTGCTGAAGGTGTTCCTGGAGAACGTCATCCGTGATGCTGTCACCTACACGGAGCACGCCAAGAGGAAGACTGTGACCGCCATGGACGTGGTGTACGCACTCAAGAGGCAGGGTCGCACGCTGTACGGCTTCGGCGGTTAAACTCCATTCGGCTGTCATACGAATATTAAAGGTCCTTTTAAGGACCGCTCACCAGATTACCTGAAGAGAAGTTTCCTACGTGTTTTGTGATTCGTGTCCAGGCAGGAGCTCCGTTTTGACTAGACTACCGTGACCTGTATTAAGCGAAATTTGCTTAATAGACAAACTAGTAATCCAAATTTTTCCCTGGCTGTTATATCTTTATTTTATTTAAAGGCTTACACAAATGTTACACGCCATTTGAGAGGGGAAACAGTGCTGAAGTGAAGAAGTCTTAACATTCCACAGTACCACAAACTATCCCTCTCCCTCTTTTTTAGTGTTTATTTTGGGACAAACAAGTCTCCAATGAATAATAATGCCCAAATATACAGTTCATTATATGAATCTTTTGCCGTCGCTTTGTGTAATTTTAAAAGCAGGTTCAAAGACACAGATTTGGAATTGCTTTAATATTGCCGAAGACACGTGCTCATACATTTTGAATCCGTTTGACTAATCTCTCCACATCAAAGATGTATTTAGTTTCTTTTAACAGGTGAGTCGGATCATCGTGATAAGTTTAAAAAGCTTCCGTTACAGCCTAGGGGTAACATTCTCAAAGGCTTTCTTTTGATCTAAGTTAATACTTTTCTGTGGACACCGCCCACTGGAAACTGAAATCCGGCACGGGAGGAACGAGTCTTCGCCTTGGCTCGAGCTTTGCCGCCGGTTTTACGATTGTTACAAAACTTTATTCAACAAATACAAAGTAACAGGATTGAATACATCCAAAAATACCATAAAAGACAGTGGAAAAAAAGAAAGGGCCGCATGGGTCCTCAAATGTCCGTGTCCATTATGTACCGGGGGTAATACTTTTTTTTTTGTCCTTTTTTCTTTCCTTTCGTAAGCAAGCCAGTATTTGCTTTACCACGGCATCGCTGCCTATCATAATGTTCTTCATGCTCATAATACTCCTGGTGTTCCATATAAAGACACATGCAACATAAATGATTGTTTGGAAAATATCTTTTTCTTTGGGAGGTATGTCAACATCAATTAAACCATACATAATAGTGACATAATTAATTTTAATTCTTAAACCTATATTCTCCATAGCTGCCCACACCTCCCGAGCTCTACAACATTCAATCAATAGATGTTCCTGTGTCCCTTTTTCCATACAGTTCATGACAGGGCATTTAGTTGTTTTTACATAGCAGCTCCATGAAACCATGGCTCTCGTGGGGAGCCTTCCTATGGCCATAAGCCACATTGTATCCCTCATCTTTTCTGTAATCATGGGTTTTCGCTTTATCAATGCTCGAGCCACCTCCTGGCTCTGTTTCACATTCAAATGTTTAAATTTGACAGCGCCTCCCTGTTTTGCATCATTTATTCTTTTAAAAATCATTTTACTCGTTAAACCATTGCAGTCCAGTTTTGGGTGTTCATGTTTTGCGATAAAATCTCCGAAAATAAGTTTATAGTAAGGGCCGTTTCTGGCTCTCCCTCTCCTCTTTGGCCAGGTCCCCAATCCATTGGGCTTTCCTGGAGAAGGCAAGGTACAAATTTTTAACGGAAGCTACGATTAATCTTGTGCTTAGTTCTATGCTTCCCAGGCCACCAAACTCCCTGGGTTTGCAAGACAGTAAAGATGTTCGCACTCTATTTTATTTTACCTCCTGTATGGTTCGGTGTGACACACGCGATGGCTTCTACCAGAGGGTGCAATGTTTATATACACGCATGTACTGCTCGTTGATTGGTTAGCTGAAGCGGGGATTTGATTGTCCAATAAGCGACTAGATGCAGCATTGTGTTTAGTAGAATATATTCCCCCGCCCTTTCAAAATGTAACGTCAGTCGTTTATGCGGAACATACTGTTTGTACGAAACGCCTCTATCCGCTTTATGATGAAAATATCATATCTTCAACAACCCCCCCAAAAAACAACACACACCAGTTGACTTAGAACAATGTCGTTACTGTGACGCTGTCATGTTGAAAAAAATAATTGCTTGGTTAGGTTAATGTGTGTCTTACTTTTATGTCACTGACATTAAAATTAACATGACGTTCATGTTTATTTAACAAGGACGATACATACATACAAAATGTGATATAATGTATGAAAGACATAGCTTCAGGTAATTTGCTGTCTTCGTCTCAGGCTTTAGAATACAATGAAAGACTGTTATTAACTGAAAAAATTAATAAATGTAATGAATCACACAGAGAATCACCTTGCCACTGTAGTGTATATACATGTATGCATGTCTCTCCATTGTTAAGAAAAAAAATTAAAATATTTTTTTGTTAAAATGGGTTATGCAACAGTGGCTCTTCTTGGTTGTTGTGGTAAGGTTAACTGAAGTTAGCAAGAATGATTTTATGATGACATTAACACCTGGTCTGGCAGGCTGCCATTATAATTCACAAGTTTTAGGCAACAACATTTCTTACCTTATATTAATACGATATTCGTGGTAATCAATTAGTGCTAGTTTTGACTGTGTCTGACAGCACGTGGATGCTGGTGCATATAGGATCATTTTAATACAATTGAATTAACAGCAAATATACCCCACTGAATTTAATTCTGAAGATCAGTTAATTTCACTGATATAAGTATTTAAATTATTGACATTGTTGTCTTCACATTATTTTTCTTTGGAAATAAGAATTATTAAGTAGCGGCACGGTGGTCGACTGGTTACCACGTCCGCCTCACAGTTCAGAGGTCGTGGGTTCGATCCCGGCTCCGGCCTCCCTGTGTGGAGTTTGCATGTTCTCCCCGTGCCTGCGTGGGTTTCCTCCGGGTACTCCGGTTTCCTCCCACATTCCAAAAACATGCATGGCAGGTTAATTGATCACTCTAAATTGCCCTTAGGTGTGACTGAGTGCGAATGTTTGTTTGTCACTGTGTGCCCTGCGATTGGCTGGCAACCAATTCAGGGTGTCCCCTGCCTACTGCCCAAAGGCAGCTGGGATAGGCTCCAGCACGCCCCGCGACCCTTGTGAGGATAAGCGGTATGGAGAATGAATGAATGAATGAATTATTAAGTAATGCTTTTCACACTTTTAATGCCAATTTATTTTTATTTTTTAGAATGCTTACTTACTAAATGTTCAAAGTGTATTTTGATGATAATGGTAAATGGAGTGCACTTATATAGCACTTTATTTGCACATACTCACTTTTTTTGAAAACATACCAGAGTGTAGGTATGCGGCCCATGCACAGCCACGTCAACTTATGGAATTTTTTTCCTTTTAAAGTCAACCCAAACATATTTTTTTCAATAATATTTCTATGCAGGCCCACTAGTTGAAACAAAGCATTCTGATACATATTGCATTTGAGGAATAACAGTTAATTCACCCATTTTTAGCCATCTCCTGGGGCGGCCATTTTGTCACTTCTGTCGACTGAAAATGTCATCACGGATGCTCATGGCTCAGATAAGATTCGTCTGAGGGGCCCCATATACCTTTTTGCATCTGAAACCAAGACATTTACCGATAGTGAAAATCTAAAATACATGCTGTATAACAAATGTTTTACGTTTGAGATTGAATGCCCGCACGATTAGAATAGAATATCTAGTCTGTATGTACATGTTGTTTATACTTCCGCAGTTGTGACTCTTTTGCCAATCAAAATTGCCACGGTGGTTGCTGACGGCTTGGCTTGGATCGTGGTTGATAAAACTTACGGTTACGAAGCGGCGTAGGCTTATAACTTTTTGCCCGGTCGCAGCAGAAGAATAATTCCGACAATGCAGACGAATTCTCTCTTTAGCCAAGTGGCATACTTTATTCAGAAACACACACGGACTGCTCTCCTTGAGAGCCAAGTACAGAGAGAACATATAGGCGCAAACAATTCTCGCACGATTAGAATAGAATATCTAGTCTGTATTTACACGTTGTTTATACTTTACTACTACTACTGTATGTGCGTAAGTTCTTTATAGTAAGACAAACATGTATCTGGACTTGGAAATACTATTATTGCAGTTTAAGGACGTGAAGAGTGTTATCAGATGCTAACAGACACAAGTCACAGCCACAGGTCTTGGTCGTGTGTTTGCTGGCCTCAGAAAACTTAGTCTTTTTTCAAAAATGATCACCAATACTCGCTTGTTTAGACTTTGGGTCCGCTGATGATCATGTGACTTCATATGTAAAATAATTTTGGTTAATTCGTGTTTTACTTTAAATAATTTTATTGAAGAAAGGAATGAGGAATTTCCATGAGTAGTGCTGCTCACCATGGTGTGGAGGTGACGCTTGGAAGTTCTGCAGAGAGAATGCAAGTCGTATACGACTTTTAAGTAACTTTAATGTGGAAATACAGACGTGTGCTATGTATTAAAATAATTTTCTGTTATTTAAGTTGTTTACGTTGTGATTTTTCACCATTTGAAGTGCGACAAGAAAACACAAATGAGGACAGTTTGTCAGCGCGCCGTGGAGCAACCTGCCTGATTGACTCTCCACGGTTCTCATGGTGCGTTTAAGTTCAGCCACTTTCCTGGACATTAGCAGCAGTTAGGTTCATCCTCAGGCATTATGGCGGAAGTAGCTCCAACCTCAGCGAAAGCGACCAAGAAAAAGACGTCCAAGCCCACGAAGAAAAGGGTCGGACCTAGCGTCAGTGACCTCATTGTCAAGGCTGTGGCCGCGTCCAAGGAGCGCAATGGCGTCTCTCTGGCCTCCCTTAAAAAATCTTTGATCGCCTCCGGCTACGACGTGGACAAGAACAAGTCCCGCGTCAAAATCGCCGTTGTAAGCCTGGTGAACAAGGGAACTCTCGTTCAGACCAAGGGCACCGGCGCTTCCGGCTCCTTCAAGATGAACAAGAAGGTCGAGGGGAAGGCGAAGGCGCCCGCAAAGGCAGTTAAGAAGACCCCGACGAAAGCTAAGAAGCCCGCTGCCAAGAAGGCAACACCGAGCAAGAAGCCCAAAACAGCCGCAACCAAGAAGGCAGCCTCCAAGAAGTCCCCCAAGAAGCCCGTCAAGGCATCGACCCCCAAGAAAGCAGCCAAAAAGACCACCAAAAGCCCCGCAAAATCGGCGGCGCCCAAGAAAGCCCCGGCGGCCAAGAAAAGCCCGGTCAAGAAAGTGGCCAAGCCCAAAAGTGTCAAGAAGGCAGCACCCAAAAGGAAGTGATTCCACACTTCAATCCACAAAAGGCTCTTTTAAGAGCCACTACACTTCTTCAAGAGCAAAAGTATTCCTAATGTATTTGTGGTATTCTGGTATCCAGAATCTGGATATGTTAAACAGTCACTTTTGGAGTATGGGCCACTAGAAACTGAATCTGAATAATACAGATTTGAATAGTTAAGCTTTAATTATATAAATGGATTTTTTATTGTTTAATGCGAATCTTTATTATACTGAATCTGAATTATACAATTTGAATTCCTCACCAGAAATTCTATTCTGTATCCTTTTTTTCACATTGTTTCACAAATACAAATTAATTCCCCTTCCCCAGTCTCACGGATTCCGTTCGCTTGACTTAATTCAGTTGCACGAGTAAATATTCAAACTTTCAATGCATGAATTCAGTTCATGTGACGAACCAACCTGACACTTGAGGATGAGCAATCGATTGCAGACTCAGATATCTTCTCTGTCCAATCAGCATCATTGTTTTTAGCAAGTGACACAAGCTCTCCGAAAAAAAGTGTTCATCTCCTAAGGGGACTAACATCACTTTAGTGGTACAAGCCATAGGGTCACGGAGATATGAAAAAGTGCCATTTTAATTTTAAACGGACAGCCTGCTGTGCGTTGTACCACCACTTGCCGCTAAGTGGTGCAGGCTTTCCATTGTTTTTACATGACACAGGAACACTCATCCATTGATATTTTATATGTTACATAAAACAAGCATCGCACATAACATTTGCACTTTAATGACACAACTGACTGATGCCTCAGAACAGAAGCGCCAAGGACACTTTTGCGCATAGGATTGGTAAGGTAAAAAAATATCACAGCAGAAATATTCTCACAAACACTTTTATTAATAAACTGCATCGATACAGTGCAAACCAAAAACAAAGAGAAGCACCGAAGAGGAATAAAAATGAATTCAATTCTAATCTATGAATGGGTAGGGGTAAATGTTGCATGTACATATATGGGCCATTCTACTGAATTGGTTCAAATTCAGAGTTGGAAAATGTGTGAAATGTGTATTTTATTTTAGAAAAAGTTGTATTGTATTCATGTTGCAACATATCTAAGGGGCACAAATATAGTAAAAGTACAGTCCATTTTCAAATAGTATTTTCTAGCCTATCCCAAATATCTTGCCTGTCCCTAAAATGTGTCACTACTGAAACGCACAATTACAGAGGAATAAAAATAATTTTACTAGCCGATTCATATTTTTTTTCATTCCCCCTCTACAAAGTGTTTTTAAACAATCATTATCAAAAATTGTTGGTTGATAATTCAATACTTTTTATTTTTGTTAAAACATCATTTTTTTTGGTAGTGACTGCAACATTTCAGATGTGTCCATATTGTTGCTGCCGTTGCAGTAATACTTTATGTGAGGGTAGCATTGTAATCACTGAACTACTTTTGCTATATTTTAACTTTTAACGTGTATTATAACTGATGAAACATTATTTTTTCATTTTTCTAGTGCTTTGTGCTGTACTCAGGGTTGCGGGGGGTTGGAGTCGATCGCAGCTGACTTAGGGCAAAAGCAGGGTAGGCCTACACGCTGGACCGGTCACCTGTCCATCACAGGGCTCTTCATCATTAAAAAACTGTGGTTTCACCTTCCAAATGAAAATTTAATTGGAATGACAAACATTTTTGAAACATACATTTCCCTGTATGTATGTTCCCTCTCTCTCAGTTTTTTTAGAGACATCTGGTAGTCTTGTCTTTTGCTCCATGCTCTTCTGACTTTCCTTTGCTCTCTGCTTGCTGTATACTTCATTGATAGACTGCAGCTTTCCTTCTTCCCTCCATCTCTTATTTCTTTCTCTTTCTTTTATGAAATATTCTTTGGATTTCACTGGGTCATTCTAACCCTTCGCCTGTACTCTGTCTCTGCTAGGCTTTTTGGTGTTTTTCCCTTCAAATTAAGATAAAATATGAACTAGAATAATGTTAAAATAAGAAAGATTCATGCATGGCATATGTATCTATGTATTATATTATGTAAAACTTACTTTATCCAAAAAGAAACATATTGTCACTACCGAAACCATTGTGTCACTACCAAAACGTTTCGGTAGTGACGCTTTATGATAATTGTTGACAATACTCAACAATGCTAGGCACAGACAGTTTTGAGCATGTGTACAGAGATAGAAAACAGCACATTTAACATTAAAATCAAAAGTGCTTATTTTATTGCCGAAATGTGGTGTTTGGTAGTGACGGTCCTAAAAACCACATGCTGATTTTCAGACTTTGGAGGGCACATAACTTAATAATGCTGTCAACTAATTACTCGCCATGTGGCCAGTGATGAACATGAAGGTAATGTCTCTTCCCGGTGAAATTTCTGGGATGTGGCTAAAACCAAGCCCTGCCAACAGACAAATACTCTTTGCGTTTCGGTAGTGACATGAAAAGTTGGGACAGGTTTTTTTACATAAAAATTTCTAACTTGAAAAAAATCTACAAAATCAATGTAAATCTTTCACAATACATTTAAAAGCAACCAAAATGTTCTATTAAAGTAAAGTATTTTGTAAATTGGCAAAAATCTTTATCTCTACATTTTTTTTTTTCATGAATTGAAATTCAGGAGTTAGAGATTGGGACAGCCACCTCCCAATAGGAAGTGACATAGAAAAGATGCCTTTTTATACATTGACTTTAATAGTATCTCAATTAATGCCTTGTGGTCAAATAGATCATAACAAGATATGACTAAATATGCAAGGTCTGAACACTTAATTGTTTTTAGAATTTTGATTTTCATTGTGGGACAGCAATTTCAACCAATTCCGTAGAATGACTCCCATATGACGTCATAAATATAGTTCAGTTAAGATACAGACCTATTTGTACTTAGTGCAAAGTGGCAAGTATAATAATCAGTGATGTATAATATATATAATAGACACGATTAAAATGTTTTTATTAACCTTTCGGCATTCAACAGTTATGTACGGAAGCATGCTCTCTAGGGGGGAAGTATGTGGCTCTTAAAAGAGCCGTTTGGGGGTTATGCAGCTCTCGTAGGCTGTTTTTACTTGGATTTAGCCGCCTTCTCAGTCTTCTTGGGCAAAAGAACCGCCTGGATGTTGGGCAGCACGCCGCCTTGAGCGATGGTCACACCGCCCAGAAGTTTGTTCAGCTCCTCGTCATTGCGGACAGCCAGCTGCAGATGACGGGGGATGATCCTGGTCTTCTTGTTGTCGCGAGCTGCGTTGCCGGCCAACTCAAGGATCTCGGCGGTCAAGTACTCCAGCACGGCGGCCAAGTAAACGGGGGCACCGGCGCCGACGCGTTGCGCGTAGTTGCCTTTCCTCAACAGCCTGTGGACACGTCCGACTGGGAACTGCAGTCCGGCACGGGAAGAACGAGTCTTTGCCTTTGCTCTGGCCTTGCCACCAGTTTTACCTCTTCCGCTCATTATGGTTATTCTTTCTGGAGGCAGACTACAGAAATGTGTCCATCGGATGTTGAAGTCCTGCTTTAATAGTTGCAGAATGCGCGGGAAGTTTGAGTCAGACCAACCACGGAAGAGGCTTTCATTGTGGTGAGGGGCTATTACATTTCGGGGGGCAGTTTGAACTCAATTTCCCCCAATTGGCAGCGAGCCTTGTTGCGGGAGGTCTCTCTTGAGGGCGGAGCTGAGCTCTAGTCGGAGCGGCGGACCAATCATAATGCGAGGGTCTGAGTGAACGTCACTTGTGCGCGGCCGAGCCAAGCGGTTAAAAGCGACTCGCGTGTTCTGGTTTCACGTATTTTTCTTGTAGAGAGGAAACCTTCACGATGGCAAGAACCAAGCAGACAGCTCGTAAGTCCACTGGCGGCAAGGCCCCCAGGAAGCAGCTAGCCACAAAGGCCGCCCGTAAGAGCGCGCCGGCCACCGGTGGAGTCAAGAAACCTCACCGCTACAGGCCCGGTACCGTGGCTCTCCGTGAGATCCGCCGCTACCAGAAGTCCACCGAGCTGCTCATCCGCAAGCTGCCCTTCCAGCGTCTGGTCAGGGAGATTGCCCAGGACTTCAAGACCGATTTGCGCTTCCAGAGTTCCGCCGTCATGGCTCTGCAAGAAGCCAGCGAGGCATATTTGGTCGGTCTGTTCGAGGACACTAACTTGTGCGCCATCCACGCCAAGAGAGTCACCATCATGCCCAAAGATATCCAACTCGCCCGTCGTATTCGTGGGGAGAGAGCTTAAACGTTCGCCTTCAAATCTCAACGGCTCTTTTCAGAGCCACCGCACTTTCAACTAAATGAGAAATTCCCAAAACACCATCGCACCATAATATTCAAGAACAGTCCATATAATGATACTCTTTACGATGTGTTCAGAAGTGGTTCGAGTATTGGGAGAAAAAAAATACTATCATTGCTAATGCATGAAAGATAATTGTTGGTTGCTGCAGGGCAAACTCCCAACGAGATTAATGGAAATTGAAATTGAAAATAGCTTTTTAAACATTTTTTACAAGCCACTTCATTTATGATTGCGGCCGAAACAGTGCTGTGCCAGCGCCGCTCTTTGATTGGCTGACAACATCCCGCGTACTTAGCCCTTGAAGAAACGCAAACAAAACTGTCCAACAACCATTCGTTGGCCCGTTCCCGGACCTGAAAGAGGACAGTTATCGTAATTTTTAGGTTGGATCTTGACATCGCAGCCCTTCGTAATACAGTAATACAAGGCGAATGAAGAAAAATGGAATGACTGGACTATTGAATCCTCCATTCAAATTGACTTAATTGCCATAATTGTTAAGTTTTGGACCGGGAGAGTTGCCGACCAAGATGTTGACCGATACCTGCAAAGGTATTGTGAAATAACACAACCAGCTTATAAACCCTTAGATAAATTCGGCATCTGGTACGGTATAAGAAAATACAAAGTACGCATAAAAAAGGACATGAATGGACATCTACTACAAATCCCGAACTCAATTTCTCTCGGCCCATTCAATGGAATGGGCGTATCATCTATCCCGGGCAATCAGTCAACTGTTTCATCGGCGGCTCGGCTGAACACCAAGTGAAGCAGTGCCATACAGTGAAGTGCTGGCGTTGTGGCAATTTGGGCCACAAAGCTGGAGACTGCACTTCACAAGGTCTGTGTAGTCTGTGCGGAAAAGATGGTCACACCTTCTTCACCTGCCCAGACTCGTATGTGAATAGGTCAAAAAAACAACAGCAACAGCATCAACTTAATATTCACCAACAACTGACGATGACGATGAGAAAAATGTAGAAGTAGCGCGGGATAAAAACAATGTTCGGAGTCATGAGAATAATAATAGAAATCATATTTTAGATATAAGTGATGATCATATAACGCCTGGACAACGAGTAAACACTAGTCCAGAAAGTACCTCAGAATCCTCCTTTTTCAACTCAGATTCTTCAGCACCAGTAACTTTTAACACACAAGATGGCATTACAATTCCTGACTCCCAAGAAGAGACGAAAGAAACATTCCTCAACAAAAAAAAAGGATAAACGGCTAGATGGTAGATCTACGCCATAAATAACATCTCTTCTTCACCATGAGCATCATGAAAATTGCTACACTAAATGTTCGTGGCATTCAGTCACAAAAATATAGATCAAATAAAATATTTTTTTTTATGAATACAGATTTTGATATATTATGCCTCCAAGAGCTTAGGTTGAAAACTAACTCTGATGTGGAGGATGTAATAAAATTGTGGGCCAAAGGCAAATGTGCAATTTCAATTGGTGACAGTAGCGCTGATGGCGCTGGAATTTTTTTTTTAACTCATGATGTTGAAATATGTAGAAGAAGAGATGTTATTCCGGGAAGACTTCTGCTTTTGGATGTGTATTATAGAGGGGATAAATACAGAATTATAAATGTGTATATCCCTCCTGATGCAAGTAAGAAAGTTAATATTTTTAGAAAGTTAGGGGAACTACTCTTCGTAGGATATCACACGATTGTGTGTGGGGATTTTAATACGGTAACGGAGGAGAAAGACCGGATTGGTGCTACTGCTTTTAAATTGACTAAAGAAGCAAAATGCCTGAGAGAGATATGTGCTGGCTCCAATGTAATCGATGTGTATCGCGCAATTAACCCCCTCAGAAATGATTATACAAGGTATGACTCAAAGACAAAAACACGCATAGATAGAGTATATGTGTCCCCAAATTTTAAGGTGCACAATTATGAAACGGTCTTATGTGATTTCTCTGATCACTTACTAGTTAAGACTACAATTTCCCCAATAGCCTCGGCTCCTAAAGGCTACTGGAAACTTAATACCCAGTGCCTTCAAAATGAAGAACAGATAGTGGAATTGAAACAAGAAATACATAAAATTGTTCAATTAAAAGTGTTAACAAATTCAAATATTAAACTATGGGAGATGTTAAAGAATAGAGTGAGAGACTTTTTCAAATACAAAAGTAAAGAATTAAATAAATTGAAGAATGAGGAATATGCCACTTTAATACAGCGATATGTGGAATTGGGAAATAAAAAAAGATAGGTTACCGTCTGAAGATGACGCTTTAATAGATATGAAATCACAAATCGAACAATATAATGGTGAATTATTATTCAATATTTATAAACAAGCCAATTCTGATAATAGAGGTAATAAATTACATTTAACAAATCCATATAAAAAACAACGGCAAGGAATGTATATTGATACGATAAGAAATAATGCTGGACATTTAGTCAATAGCGAAAGGGAAAAAAGCACGTCAATTAGAGAACTGTGTGCCCTTTCATACCAGAGAATTCCATGTGACGTGCAAGCAAGGAAGACCTTGCTAAAAAATTCCCCCCCATATAATATCTCTGACTCTTCTCTACTAATAGGGGAAAGTAAAAAAGAGGAGGTAATCAGTGCAATCAAGCAACTCAACAAGGGCAAAAGCCCAGGTCTGGATGGACTCCCCACTGAGTTTTATCAATTGTATTGTGATGATGTTTTAGAATTATTTAGAAATATGTTAAACGAGGGTTTACAGAAGGGGTGTATGGGAGAAACATTTTATCAAGGAGTCATGAATTTACTATATAAAAAAGGTGACGAGACGGATATAGATAATTATAGACACTTGACCATTACGAATACCGACTATAAAATCCTTGCTAAGATCATAATGAACAGGATGAATGATATTTTAGGGAAAATAATAGAAAAGGAACAAACTTGCGCCATTAAGGGACATGTCATGTGGGATAACCTATGTATACTGAGAGAAATCCTGAGTAAGCCAGTGTCTGAAAAAGGATTTTATATAATAGGATTAGATTTAAAAAAAAAAAAGCCTTTGACTATATATCAAGGAAGTACCTATGGGCCATGATGGAACATTATGGCTTTCCTGTAACTTTTATTAAAATGGTCAAGTGCCTATATGCTAAATCTACAGTGAAAATAAATGTAAATGGTATGTTAAGTGAGTCTTTTAATGTCGAGAGAGGAGTCAAGCAGGGATGCCCTTTGAGTGCCGCACTATATATATTAGCGATAAGCCCACTGATTAAAAATATTAACATGGATGACCGTTTATCAGGTGCAGTGGTAGGACATTCTCATAAGGTGCTTGCCACTGCTTATGCCGATGATATAACGGTCATCATAAGGAATCAAAGGGAATTAAATATTGTTACTCAATATTTTGGAACCAATGAACATGCATCGGGAGCAAAGTTAAATCATTCCAAGTGTGAAGCTGTTTGGTTAGGTGAGGTAAAGGACACCAAACCCATTAACATACAAGTCAAACGAGAGATCAAAGTTTTGGGTGACTATGTATGCGATGGCGATTGTAGTAAAAGGAATTGGATCGATAAATTGAATGTAATTAAAGAAGAAGCTCAAAAATGGGAAAATAAGAATATGAACTATAAATTAAGAATAAATATATTAAAAAACGATGTTATGTCAAAGCTTCTATTTCTGGCCAACCTTTTCCCCCCTGATCATAACACAGTGGTAAAAATTGATAAACTGAGTGTGAATATGGTCTGGGGGACTACAAGAGAGGTGGCAAAATGCGATCTTTTGTACAAACCCAGGGAGTTTGGTGGCCTGGGAAGCATAGAACTAAGCACAAGATTAATCGTAGCTTCCGTTAAAAATTTGTACCTTGCCTTCTCCAGGAAAGCCCAATGGATTGGGGACCTGGCCCCCTGGAGAAAGAGGAGAGGGAGAGCCAGAAACGGCCCTTACTATAAACTCGTTTTCGGAGATTTTATCGCAAAACATGAACTCCTAAAACTAGACTAGAATGGTTTAACAAGTAAAATGATTTTTAAAAGAATAAATGATGCAAAACATGGAGGCACTGTCGAATTTAAACATTTGAATGTGAAACAGAGCCAGGGGGTCGCTCAAGCATTGATAAAGCGAAAACCCATGATTACAGAAAAGATGAGGGATACAATGTGGCTTATGGCCATAGGAAGGCTCCCCACGAGAGCCATGGTTTCATGGAGCTGCTATGTAAAAACAACAAAATGCCCTGTCATGAATTGTATGGAAAAAGAGACACAAGAACATCTTTTGATTGAATGTTGTAGAGCTCGGGAGGTGTGGGCAGCTATGGAGAATATAGGCTTAAAAATTACAATTAATTATGTCACTATTATGTATGGTTTAATTGATGTTGACATACCTCCCAAAGAAAAAGATATTTTCCAAACAATCATTTATGTTGCATGTGTCTTTATGTGGAACACCAGGAGTATTATGAGCATGAAGAACATTATGATAGGCAGCGATGCTGTGGTAAAGCAAATATTGGCTTACTTACGAAAGGAAAGAAAAAAGGACAAAAAAAATGACTACCCCTGGCAAATATTGGACTTGGACTCTTGAGTGACCATGCGGCCCTTTCCTTTTTCACTGTCTTCCATGTTGTTTTTGTGTGTGTTTCAATCCTGTAATTTTGTATTTGTGAAATAAAGTTTTGTAAAAATCGTAATACAGTGGTCAGAAAGATCCTTGCCCAATTGAGAAGGGGGGAAAAAAGACAAAGTGAACTGTTTCCCTTGGCATAATTTTGATTTGTCTAACACTGGACTGTGAGTTTGCCCGTGGGGCTTTGAAGTTACTCTTTGCATGCCTTGGATTTCTTGAATTATTATTTTATTGTTGAAAACCACTTTGTGTCTCAAACCACAACGCTGATTATCACATGAGACCGGAATCAATCATTCCCAAATACTATATAGTTTTTATAAAAATATATATATATATATAGCTCGGTGCTGTGACAATTAAGCGGCGCGGCGGGGCATCATTTTGAAGGATCAAAACACATGCGCTGACGAGCGTACCAGAACAATCAAACTACGTTTAAGAGACACTTGGGTGAGCTTAACATTGGCACTTAAATAATAGGTTTGCATGTAAAAATGACACCGGTACTAAAGTGCAGCCCAGCATAAAGCTATGTAGCTCTGCTCACTTCTACATTTCCTCATTCTCATATAAATTAGCCACGGAGAGGTTAATCCTTCTGATATGTTGAAGTGGGCATTCGTAGGGATGTCCACATAAATGTTGGTGCCAATCGATCGCTGTTTTTTGACGTTATAAGCAATGAAAGTACAATGATTTCCAATGGAGGGTTTGGAATCGGTTCCTCCCATGACTCCGGCCGAACAAGGATAGAACGATAGGGGGCGCGGCCATTGGCCTAATTAACGAGACTCGTTATTCATGGAGTTACTTATTTCGCAATTTCTCCAAAATTAATGGATACAATAGAAAATGGCAACTCTTTTCATTTTCCTGATAAAAAAAAATATATATAAAATGAAGTTGTTAGTGAAAACACGGCCATCCCGGCCCCATTGTCCCTTTAATGTCACTTTGAGAAGTGACGCTCAAGGGATATTCTTAGAAGCCTACGTACTGGTGCAGATAAACCCTACTCACTGAGTATAGTAAAAACACACCAAACAAAAAAAGATTAATTCAAAATAAAATGTAATTAACAATTAAAGAATGAGCGCGATTGTGTCTTCTAAGTAGAAAAGCTCAAGATGACGTATATTTTACACCTATTTCCACTTCAAGAATCGAACTTGATTAAGAAACACCAAATCTACATAAAAAAAAATCTAACAAGTGATTTCGCATGAATGGGTCAAGTCCGCCTTCAGCCCCAGGAGGGAACAAATCCTCGAGCCGTGCCCGGCTCAGTCAATGTTTACTACTGAATCATCTGTTCAAATTGATGTGACAACAACAGTACAGTCGTTAAATTCTGCGCAGGGATAGTCGCGGACCTTGAGCTCAACCTTACCTGCAAGGATTTTGTAAATTAAGACCACCACACTCCAAACCTCTGGCAAATGTGTCATTTGGTATGTAGAAAGTCTGCATAAAAAAAGACGTAAATAGACTAAGTCTGGATTGCTAATTAATTCAATTTCCCTCAGGTGTATTATATACCCTGGACAGTCTGTTAACTGCTTCATTTGTGGCTCTGTCGACCATCAGGTGAAACAATGCTTAACAATGACTGCCTGGGTCACAAAGCCAAGGACTGCACTTCGCAGGTTCAGTGCAGCCTGTTTGGCAGGACCGTTCCTGCCATACCTTCTTCACTTGCCCTGACTCTGATGCAAATAAGTCCTAGCAGCAACAACAACAACAACAACCCCATGACCAACCTGCTGCTTCCAGCAGCCCCCTGCCTCTCATGAGGCTGCTTAACAGCAGTAGCAGCAATTCCGTTGCAGCCAGCCCGAGCAAGTCCAGCAGCCTTCTGCCTCCCATGATGTGCCTCTGCAGCGAGTCTGTGAATCTCCAGCAGCCTCCAACCACGCGTGATGTGACTCAACAGCGGCGGGAGCAGGTGCAATTTCAACAACCCCGCACCCAGCCCTCAACCCAGCAGTGTGGAACCCAGCGTGTGCAGCAACCTCAAAATCCCCATGCTGCCCTCCAACAGAAACAGCCTCCCATCGATCTCGCCTCCATACAACTTCCTGTTACTCCACCACCACAGAATATTGGTGAGCAGTAGACTTCTTGCATGCACATAGGGTGGTGGCCACTGTTTACACCGATTACATCATAGTCATTACTAACCATTCTGAGATGAATGTTTCAATTTAACATTTTAAGCTCTATGACAAAGTGTCTGGTGCAACTTTAAACCAATCCAAAGGCATTTTGGATAAGAGGTGAGAGTGACAAAAAACAAACTACTAAAAAAACATCAATCGTCAAATCAAACAAGAAATTCAAATCATTGGTATGGTTATTAGCAACAAGGATTGTCGTGAAAGAAATTGCAAGATCTCGAGGACCGGACTCTGGCACCCCTGCTATGGACGTTTTAAACTCATTCTTTTGGAATGTGGGAGTACAAAAGGCCTGAGGTCTTTAGGACTGTGAGATAGTAGTGGTGCCGTTCGCATTCTTCATTTTCGACCAAAATTACTTATAATTATTTTTACTCCTCAAGTGTCTACTGATCTACCTGTCATGGTCTGGATATATGGAGGTGCCTACATGGTTGGATCATCGACTGGTACTAACGCCTTAGGCATGGCTGCGGAACTATACGATGGAGAAGAGATGGCAGATCGAGGAAATGTCATAGTGGTGACATTCGAATATCGTGTGGGAACTCTGGGCTTCCTCAGCACCGGAGACTCTCTTTTACCTGGTACTATGTGTTGTTTTCAAACATTTTTGACAAACACCCAAATCAAACCATTCAAGTCTTATACTGTGAAGGCTATAGGTCCTATATATTAAAAAAGAAGGGTGTTTGAGAGATGTGTCTTTTGACAGGGAACTACGGTCTTTGGGATCAGCATGCCGCCATTGCCTGGGTCCATAGAAACATTCGCTCATTTGGAGGTGACCCAGATAATATCACTCTCTTTGGAGAGTCTGCAGGTGGTGCTAGTGTCAGCTTTCAGGTACAGGGTACTTGGGTCATTTGTCTTCAATAGTCATTGGGCCAGTTATTAAGCTAACTGTCGAACTTCCAACACAAATGACATGCTCAGTTATCTTATGGTGGCCCCATCTATGGTATTTCCAGGGCTATTTAGGGTTACTTAGGGCTTTTATGTATGTTCCGTCACAGATACTCACTCCCTATAACAAGGGGCTCATCAAGAGAGGGATCTCTGAGAGTGGTGTTGCACTTTGTCCCTGGTCCATCATAAGGAACCCCCGTGCTTTCGCTGAAGAGGAAAGTCATTTCTCTAAAGTTGAAAACTTCTAGACACTCAATTTATGTAAAATAGTAACTTGTGATTTGCCCCCCCTGTGATCAGGTTGCTCAAAGGGTGAACTGCCCCACTGATCACAAGATGGTTGCCTGTTTGAAGATGACTGATCCTGTGCGCCTCACAAAAGCTGGCAATTTCAGTATAAGAAGCTCACCTGACGGTAAATAATCCACCACACATCACTTAGTTTACTCTCAATGTGTCCGTGCCATCTATCCATGATATCCATTTGATTAATTCCATTCAGGTTCTCGGGTGAGGTCAGAGTTGAGATGAGTTTCTGTGAGGCAAAAATGCAAACCTCATGCTCCATTGTGTTGCCCACATAACAAAAACAGTCCCTTTTCTTTCGGGCCCTTCAAAGGATTTTGATTTCAAATGAGCTACAGCATAGGTGAAACCACCTTTTCAGTCTGAGTATCTCTGCCTCCAGTCCCATTGTATACAAGAACAATATGGTTCTGTTAGCTGCTATTGATTGGTTCTATTGCTGCTCAATTAAGCGATTTTGAACCGAAACTGAATTTACTGGATAAAACGATGTTAAAAACGTTCAAATCGGCACGTACATTTTTTAAAAAATTTTTGGTGTATCTAAGTCACCGTAGTTCCCTTTGCATTTCCATTTCCTCCCACGAGCGCGCAGTCCGGAAAAACTACAACAACACCAGCGCTACCGGCGATTCTGGTATTGCATCCGTATTTAAGCTTGACAGTGCATTGTATTATTCAGTGACAGTTTTGCACTAATCATTGATTTATGTTTAAGTAAGACCAGGGAGAAAGGTGAAAGGCTATTCACTAGCTGGTTGGCAAAATGACTTGTTGACCGACTGTTTGGTTTACAGAATTGACTGTCTACCCTCTCTCATGTTGATGATTTCGTTTCAGATGGTATATGCACTTTTTTCTTTCATTATTGGTTTAATTAAGAACAGATATGAAATCTATTGTAAGTAAAATGCTGTTAATCCCAATGGATTGTTCTTTGTGTATTAAGTTAAATTGACTGGCATTTTGAGTTCAAAGAAAGAAAAAATAAGTTTAAATAAAAGACATTCAAAATACTTCATTTTTCATTATTTTTTATTTTACAAAGAAATCGTAATCGTAAAATTGGGTTTGAGAGAAAATAATCGGGATTTTCTTGTTAGGCAAAATCGAACAGCCCTAATTGGTTCAATTGTTTTCCTTCCCCATGAGCCTCCCAACTTGTACTGCAATGCCTCTATTCATTGCTTGGGAGTTTTACTTAACATTTCCACTTGGGGAAGATATCACTGTTTTAAAATGCGACATAAAACCCCATACTGTATCTCACAGTACGCAATCATATTTTTGAGTGACTTCTCTTTAATATTGATGATATTAAAGGAGAGAATTGGGTCTCACAAACAGTGTTGGGAAAGTTCATTTTGTACGTGAACTAGTTCAAAGTTCAGTTCACAAATTGTAAAATGAACTACGGTAGTTCAGTTCATAGTTCATTGTTCAACATTTTAAACTAAACTCATAGTTCCAAAATTTGACTACTCGGTAGTTCAAAGTCAATACAAACCCGTCCGACCCCACCGAGTATTTTGCTGTGAAATATTACCCTCAACATTTAAGCATTTCCCCATTGTTGCCATTCATTTTGTCCACTCTAGTAACCATCTGCAGATTTCACTCTACAGGCTCAAAAACATGAGGAAAAAGTTACTGCTTGAGTGCTCTTTTTTGAATGAAAACAGAATAAAAATAAAAACAGCACTGCGGCCCTTAATGTGCGAGCATAAACACAATCTGCGGTAGGAAATCAGGCGTCACTAATCACATAAGCCACCAGTAACTTCGGCGTGCTCCCAAGGCAACTGCTTCTCCTGCTTTCCTCGCCACAGTATGAGCTATAATTTATGAAGTGGCCTGTCAATATACAAAACAGTTTCTGTAAGAAGTGAACAAATCAGTGAAAATGTGCTGTTCTTTAAATTGGAATTAATCTTTTCAGACATAAACGTTTTTTTTAAACTGTGAGTGCAAAGTGTATGTGAAAAGAACCATTTGCAAGTGTTTTCTCCCACCAACAGCCCCCCTTGTCGACAACATGGTTCTGTCAGCTGTAATTGATGGGGATTTCCTGCCTGATGACCCTTCCAACTTGTTCCACAATGCCGCTGATATTGACTACATTGCTGGAATCAATGATATGGATGGACATATCATGGCTTCTGCGGACATCATTTCAGTCAACTTGCCAATGGTGGAAAGCTCCATGTAGGCATTTGCTCTAAATAAGACATAATTATTACTTTTGAAAGATTTGAACTATTTCCCTCTCATGTTCTCCTAAATTCAGTGATGACATGAAGATGCTGTTGCAGTCATTCACTAAAGACAAGGGCGAGGCTGGTCTGGAAGAAGCATTCTCCTTATATACTTCAAAATGGAGCGCCCCTCCAGGCAAGGAGGAAGTTAAGAGAACAATTGTGGATATAGAAACAGATTACATCTTCTTGGTTCCTACGCAGGTTACCCTTGAGCTTCATGCCGCTAATGCCAGGTGAAAGCATGAGTTAGTGATCCATGTAGACTGTGTTAAGGGGCATTATATTAATGTTTGTCTTGTATTTAGTTTGCATTGTAATCGGTAAATCAGGGCTTGACATTAACACCCCGCAACCTTCCAAATGTGCATAAATTTGATCTTCGGCTAGTAACCCAAACCAGTGACGTACCTTCGGTGTGAAAGGTGTTTTTGTGACGTTCAGTAGTGAACATGTTGCTGTGTGGCAACAGTCAAGTTCGTGTCCATAGATATGAACATAAGTAGATACCCAGTTTGTGCTGCGTGCATACGGTGACGCTAAGCTCAGATGAGCAAAGTCACCAGCGCATAAACACCAGCTTAGCCAACTGGGCCTTTTATTTTACTGAATGTTGTGTGCCTGTGGTCTCAATATGCATTTTCACAATAAAGAATGAATTCTCACATATTCCCGTAGAGACACAAAGCGAAAGGCAAGAAAGCAAAGAAGTTTGTAGTGAGCAGTCAGCTCATTGAAGATCATGTGTGTACGTTACTTTGACAAGAGGTGACGCGGCTATTTGTAAATTATCAATGTTGTTTTTCCTACTTTTCTTTTCTTTTAGCCTTTTTTATCTTTATTTTTGTCCTGTTTTACCAAATACAGCACTTGGTTGCATATTACCCCCATTTCAAACAACTAAAATGTGGCCAGTGAAAATGCTTAGTGGCTAGTAACTCAGGGAAACCACGAGCCACAGTGGCTGCTGAGCAAAAATGTTAACGTCAAGCCATGGTTACAATGATAATTGACGTTCGTTTACAAGTTTTGTATGCATCTTAGCACGTTCTCTTCTTGTTTCATTCCAGATCTGGTCGCACCTACTCGTATCTCTTCTCTGAGCCCAGCCGTTTTGCCGGCATTGTTAAGCCGTATCCCAGGTGGATGGGAGCTGACCACACTGAAGAGCTGCCGTATGTCTTCGGAATGCCCCACAGAAACCCCTTGCAATACTGGAAACACGACCGCAATCTTTCTAGCTACATGATCACTTATTGGACCAACTTTGCCAAAACCGGGTATAATTTTCAAAAACTAAACAAAGACAAAGAAACATATCGCTGGTATCAGGACAAAACACCATAAGTCACATTTTGGTGAATTTTATATTTTTTCAAAAATCTATGCTATTGGTCAGTCCACACACATGAGTGTTATTTTTTACACATTATTGAGCAATCTAAAATGTTAAAAATGGCTTGCTCTCCTTCACGATGCAATGCTAATGGTTGAACAAACTTGACATTTTTGGGATCTCCTGAAAAGTGACTATTTTGGAGGTACAAGGTTTTGGCCTGACAACAGTGATGTCTAAGATCAACAGCAATTAGCTCTCTCTTAGTCATTAGTTGATGTTGCTTTTTTATTTGTCCACAGAGACCCCAACAAAGGAGGCCTGGAGGTGCCCACCGTCTGGCCAGAATTCACCAAGAGTCGCCAATTCGTGGATATCAATCATGCGATGGATAAGGACTCTGTGGGGCGGAAGATGAGGAAGCATTATGTGCATTTCTGGACCGTCACCTTGCCCAACTTGCCAGATGTCTGACCATGAACAGCAGCATCATATTGATAATGAGTCATTACATGTAGCTTTATTCAATATGTGTACAGAAAATCTATCCAAACAGCGCTGAAACATATTTTTATTGATAATTGGCATTGCTTGATTGTTGGCATAAAAATGTCATTAAATTAGATGTATGTTGTGGAACACTTATACCAACTCTGAAACAAATGTTCGTTTGGGGAAGTGAAATTACAACTCTTATGTTAAAGTCATTGTGTAAAATATTGAGTAAAATACAAATAAACAAAAGACTGAATGCACAAGCTTTACTTATTTCAAAGTTTTTGAGAGTTACACGTTAAGCGTTTTAAATTAATCTTATCTAAGATTGTGTGGTTTCAGTAGATGTGAGAATGTGTCCACCTGTTTCTATGTGAAAAGTGTTTAACTATAGTAACTGTAGCATGACTTCTGAGCTTCTTTGGGACATATAGTGGAACCTTCACAGTGGAATTTCACAAAAGTTGTATAATTTAGAATTCAACTGATGTGACAAAAATACCTATAACTATACATACATATACTTATTTACACAGTGTATAATTATATACATACATATACTTATTTATACAGTATATCATTTTATATATATATATATATATATATATATATATATGAGAGTTCAATATAAATTACATACTACTGTACATAATCACATGAAAAAATAAATGCATGCTTCTTGTATGTTTCCTTGAATGGCAATTGACAGGTGGGAGTTTCCCATCAGAGGGTTAAAGGTCAAGACATCAGACACAGTATGGATTCAAATGTTGCGTAATGCAAGTTGTACTGTTTATTCACCTACAGAGAAGTCAGTTGGTCTATATAAGCACCTCTTGGAACGTTCACATGCTTCTCGACTACCATGGAGAAGCAGATTACTTTGTTTGTGGTCATCCTGTGTATGGGGGCAGCCTCGGCCGTGACCGTAAGTCTAAATTATTGTTTAAATGTAATTTTGTGTTCTCTCTTGTCACAACCGTCCATCCATTTTTTGAACCACTTATCCTCATCAGTCGCGGCCGTGTTGGAGCCGATCCCAGCCGTCTTCGGGCGGTAGGCTGGGTACACCCTGAACTGGTTGCCAGCCAATCACACAAGAGACGCCTCTTGTCATACAAATTATTAAATGTTTTCTTTATAGATACTGTGGATCACAAAATTAGGACAGGATTTGGTTGTTTTTCTTTATAACATAAATCCTCACTGTTTCCGGTATGCATTCAGGCATAGCCTACATAGGAGGTGGCAAAATGAGGTGGCCTCTGGCCAATAACCAAACCCCAACAACTCAAAATACTCTTTCACATTCAACTCGCCCGTTATATTGTTGTATTTTTAATGTTCAATAAAATCATTACGTCGGGTCCCTGGGATTATAAAAAATTGTTCCTCAAAATTCCAAAATTGCTAGTCAAATAGGTAATTGCTTAGCAAACCGTCTCAAAGAAAGAAAAAGTTATTTAGAGTCTTCAATCATGTAAACCACATTGAGTTACTGTGTGTATGAAATGTACTCTATAAATAATGATGTCTTGCCTTGGTAAAAAAACAACAACAACATGTCTTAATAATCGTAACCTATTTCTTTTAGAGTTCATATAGCCATTCATCTGCTAAAGCGGTAGTACCAAACACTGGGGTAAATAACTGTGCATGATAAAAAATGACAACTTGATCTAACTAAACGTATGTGGAAGGAGCTGAAATACAGTCTGGAGAAGACACCCTTAAAACGTTTGCTGTTGAGGAGTAGGCCAAACACATCTGTTGACAGGTGTACACACATCAGTCACTGATGGTGTAGTGGTAGACATGTGCGGGCAGCGTGGAATCGATTCCCACTCAGAGACGGTCTCTGTGTGTGTGCCCTGCGACTGGCTGGCAACCAGTTCGGGGTGTGGTCCGCCTTTCGCCCATTGTCAGCTGGGATAGGCTCCAGCCCCTCCCCGCGACCCTGCACAGGATAAGCGGTTTGGAAGATGACACATGACAGGTGCACACATGTCTCATTGAGAGTTACCAAAACGGTGTGATTGCAGGTGACCGCCTTAAAGGTTTGAGCAACAAAATAGTAATTTATGGTGTATCATAATTTTAGTCCAGACCCTTGTCATGAGTTTGTTTGAAAAAAAATTGTGTTGGACCACAATAACAAAGCAATTTCTGTTTTTTTTACAATTTATAATTCTTTGTAAATTTGAATGTATTATTACCTTGTTCAGTTTCAAGTTATTTCAGTAACTAGTGTGGGGTTTCCTTTAATCCTTTAATAGAAGACTAACCTCAAAAAATGGCCACGTATTTATACATGCACTCTGTCATCCGAAATAAATGCAGATTTTTCTTTTAATTGTATTTCTAGCTGGGTGTGGTACACACTGATCTTGGCAGAGTGCAGGGACAACGTATTATTCTCGGGCTCTTCCGCTCTGTGGATGTTTTCAAAGGAATTCCTTTTGCTGCAAAACCAGAAACATTAGAGAAACCCAAGCCTCACCCCGGATGGGATGGTGCGTTTAAACATGATCTTATTTTTTCCGACAATATTGAGATTTTACATTGTCAACTGTGATATAATCTCCAGGTATTTTAAAGGCAACAAAGTTTGCCAAGAGATGTCTCCAGATGAGTATTCTCCAGACTTCAACTTTTGGAAGTGAAGATTGCCTCTATCTCAACATCTGGGTACCTCATGGCCAACAAGGTAAGATGTGTTTTGGCAAAAATGTGCAAAAGTTGTTTTGGAAAATGACTAACAATGTATTTTCCCCCAAGTGTCAAGAAATCTCCCAGTTATGATTTGGTTCTATGGAGGAGCCTTTATGGTCGGGGGCTCTATGGGGCCTAATTTCCTCAAAAACTATCTGTATAGTGGTCAGGAAATTGCAGATAAGGGCAATGTTATTGTGGTGTCAGTCGGATACCGTGTGGGAGTCCTGGGTTTCCTCAGCACAGGAGATTCTGGATTACCTGGTAAAGCAAATTCCAATTTTGTCATATCATCAAATGCTAAGTTAACTTATTTGAATAAAATGAGGTTAAATGTGTCCTGTTGATAGGAAACTATGGTCTGTGGGATCAGCATGCTGCCATTGTCTGGGTGAATAGAAACATTAAATCATTTGGTGGAGACCCTGAAAAAATCACTATCTTTGGCGAGTCTGCAGGCGGTGCTAGTGTCAGCTTTCAGGTGAGACACTTTCTGCATTTTAAGATCAAGGGTGCAAACCAGCGGGGGATCTGTTTAATGAAACAGATGGGATGAAACAGTAATATAGTTTTGATTTGTCAGTTCCAGTTAAGTGGTGGAAAGCTTATAAAGTAAAATTGAGTTTGTATGTTTGTTTTTGTTTCCTATTTTTTTGCTTGACGCATGCCTGATCAGGAATCACAGGAGGCCATACAGACTGAGACCTTGACTCCAAACTTTTATGTCCAATAAGTTTGGACAAAATTGTTCAGAATTTGCTTTTTTTTGTGTGTGTGTGTTTTATGAGTATAAAGTCGTCACTTTGAATAACTTTTGTCAACCCCCAAAAAACTCATATATTAAACCCAACAAGCTTTGGATTTGGCAGCAGTTTGACAGCATGACACTTACACTGACATTCATGTTAATTCATTATTAAGGCAGGACATAATTTAAAAGATTATTTTTCTTTCGACAGAGCCTCTCTCCCCACAGCAAAGGTCTGTTTAAGAGGGTCATTTCCCAGAGTGGTGTGGCCCTCTGTCCCTGGGCTCTCAACAGGAATCCTCACAAGGTTGCAAAGGAGGTAGGTTGGAGTGTACCTTCCTCAGTGCTTAGTTTCCTGATCTACGGACCATTTCCCTGTTATTGAATTGCTGTTGTCAGAATGACTTACTGTGCTTTTATGTCTTGCCAGCGAGCGACTGTCACTCTCTCGCTTAAAGCCGTAAATTGATTTTTCGTCTGTGTAAAAGCTTCTGATGGGCTCTTATTTGTGGCGTCGCCACATCATGCAACGGCAATTCATATTTTGAATCACAAAGACTCACCACTCTTGACACGTTATGGCAGAACCCCACATGCCGCGAGTGTGCATTGTGCAGCGGAGGCTTGCACAGTGTACTTGATCCTGACACAATCCCACACCGTGCCGGTTGTCATGGCCGTGTGGGGCTGGAATCTTTAGGATTTTTTTCACTTTCAATTCATTTTGCAGGTGCAACCCCCACTGAATACATTGGAACTGTTGATTGCGCAAACCCTCTTGACATCGTGTTGTGTAATAATAGATTGGGGACTTGACTTGGTTGTGAGACTGATTACTTCCTGAACAGGATATGTGCTGCTTAGTACGTTTGGCATTTTTGGGTGCACCAGGGTGCTTGTGAATGTTGTGCTCTTGAATTGTCCATATTGACAGCATACAATGTACAGTAACCAATATGACCATATACCAGAATAGGATCATGATGAGTTCTGTTCAGTAAGAAAAACAAATTATCATTATCATTATGGACAGTTAGCTGACTAGCAAAGAGCATTGTGCAGCCTTCCCCAAATCTTTGGTTGTGGCTTTCATGGGTTGGTGGTGCTTGGTGGCCTTACATCGTAGACATCGTTTAAGAGGGGGCCACTATTGAGCCATCAAACAAACCAAATCCTGAATAAGTTAAATCCACACTCACCATTAGCACAGGTATGTGGCTTGCTTTTTTCTCACTTGCATGGGACACAGAAGCCCTCACAATACAAGTTAATTTCAGCAAGTGGTATTTTGATGAATGCATATCACAGACATATTATTAGGACACCTCTTGATCTGTTTTGAATTATCTCCTTTAAATGTATTCAAAATGCTACTGAACATTCAGGCTTAAGAGGGGATGGACAGAGAAAAAAGTATGAAAAGACAACAAAAAAGACAACAGCTTTTGAAAACACAAAAGAGTGTGAATAGTATGTTTGACTCCTTGCTATCCCCTTACAAATATGTGGTCTTCCAACTCTGTTACCCCTCTGATACACATCTGATACCATGCCAAAAGTCCATACTGCCAATTCTGATCATCAATACCTTTCACACAGTACAGCACCCTGCGAAAAAGCCACGAAAATGGGCAGTTCAAGAGGGGCTAAAACCACCTTGGCTAGCCGACCTTACAGGATTCATGTTCATATAACTTGTGCTCAGGTTGCCGAAAAGGTTGGCTGTCCCACTGATGCGAGGATGGTGGAGTGTCTCAAAGCGACTGATGCTGTTACTCTAACCATGGCTTCTCCACGCATTCAACAAGGAACTCCTGACCGTGAGCACAATTTTGGAAATTCTCACATGAAATGAGGGTTCAAGATATCTGTTATTAGGTTAAATAAAAAAATATATACATTTCACAATGTACACATCCCAATTCCAATGAAGCTGAGATGTGTACATTGTAAATAAAAACAAAAGTCCTTTCCAATCATTCATTTGAACAAACGACAAAAATAAGATATTTCATGTTGAAACTGATAAACTTTGTTTTATTTAGTTTTGTTTTTTTGTAAATATTCATTCATTTTGAATTTTATGCCTTCAACATGTTTCCAAAAAAACTGTGACAGGGGCATGTTTACCTGTGTGTTACTTCACCTTTCCATACAACACTCATCAAGCATTTGGGAACTGAGGACACTAAATTGTTCAAGTTTTCCAGGTGGGATTCTTTCCCACTCTTCCTTGATGTACAACTTCACTTGCTCATTAGTCATGGGTCTACGTTGTCATATTTTACGCTTCATAATGCACGACACTTATTGAATGGGAGACAAGTCTGGACTACTGGCAGGCCAGTTAAGTATTCACACTCTTTTACCATGAAGCCACACTGTTGTATAATGTGCAGAATGTGGACTGGCATTGTCTTCCTGAAATAAGAAAGGACATCCCTTGAAAAGACATTGCTTGGATGGCGGCATGCGTTGCTCCAAAAACTGTAGGTACCTTTCAGCATTAATGATGCCTTCACAAATGTGCAAGTTACCCATGCCATCATTGATGATGGCATTTTAACTTTCCGATTAGGCTCTTGTCTTCATTGGCCCGCAGAACACAACATCCATGAGTTCCACAAACAATTGAAATGTCGACTCGTCAGACCACAGCACACTTTTCCACTTTGAGTCACTCATCTCAGAAGAGCTCGGGCCCAGAGAAGCTGGCGGCATTTCTGGGAGTTGTTAACATATGGCATTTGTTTTGCATGGTAGAGTTTAAACTTCCATTGGAGATGTAGCAACGAAACGTGTTAACTGACAATGAATGGCTGTTCCTGAGCCCATGTGTCAATATCCTTTACACAATGATGACGGTTTTTAATGCATTGCCTGAGGCATTGAAGGTCATGGGAACGGTTGGTTTTCGGCCTTGCCGAATATATGCAGAGATTTCTCCAGAATCTCATAATCTTTTGATGGTATCGACTGTAGATGATGAAAACCCTTGCAATTGTACAGTACGATGAGAAACGTTCTTAAACTGTTGGATTTTTTGCTCACGCAACTGTCCACAAAGTGATAAATCTCATCCAACAAGTTGGAGCTCGTCCGGAAGCGAGAATCATACACCTACACCTTGGTACCGCCCAGACTCAGTTTTGTCAAGGGGAATGAACCAGGCAGTAACAAAATTGAAGATATAATAAAGTTAGTTTATTTTTATAATGAATTAATGTTACTCGGAGTCAAGCTCTGGACAAAAACACTCACACACACACGCGCACACCCCCACACACGCACAGTCCATTAGTCCGTCCCTGACGGACGCCCGTTCTGATGGACTAACTGACAAACTTGATGGACGGACTGATGATAACCGTTTGGTTTGCCATGGAAAATGACAGATTTACGAATGATGGACCAGTATTCAGGCCGCTGACGATTGATGGACCAGCAAAATTGAGTAAAATGCCCACCTCTGGTATATGTACTGTATATACTGTAATGCCGTAACTAGGTCATTTGTTGAAAGATGTGCCACGGTGACATGATAATGCAATGTGACTCGCTGTATAAATTTGTATGCTTCTTAGATCCTGCTGTGAAAAACCTGCTTTTATCGCCTGTCGTTGATGGAGACTTCCTGCCAGATCAACCTGGAAGCTTATTTCACAATGCTGCTGAAACAGACTACCTTGTGGGAGTTAACAACATGGATGGGCATCTCTTCACATCTCAGGACATTCCTTCCCTCAGCAAGAAGAACCAAGAGACACCTGTGTAAGATGGATTTAGTCTGATTTAGTCTCTTAAACAGCAGAGACATCTTTATAAACCTTTGACATATACATTATACAAATACATTTAAAAATATATATACATGTACATGTATATAGATATACATTTATCCATAGATTTGTACACATGTATGTACAGCACATGTGTGTGTGTGTGTTTTTGTCTGGAGCTTGACTCCGAGTAACATTAATAGATACCTTATTTTCACTTTAGAGAGGATGTTAAGAGGCTTCTTGGTGCTTATACCAAAGGGAAGGGCCAAGCTGGTTTGGACATTGCCTTTGCGGAATACTCTACCAACTGGGGATCAAAACCAAGCCAAGAGACAATAAAGAGAACCGCTGTGGACATTGGGACAGACTACCTCTTCCTGGTTCCTAGTCAGACTGCCATTTACCATCATGCTGCTAACGCCACGTGAGACAAAACGCTTCACAATTTTGAACATGTGAAATACCAAAATGCAACAAGAGTAGCACATAGTAGGGTGCAGACCTACATTATATCCATGCTGAAATTTTTACAACACAGCTGAAAATTGAGAACAGTGCATCCTCCTGGTGGTGTATTTATTAGTTGGATTCATTCCAGGAAGTTCTTATTTGTAGGCTACTGGTATATTTAGAGTCAAGTCAAACGTTTGTAGTAGAGCATACTGTACTGTACAGCATAATGTCTTCCATTTGCATTCTGGGCCAAGGAGACTGGTTGTATCAGTACTCTGTTGACAAAAAAATATTCTCCTGGATTTGCATTAAAACGTTACAGGCACAAATGTGGCATCACTCCTCATAGGTTTTGTAAATTTTGCATGCTGATTCAAAACAACTGTCACACTGTTGCCTGAAATCAACCATGCTCTCTAACTAATGACTATTACTGTATTGTACAGTACTGTATTATTGTATGACTCCTGCATACAACCTGCAGTAATGAAGATCCCACACCTACCAGCAATGAAATATTTTCCACCATGTCTTATGTCTTCTAGCTACATGAAGAGTTGAAATTCATAAGTAGACATCTCTTTTTTGTAGGAAATAATTAAGATGAGTTAATTATTATTATTCTTATTATTATTATTATTATTATTATTATTATTATTATTATTATTATTATTATTATTATTATTATTATTATTATTATTATTATCCCTTGCATCTCCCCAACACATAAGTGAAGTGTTTGCTTCAATTTTTAGGTAACAGTGACTTTTTTAACAGGTCCGGCCGTACTTTCTCCTACTTACTGTCAGAGCCCAGTTTAATGGCAGGACCTGACAAACCATACCACAATTGGGTGGGAGCTGACCATGCTGATGACCTACAATATGTGTTTGGCAAACCTTTTACTACACCGAAGGCTTATGGAGAGAGGCACAGAGCCCTCTCAGGTTACATGATTGCCTACTGGACGAATTTTGCCAAAACTGGGTACAAAACTTTTTTTTTTTTTTTTTAACAGATTGAAATCAATTTTACAGGACATTGGGATGGATATAATGTGCAACACTTTGTTGTCTCCAGAGATCCAGCCAGGGGAAACCTGAAGGTTCCGGTGAACTGGCCTGAAATGACCAGTAATGGACGTCAGTACCTGGACATCAATGCGAGAATGAATGTAACCTCCATTAAACAGGAACTGAGGTTACGTTTTGTAAAGTTTTGGACCAGCACCCTTCCCAACCTCCCAAACAGTGCTCAGTGATGTAAAGCATTTAATTTATACAAATAAAATCATGTATGCAGATACTTTGGAGTCATTTAATACGTATCATCTTGTAAAAGCCAACCAAATTAATTGGAATTATTTTATTTTAAATAATATAAATAAAGACTATTATTTATTGCAAAATAAAGCAATAAAAACTGAAAACTTATTACGTTATAACGCAAACGTTTTGCAATAAAACACAGTAGTATTGCATTATAACACAATCTTAAATATTCTCGTGATGTTCCCTGGTGGGCTCCGTAGTCTGGTGACCGATGATGGTTGTGTTGGCAGCTAAATGCTATCTTGGTGGACACTTAAACAGTTGTAATCAATTAAATCCACTCATGATACTCCCAGTTGATAAGTGGATGTGAATAGGAAATTCGCTAGCTAATGAGCTTTAAATAATGTTTATGAATTATGAAATCTCTACCGTTAGCATCGCTCCCATATTGTCATGCATCGACACGTTTTTTTTTTTTTTTTTTTTTGTGCGGCGGGGGTGCGGACTGAAGAATGTAAGGACAGAAGCGCTTTAGAAGGACGAGGACGGACGGGGTCTGAGGATGATTATTTTTATGTTTGACGACGGAGGGAAGTGTGCCCAGGTCGCAGATGGAGGACGGACCAGTAAAATACGGTAAAGTGTCTGTCTATGGCAATATTAAAAAAAAAATGTCTTGACTTTCCCTTTAAGACTACGGGTTTGAGTACAGTAGTACACTCAAGAGAACTGCTACCAAACGGAGTACAGATTGTTGGGAAAATAAATCAACACAATTTAATGCAGTGAATATTAGAGAGCTTCTGAGTGTTACTATTCAGGCCAGCAGAGAAGTTTGTCCTTGACCATTTACCACTGCTACTAACCTACTAATACTGTATAAGTATTAAAACAAATCCATTTATTATGGTAAAATTCTGGCAACCACAGCTGCCACTTTTTTTTCAAACTGTAAACAGCATTGATCATTTGCTTCTCTGGAAACGCTTCATAGGCGTGTTTAAAGGCCAAGGGCGGGTGCAAAAAAAAAAAAAAAAAAAAAATTACTAACCTTGCGTTCCAGCTGCTGTTGCGTGCGCTCACTCGTAGTATGTCAACAGAGCACCATGTCAGTACCATGAGTCAGAATCAGTTTATCAAGAGGGTAGCCGCCTCAGCCGGCCTGGCGGTATGTGCTCTTCTCTTCATGCAAACAGGAGAGACCTCCGGTCCGCTCGTGGGCACCGACCATTCATCCACTTGGAGAGACGCGGTGTTGCAAGGTGCTCCAGTGCGCGTTGATGTGAGCGTCATGGCGTGTGCTTCCCTTATCTTATTGGTCTACATGTACAAGCTGTTCTTCAGCCCATTGGAGCTGCTCAAATCACCGGAGGATGTAGGATACATCGCGGTTGACGGCCGCTCCAAGGCGCGCACCGCCAATGATGTGCGCCGCCGCAAGAAAACCGGAGACCTGCCCCCGGTCTACCCAAACGGCTGGTACCGAGTTCTGGATTCTCATATGCTGGAGAGAGGAGAAGTCAGAGATGTTACCATGGTTGGTATGTACCACTGCATTCAAATTATATGATAACATTTCAGTGTAAGACGTGCTTTTGATTAGTGCGATGGAGCTTTGCAATTTTTTTTTTTTTTTACAAAAGTATCATATAATCATGACCATCATTAAATACTTGACGTTGTATGCTCAAATGTTTAGTCAAAAACTAGACCGAGGATGAATAATGAAAGTCTTGCAATCATGTCTTTCAACATGCCAATGGGAGGAGTATAATTTTTAATGGTTGCAACCAGTTAGACAACAATGTGGTAATTTCAGCTTTTCAATTCAGCACTTCCTACAATAAACATAATTCATATAAAACAATAGTAGAAAAAAACAAGAGTAATGAAGACAATTCTTATTCATAGAAACTCTTTGTGGTGAAATTGAAACCTTAAAACATGCCATTTCAAGAAAATATGATGGAATTTTCATTTTTTTAAAACTGCTTCCTGTAAATGCCAACCTCCTGTACGAATGCATTAAAATCATTATATATATATATATATATATATATATATATATATATATATATATATATATATATATATATATATATATATATATATATATATATATATATATATATATATATATATAAAGACACTTTCCCTTTAAGACCACTTTTGTCCTGTGTAGAGGACATCAAAGCCTGGATGTCACTAAATTTCTTAAATTTCAATGAAAACAAAACAGAGGTTATGGTGTTCGGTCCCAGTGGCTCTTCTACACCCCCTGTGGCTTCATATCTAAAGCCAACAGTCTCGAACTTGAATGAATAATTGATAGGGCGGCACGGTGGTCGACTGGTTAGCACGTCCACCTCACAGTTCAGAGGTCGTGGGTTCGATCCCGGTTCCGGCCTCCCTGTGTGGCGTTTGCATGTTCTCCCCGTGCCTGCGTGGGTTTTCTAGGGGTACTCCGGTTTCCTCCCACATTCCAAAAACATGCATGGTAAGTTGATTGGACTTTCTAAATTGCCCCTAGGTGTGATTGTGAGTGTGGATGTTTGTCTCTGTGTGCCCTGCGATTGGCTGGCAACCAATTCAGGGTGGCCCCGCCTACTGCCCGAAGACAGCTGGGATAGACTCCAGCACGCCCCGCGACCCTTGTGAGGATAAGCATTATAGACAATGGATGGATGGATGAATAATTGATCATTTTACCAATACATTGGAACAGATTATTCTGGTATTATTTCATTATAGGATAAATGATTTGGGAAGCTGAGTTAGATTGCATCGATCTGAAATATCTGAAGAAATGTTGATCTAGTTTTTGTTTTTGTATATTTCGGTCAGTTATAAACTCAAGAAATAAATAAATGAATAAATAAATGAATAAATAAATGCCAAGCAACTTAATGCCAAAGAACTTAATGCAACAACAGTTGTGCAAGTTAAGCATAATGCCATAAATTGCTCCAGGATGATTAAAATGGAAAAGGAAATGAAGAAAATATTTTGAGTAATTCATATTTCTGTGTGAGCATCAGAATTGGTGCAGTGAATCCAAAGACGCTAATGATGATGTGGGATGAAGCTTGTCAAGAAAATGTCACCTACAGGAGGGAAGTTAGATTAACAACCAGCAGAATTATTGACCTTGTGGGATTTGCACTGGGAAATCTATTTAGGATTTCTAACAATTGTGATGTAGTATACTTTGACTAGAATCTGATGATGCTTCCACAGGACAGTCACAAATCTTGTTCTAATCTCAGAGCAACATGATCACTGTCAAGTGTTGAACCCCATACTGTAGTGACAGTGATGAAGTACAAATTAGCCTCTAAAATAGGGCTAAAAAATAACGTGGGAACATTTTCAGCCACTTCTTGATTTGATATACGACTTTGAGTTTTATTATCCTGTTTTGCCCCCTCCACAAAATCAACTACTCTTCCATGCCAAATCCCCCCCCAAAAAATGTTAACATTTTTACCAAGCAGACTTTGAGTTTAAGATCACTGATAGTGTAGTGGTACACACGCCCGAGTTGTGTGCGGGCAGCATGGGATCGATTCCCGCTCAGTGACGGTGACTGTGTGTGCCCTGCGACTGGCTGGCGACCAGTTCGGGGTGTGGTCTGCCTTCGCCCGTTGACGGCTGGGATAGGCTTCAGCACCCCCCCGCGACCCTGTATAGGATAAGCGGTTTGGAAGATGATGATGATGATGATGACTTTGTGTTTAAGTAAACATGATGTACTTGTTGATAGTGATGGGACAACAATTAATCTCAAATTGTAGGTCACTTGAGCAGCAAGCAATAGTCATTTTAGTCACTGATGTCATTGAAAGAGTGCAACAAAGTGCAAGCCATCAAAATGACTGCTCTTATAGTTCGAATAGTTTCCAAATCCTGGTTGTCCTTGTGCTAGTCACATTTTACGGTGGACCTAGGAGTGTCTAGCGGATGTTATCATCCAAGATGCTCACCAAGTGGTAAAGAGATGATTTTGCTAAAGATGAACCCTATCAAGCCTGTAGTGCAACACCTTTATTGTCATGCTAACACAAACACTAGAAAATTCTGACAGTTGTTTTGATTCCTGTGACAAAAGGTTATTTAAGGAAAGTCAGAGGTGGTCTAACACGTACGCTTTATACTACAATTGCTTCTCTTAGGTGTAAAGTTGGTAGTGTTTCGAGGTGAGGATGGCAAGGCCTATGTGTTAGATGCCTACTGCCCACACTTGGGTGCCAACCTGGCTGTGGGAGGACGTGTGGTGGGAATCTGCATTGAGTGCCCGTTCCATGGATGGCAGTTTCGGGGGAATGATGGAAAATGTGAAAGGATACCATACGCTGAAAAAGGTAAAGAACCGAGCTACACGTGCATAATCTACTCACTTCAATAATTCAAAGAAAAATATTAAGTAACAAGATGCCACTCAAGCAATAAAGAACAAAAATGTTTAAACATGTTACTTTTGCCTTCTGTGTCATTGAATAAGAAATTTCCCACAGATAAGGAAGGTCTTTGGTGTGTGGGAGTATTGACTTTAATCTATGTGGTCTACAAGTGCCAGAATTTGCAAAGGTGGACGTCTGGCCCAGCTGTGAAGTTAACGGTCAGATCCTGGTTTGGTTTCACTGTGACGGAGAAGATCCTCAGTACACCATTCCAGAACTGGAGGAGATTAACAAGGGCCAGTGGATCTATCGTGGAAGAACAGAACATTTTGTCAATGCTCATATTCAGGTACGGGCTAGTGATGTTAAAGAGGCCATATTGTGCAAAATCATTCATTCATTCATTCATTATCCATACCGCTTATCCTCACAAGGGTCGCGGGCGTGCTGGAGCCTATCCCAGCTGTCTTTGGGCAGTAGGCAGGGGACACCCTGAATTGGTTGCCAGCCAATCGCAGGGCACACAGAGACAAACATCCGCACTCACAATCACACCTAGGGGCAATTTAGAGAGTCCAATCAACTTACCATGCATGTTTTTGGAATGTGGGAGGAAACCGGAGTACCCGGAGGAAACCCACGCAGGCACGGGGAGAACATGCAAACTCCACACAGGGTGGCCGGAGCCGGGATCGAACCCACGACCTCTGAACTGTGAGGCGGACGTGCTAACCAGTCGACCACCGTGCCGCCCTGTGCAAAATCAACTTTTTGGAATTTTTGGCCATGTTCAAATGCTAAATCCTCACGAAAAACACCCCAAGATTATATTTTCCTCCATTCACACAACACTGAGCATTCCTGCTCATTCCTCCTCTCGAAGCAACAGAACACCGCCCAATCCAAGAAACGACTGGGTCCTCAATCTTATACGTAACAAATTGAGGACCCACTCCCATAATTTAGCATGTTACTTCAAAATGTGCACATTTTGAAGTAACTACTAAATTAACACATTACTTTTATTGGTCAAGTAGTCAGACTACAGTTACTTTCTCAGATACTGCAGAGTTACTGTACATTGTTCACTACAGACAGTTGTATTTCACCACCTGCAAGTGGCAGAAGAGAGAAAGAATTGACAAGACTTAAACAAAAACTACTCGTCTCCTCACGGTGTCCCTCGCGCATCTATGAAGAATAATAAAATACAGAAAACACCTGATCCCTATTATAATACTCACTAAAGTCACTAAACAAATAACTGTTTTAAAGTTTTAAAAAAATCTTTACCTTAAAGTTTAAAATGGTTTTCTTTACCGTACCTTAGTTTAAAACGGTTTACTTTCATCAGGATCCAGCTCCGCATTGTGGCCAAAATTAGAATCCAATCCAAGTTGGTCGCACACCTGCTCCTGTCTCTCCTGCTCCTGTCTATAAATCTAGCCATGAGGTGTCTGACCGAACGCGAGCTTTCTCTTTCTCTCTTTGTCCCCCTTCCTCCTTCTTCGTCTTCTTCCTCTTCTACTTCTTCTACCACTCTATCTTCCAGATTGCCAACTACTGTACAGGAAGTGCAAAGTCTTTCCATGTACAGTATAGTCAATGCAATCTACTCAAGCAATCCCACCGCATTCACCCCCGCGAACAAAGAAGCGAGACAGGTGCCGCTTGTTGGTCAGCAAAACGGACATCCGCAATGATTGACCAAGAGGTCCGTTGCTACTTGACAAGGTTAGAGACGATGACACTGACGGTCAGTCTGTCATTTTTTTAAAAAAAGCTTTTCAAAATTTATCAGCAAAACGGGCGTCCGTCAGACTGTCAGAGACGTGCTGACGGACTTTCCATCAGTACTGACGGAATGCCCACTTCCGGGTATATTGTTGTAAGTTCTATTCTGTTTTATGTTTTTTTTGTTTGTTTGTTTGTTTTTAATTTTCAATGCTTGTAACTATCCAGTCTTAGTGATTTCTTTACATACATACACATTTCTTTGTCTTTTTTTTTTTTAAGAAAACAGGGATGCGGGGATGCTATAGCTCAAAAACCTGATATGATAGAGAAATACAGAGATCAATTTTGGATTCCGCACCCAAAAATGAGTCAAAAACAACTGTCAGACTTCACTCAACAAATATTGTGTTCCCCAGTGTAATGAGCCAAAACATACAGCCTGGGCAACAAAGGAAGTTCTCATATTAAGGTAATCAAGTGTCCTAGTCACTCAATAGAAAATCTTCAGAGTGAGCTGATGTTTCAAGTTATCACTCGGCAACCAAGAAACTTGAAAGACTTGTAGATCTTGTAGAAAGGCTTCCCAGAGGACAAGAAGCTTTCTGCAAAGGGCTGACTGACTCCATATTTTACATTTTAATAAATTTAGATAAATTCTAAGTGTGTGGAAAGTGTTAATTTGAGCTAAATTAGGAAAAGGAAAATGAAAGCATCTCCAGTTTTATTGCAAAAGTTCACCTATATTTCCTTATAGACCGGATATTGTGATGTAACATAACACAGTGTTGCATTAAGCTGCCAGTGTCACTCTGCAGGAAATTCCTGAAAACGCAGCAGACCTGTCTCACCTGACTCACTTGCACACGCCAGGCATTGTCAGCGGAGTGGATCTACGCTACACAAAGAACAAAGCTTGGCAGTTTGTGCGACATGATTGGGAAGTATGATTATTTTGCATGTTTTTGGAATGTGGGAGGAAACCGGAGTACCCGGAGAAAACCCACGCAGGCACGGGGAGAACATGCAAACTCCACACAGGGAGGCCGGAGCCGGGATCGAACCCACAACCTCTGAACTGTGTGGTGGACGTAATACTTTAAAAACAATTTAAAAAAATAATATAGCTTGAACACATCACTCGGTAACTGTCACGTGTGTAAACGCTGGACTAGACTGCACAATGATATACATACGCAGCTTTGCCGAATGGAATTCACCTAGCATTAATCCTGAAAGAATGAACCCATGTTGTTTCCAGCCAAAACGATGAAATAAGTCTACTGAGATTCCACTTTGGATGTGAAAGATGATGGCACAAAATACACTTTGAAGAACGAGTGGATCATGGTGCTCGTCCGCGAGCTATACACGCAGACAATCCTGCAAATAACATGTCTTACCTTGCGTGTATGATTAAAAGAGTGCTGCTTTGGCCCGGTGTCTCAGTGGCTTAATTTATGAGCGCGGACTCTGCTCGCATTTTGTACAGCCCCACAAGCGCCGCCTGCGGCGCCATGGTGAAGATTTGACAAGAAGCACAAATCCCCCCTCTGGCAGGTCAGTTCAGCTCTGACCTAGCGCTGGACGATTAATTTAATTTTGATTTTGGATTTTGGCTTCTCTCGATCTTGAAAATTTATAATCAAAGAAAACTATTCATGTGTAGAACGTTTCCGACGTTGTGAAAGTACCCTGAATTGAGTGACCATATTTTGATTTCCCAAAAAAGAGGATACTCAGCCGGGCCTCAAGATGCTGAAATGATGCTCAAAGATGCCACACATTATAATGCTAATATTAAAGTAGGACTCCATGATTTTGGAAAAACAATATGCAATATGAGATATGGGTGTTTCATATTCCAGTATTATTGCGATACTCAGCATGTATCTAAAGAAATAACATCTTTATTAGCTATAATGTATAATGTAAAATATGAATCTATTTTTTTCTAATTAGGTTATACAATGTTAGAAATGCCCCTGGATATTGTTCTCCTATTGGATGGCGATGCACATTTAAGGTTGCATCTGATTAGTCAAAGTTAGATTAAAGCACACAATTCTATATGAATTTGTTGTACATATTTAGCATTCTGCACTGCACATGCCATTATCACAATGAATACATTTTTTCAACATACTGTATATATGACGTCTCGTTAGAGCCAACATGTTGCTAATGTTGCCCTAAAAGTGAAATATGAGGTGTATTTTTCAGCTTCTATGCGGTTTTCCAAGTTAAACAAATTAAGTACTACAAATCAAGCTACACATGTAAAATTTGAATGAAGACTGACTTTAAGTTTCCACTTCCAAGGTGTCAAATATACTGTATGTGAAGCATATCATAGACATGTTAAGACATCTAGGTACTCCTTGAAATTGTGTGTGTGTGTGTGTGTGTGTGTGGGGGGGGGAGGATATTAATGTCTGCTTTGATAAAATGATTTGTGTTTTAGATAATGTATTCCTCTCAATTCTTTGTGTGTATGTTTTTGTAATTCAAGGCTCAGTGGGCACCAGAGTCCTTTCCCAACAATCATTGTTCTCAGATGCTGGTGAAACATGCTCTTTATGCGTTTGGATCCCATTGGCCTCTGTTGGATCTCCATGTTGTTGCTAGACAGGTAGAAAAAAGTTGAAAGCATATCACGCTGTAAATCTTTGTTAAATCAGTAGACTGATAATTCATGTTCATAGACCGCTGTCTTGTATTTTGATTTTGATATTTTGCCATTGTGTCACTCTCATAACCATGGTGACCCCGTATGAGCTGAAATGTGTAATGTACAATATTTTAGGAAACACTGGTCTGATTATGGGATTGGGCAACTTTCAATCCCGCCAACGGACCAACAAAAAAGAATAAGCCCTCGGGCATAGAACTGTACATTTGAATAAAACTACACAATTGAATATGTGCATTGGAAAGAAAACATTTGATGTGTTTCAGGTAGGCCCAGGAGTGGTGTTTCTGCAGTTTGACCACAGTTTCTTAGGCAGTGGCGTGATCATGCAAGGTGTGACACCAGTGGAGCCTCTCTTGCAGTGTGTCTCGCATACAATCTTCTATCAGTCAAACATTCCAGCCTTGGTGCCCAAATTAATCTTGAAAGCAGAATCTATTCAGGTAAAGCCTATTCGAACACTGACATACATCTAATTGACTTGCCATAATTTATGAATACAGGAAACAAGATGGAACAACACCTTATCCCTGTCAAATGCACACATAACATAAAGTGGGTCGGCCTAATACAATATATTTATTCTGTGTGAGTAAATGTTTCCCATCCTGTCACATGGTAATGAATTATATTGGGATACCATTTTTTTTCCTTCCCAGTGAGGTGTTGTTATTATACTCACTTTCCTTGGAACACAAACACCTCACCGTTGAATGAAATAAATGGTGAAAGTTACAATACAGTATAAACATAACAACAACAACATAATGCTTCTAGCCAGAGGATGCATAATGAATAATGCATTACGCTTTTTGTATCCATTTAATTAAAAAAAAAAAAATAGCTGTCAGACATGACCTTGGAAAAAGTTCATCTATTTTGGAAGGACTGTGAACAAACATTTACAGATTCCAGTAACATTTATGCCATTTGTCTGTTTCTGTCTAGTTTGAGCGGGATGTGATGATCTGGAACAATAAAAAGTACATCTCTAAGCCCCTCCTCGTGAAGGAAGATTCAGCCATCCAGAAACACAGACGCTGGTACAGTCAGTTTTACAGTGAGAACAGTCCTCGACTACAATACCAGCGTGACACATTAGACTTTTGACGTCCTTTTGGTTAGTTCATCAGCATTTACTTTCAAGTTTAGCAACTTTTGCGTAAATTCATATTAATTCTCTTTACTTTCTATTCTAGAAACGTAAAACATATAATTTAATGGTACTCACAGAACCCAGTTGTTATGCAATTGATCCAAGCCAATGCTATGTGTAGGTATCGTGTTAGACTGCTAACATTACAGTACCGTAATTAGTCCCCACGAATGTCGTGGGCTCTTGGTTCAGACTGAACACAGTCTCGGCTGCTATTAGAAGCTGGCTGTGTTGTCTACCTCTTGGCGCTCACTGACCGCAATGATATTGTCCTACATTGTTTTTATTTCACCAAGCTGTGTGTGTGTTTGTTCTACTGCGTGTGACATAGTAAGAACAGTACATTCTCGACGGCAATTGGCCGTCGTCAACGTGTTGGAGTGAAAGGTCACATTTGCAAACCCAACCGAAATGGGCAAAGAAGCAACTTTTTTTTGCTTCAAACACTTCAGCCGTGCCGCCCGGTACACATTCGCACCTGACTGCGCGAACCGCATTGACTTTATATGGAGACATGTTTCCTGAAAGGCTCACGTTTGGTCTGACCGCAGCATATGTCTAAACTCGTGGACACTATGTAAAAGAAGCACATAAATTAAGATGCGATGAATAAAGAAGAGACAACGAAGAAATTACAATCAAGTGGATATAGTACAAATACAATGATTGATGTCAGGTTACCTATGTGTGCTAGCTACTAAATCAAATTAGTAAAAAAGAAAACAAGACTTGAAAACTGTATTACCAATGAAGATGGCAGCTCAGAACCTGAGCCAACTCCACCGCTTCTAGAAACCATCAGACAGCAACCAGTACTGTTCAAAGCATGGATACAGATTTTCGAGACTTACTTCCCAGTGATTTCTGATTTAAATCTACCGAAGGAACAAAAGTGTGGGTCTTACAATATATGTGTGTAATGTTTTATTAATTCGTTATATTTATTGCAGAGTGGATATATTAAAGCAGCACTGGGCAAGTATTTGACCTTAATAAAATTTCTTCACAACTCTTTTGATGAAACATTGACTTACAAGTACTTGAATGGGACTTTTGTCATGCCCTCGGGGGGTCTGTTTTTACTGGCACTAAGCAACTTTGAGGAGGATGGAGCACACAAAAAAATACAAATGTCCTGAATTGCTTTACGGCATACTCACTTCCTCCCTTCGCTGGCACGGATGGGAAATGTGGTGGACTTTTGTCAAAACACTACCGCTTTTGTCCACATGGTGCCACCATAATCAACAAAAACTGACGTATGACACAGTGTTGCTTTATCAACAAAATTGAAGATATGAATTGCCTTTGCACAATGTGGCCACGTCGCAAAGTACAGCCCATCAAATGCACAGAAGCTTCTGCACAGAGACAAAAAAAACGACTGTATTTCCGGGTTTTAGCCAGCGAGACACAGTCGGCCGCTGGCTGGCTGCTGTCAAAAGACAAAAATTGTATACACGGTACACATATTTTTTGTCGGCTGAGATAGGCTCCGTCCATGATCCTCATGAGGATAAAGAGGTTCAGAAAATGGGTGGCTGGACATCAATATTAAAGCACATTTACAGTTTCATATGGGCAATGGATGAAATAGTGTGGTAGTGATTTTGCAAAGCAATTGCATCAGTGCAGCGTCCGCACCGATGCAGACTCTACATTGGCGTGGTGAAGAGAGCTTTACCGGTTGATCTACATTCCCAACCTCACCTGTGGTCATGAGCTGTGGGTAGTGACAGAAAGAACAATATCACGCATTCGAGCGGCGGAAAGGATTTGTTTTTATTTTTTTCAAAGAAGCTCCCTCATCAGGAAGGGGCTCAGAGTGAAGTGAAGTGTGGCTAGTGAAGTGTTCTGGACGTGTCCCACTGGGAGGGGGCCACAGGGATGTTTCTCTGCTGGCTAAAGAATGCCTGGAGCTCCCCCTGGAAAATCTGGATGAGGTGGCTGGGGAAAAGGATGGATGAAACGTGTATTACTGTATAATGTAAAAACGACTGAAAAAATGCAATTTCAACAGAGGTAACTTTCCATGATGAATTATACAAAGGAGCCATAGAATTTAGTAGATCTTGAAATTAAAAGTAGTTAATTTCTTTTGCACTGGTATCACACTTAATCATTTTTAAAATGCAGAGGTGTGTATCACAGAACTGCCACCGCGTTCCGTCCTGCATATTTAATCGACCACGTGGGCCCGGTCCATCCCTCGTCGGCGACAGCCAATCGGCGTCGAGAACGTAATCTTCACGTCACAAGCAGGCGCCGCACGAGTAGACACGTGGCCAAACAAAGAAAAAAAATCAAACAAAAACAACAGACACACACACGCACAGCAAAACAATATGGGGCCAACTGGGACCACGTGGGTCGATTAAATATGCAGACGGGAAATAGGCGATGCCCAGCTCTGTTGAAATGTTACTTTAACGATGGCCTGCATCATAACGGTATTATGGTCAGCTTGACCCAGCTAGAAACAATTTTTGATTGGACGTTTTACCAAAGGATGATTCAAAGATGTTGACCAGTAGTTGCAACTGCAATGACATGTCCTACGTCGTCCTTCGATTGGTTCTTCGGCAATGACCAATAGGAAGGCAGTGCCTTTCTACTTATGACAAGAGACCGGACGTAGCGCGCACATACAAACAATCAAAATGCCGAAAAAAGGTACGGACAGTAGGGGGGAAATACTGAAAAGTATACATAGCATTTCAACCAATGGTACGTTTGATAACTGCAAAACCAGTAGCTGATTAGAAAACATGGTGTGTGTCATTAAACAAATTTGTTACCTTAAGTTCTTTTTGGAGAATAGACAGTCCATACTGCCCTCTCCCCACCATCCGGGAACATGTCCATAGTCTCTAACCCTCTTTTTTTTTTTTGCCTTGTATCTTTACAGTTTAATGGTAATGAGCAATGTGCTGCATTATGAATACAGACACTAGTGTCTCCTGTCAATATTACAAAGTGTTTGTCTTCACTAAATCAGTTCCGTGTATTTCATATTTGCAGAATAAATTGGGTAGCCCTGCTTCAACAAGTTTTCTCACGCAACTTTGAGCTGTTTCTGTGTCTCCTCTGAATATGTACTTGGGAAATGAGCAAAATAATGAAATGCTTGGCCAATAAAAAATAGTTTGGTCTCTTAATGTCTTGTGTGCTTAATTTTTAGATCTCAATATTTTCTTTCTTCTTGATAATAACAATTAACTAAACCGTGGACTGACAGACAACATATGAGGCCAAAATGGATCCAAATAATTGCTTGGGTTCATTTTGTTAGTCTTTTTTCTTTTTATTTATTTTTTTTAACCATAATATTTATTTGATGTATTTTACAATGTTTGTACACATGAACCTCTGTAGTTCACATAATGCAGCAGCACACACTGAGAGGGAGGCACCTGCTCTCAGCCACGGCTGCCACATGTATTACCGCAAGTAGAATTTGTGGGGCACGCTTGTTTCCTAAATGCCAATGGAAAATTGCATTCGCCTGTTATGCTCATTGTGATTTCATGTAAACTTGGGGCAGATTGCTATGCAGCTGCACACATCAAATAAAGTCAGACAAAGTCGGGCACCACGCACTAATTAAATCATTCCAAAAACAAGATGGCAAGGATTATGTTAGGTTTATTTCTAACACATGGACTTTGCAAAGTACTCACTACTCTTAAAAAAAAAAAAGAGATTTCTCAGCACAATGCCATTTGCTATCACTGCACGTGTGCAAATTTGCCACTAATCTATACTGAGTGCTTGTGTTGTTGAAAAGCTTTACTTAGAGGAAACTTTGAAATGTAAAGAGTAAAAAAAAACAAAGATGTTAGAATGAAGTCATTCTCCAACATCTGGACAGCTGTCGGGAGAAAGGCAAAGCAGGCGACAAATTATGACAGATGGTATGACATCTGTTCAGTAAGACTTGGCTAGCAGAAATGATCCTCACTGTAGTGTAGTGTCAGGAGTTTGTGTTGCCACAGAAATTGGCACGAGAGTCCCATTTGCAACGAGCTGTTTGACTGGCACGGAAAGCTCAGTGTCACCTTCCCGGGCTGCAACCATGCACCGAGCCAAGTAACCTTGGCTCACTGCAGTGCCCTTTCTCTCCACATACCATGGTGCATTACCCCAGTGGGCCTGTAGAAGGAGTCGTTCAACGACAAAGAACACAAGTCTTATGACACAGGCGCCTCGTGTTTCCATATTTTAGTGGTCGAATTTCATTACATATATAAAGAAACCAATGAAACTGGCCTGGAAAACAAAATAAATGGTCCCCTTAACTCAAAAGATGCATATCAATTTTTGCCCACAGTTTAGATCAATTCCCAGATGTCCTAATACTGTATTTTATTAAAAAATACATTCTCACTCAAGAGTGACTTCAAAGTGGGGGTCTCCGAAAGTAAGTAGATGAAAAATATGTTTTTAGAATAAGTACTTCACAGATTCAAGCAAACAGTAGCTCATAAAGTAGCTATGCACCTTTGAAATAAAATTGAAAGTTTTGTCATCTGCGTCCATATGTGTAGATATGAAAAGTCAATGGTCATTCCATCCATCCAGCCATTAAAAATCCATTCTATATTATTTCTGTGAGCATTTTAATTTAGCATTTTATGTCATGTACAGTAATTTGCTTTGTTGCAGCAGCTTCGTGGAGCCACACATACATGACTGTAGATAATTGTTTTTTTTGTTTCTGGGTCATTGTCATTATAACATCAAGTGCACTTTGTGTGTTCAACAAACATATTAATAGCAACAAAATTACCTTGATCTCCTTTTGTGGGACAAATGAAATAGGACAACAAGTACTATCTATGTATACACTCCATATAACCACCAGTGGTTAGTGGTTCAGTGCTAGCATTCTCTGATGGCCTAAACATTATCTAAAGTGATAAACTACATTTACCACATACATATTTTGTTCCATGAAATTGTACAAATTTATTCCCACCAGTCTATTCTTTTCATTTCAATGTGTTTGTTGTAGCTGCATTGCTTAGGGTTAGGATTAGGGTTAGTGTGTGAGTGTGTTATTTTTTTTTTGTCCAATCAGATGTTAGGCTCAATGTCTTGCTGTATAAATCTAATCTGCCCAGCGTGTTCAGAATCAGTTGTCCTGGCCAATGTAATAAGGGACTGTTTCTTTAACTAATTACATTTCAATTTTGTCCTCACAGGGTTAGCCTCTTTTATATCACGCTTTTTCCATGCGCCAACCATTGGCTGATCAGGGCAAAACTTGTTACAGCCAAGTTTGACAAGCAAATCACGTCTCTAGCAGTCTGAACACATGCACATTTGATAATCAGCATCTCTGGTGAGATAGGGATGGACTTGGGCAAAAGAACCAACAACCCAACCTTAGAGGCCCATACACAGGTGCCAGATGTACACTTTAATTAAGTATGACTGCCGGCCATGACAGCCACCGACACACTGTTCATGTCGACACACGCAGCATCGTGGTCAAGTCAACGACACTTTTGACATTTGGATTTCTTCATTTATCACACTGTTTTGGTAAGTACTTCACACATTGTTATCTTTTGAAAACGAGTTGCTTGTAACTGTGTGTTGGACAGGAAGAGTGCAGGAATCGTTAATAAAAGGCATTAGTCTGCCGCCACTGTGCGTTCTCAAAATAATGTTCAATATTAACTTTATGTGTTCACTGTAATCCACAGGAACATTTCTATTCCTCATGATTAGCAGAGTGGTTCTTGATAAAAATGGATTTGGTATGTGTCAACTCACTACACATTTATATAAACAATTGTAATAAGCCCAAGCTGCCAGAGATAGCTGGCTTCAGTGATCATATTTTTACGTGTATTCATTTTTCTATGACTAGTTTTAAGTCTGCATGGTACAACTTATATACTTTTTAAAACAAATATACTACACAAGGATTAATTGATACTATTTATTTCAATAATTTCATACTGGCAACACAGTCATGGTGCAATCGTTTGTTCAATTTGTTAGAACCTGTATTTGTGTCAAACAATCTATTTTAAAGTTGTAATATGAAAATATCTTTATTTTAATAAGTGGTATTCTGAGAGGGATGGTATTCTGTCAATAACTTTGGTCTGATGACTGAACAAACTTCACAGAAGAGGTTGTTTCAGTGTGTATAGTTCTTTCTCAGGAGTGGACAAATGTCCCTGTGCCTCTGAGCTAACAGGCCTCTCTAATTTGGCACACCTATTGATCCGTATTGATCCATTATTCAACCCCCACTGTTTTTCCTAGCAAATGTAGCAGAAACTTCATTCAAAATCCATTGTGCGGTGTGGATGAGTACTGAATACTTGATCTCAGCATGGGGAGAGTCAGGTACTGACAGGGTTAACGCATCTATGATTTATGCAGGACATAACATGAGAAACACATCAGAAAGACAGGCCTCAGTTTGACATTGATTCACTGATGCATTCACTTCAAATACCTCATCAGCGCTGTTTATGTCAAAGAGGACGGCCTGCTTTGCCCTCTCTCTCTTTCTCTCTCTCTCTCTCGATCAGATAACATGGGCTGTGTCGCGTTCACATTAGAGTAATGTGAAAAGCACATTGTGTATGAGGAACACGCACTGTTTGCACAAAAGCTGAAAGCACGCAAAGCACTTTGATGTGTTGAAATGTCAAACGCAGTATTTTACTTCCAATATGCAGGTTATGAATATGTTTCAATTTAAGACATGTTTAATGGAGACATGTTTCTGCTGTTAAGTGATTACAATTCTTTAACTAATTAATCGCAAAATATTCCGTAATTGATCGCGATTAATCGCGTTTTTCGACTACAATTTTCTACCAAGCTTGTAAGATATTTACTTGAGTAAAGTATTGGAATTAATATGGAGATAAAAAAAATCAAAGTATATTTCGGTCCAAAGACTGTTCAAATAGCTTTCTTTGATCCTTGAATACGATTCTTTTCCTGTAAAGATCAAACATCTCTGTCCTCTTCGTGTTGGCGGAGTTCTTTGTTATTGTGTAGCTAGACACTGCAGTGTGTGAACTCAAGAGTGTGTTGGTGTATGCGCGCCTCTGTGGACTTGCGTGTTTGTGTACTTAGGTTTTAAAGCCCGCAACGATTTCTGCATGCTTGGCAGCTTGCACTTATTTTGTGCTTCAGTCTCACTGAGTGCGAGAGCCTTTTCAAAATTTGTAGGAAACTTATGTAATGACTGCAGAGCGGGTTGGTCTCATCTTAGAGATGTCAGAGTGAGTTTGAAATAGAGGCAAGGAGAGGTTTCTCACCCTCATTTAACAAGGAGCCTTGACACTGCAGGGCCATCCAATATGTGGTGAGTTGAATGCAAACTGTCTGCAGCAGTCACGTCAAGGCAAGGAGGGTAATTACTGACGCTCTACTCGCCCCCAACGCTGTGAATGTAGAGAAAGTCAGGCAGTCACACAAGTAAAATTTGTTTTTGTAAATTGCAGACTTTTTCTGCAAGAAAATCAAGCAAAGATGTGGCTTGGAAGGTATGTAAGCATCCGATTAGATTTGGTCACTGGTACAACACATCAACACCAGCATCAGTAGCAGCAACAATAATGACGCTGGAATCTCAATTGCAGTTCTTCACAGCCTTTATTGAGCCAATACACACATTTTACATTAGAAAATCTCACAGCACAGCACACCTCTAAACATTAATGTCATAAAAAGTATGAATACTGAAATACAGTATATGACCTCAATTTACTTAGTCAGTGTGAAATCTGGGGCTGTTTAATTCAACACAAAATTGATATACTTGCTTATTCTGTTATATGAATGGCAACACAGATTTCTTGTACTTCGCCATCCAATGGACGACCAATTACTAATCATGTCTGTCACTGTATTTGATTCATAGATGAGCAAGGATCTTGGAAGTTATCATCATGTAAGAGCTGGACTCACGTTAAAAGCGCTGATGGTGTTGTGGTGCGCTCGTTTGACTTTGGTGCATGTAGTATGGGTTCGGTTCCCACGGAGTGTGAAAGGTTATCTGTTGCTATATTTGCCCTGACATTGACTGGGAACTATTCCAGGGTGTGGGCTACCTTTGGACTCTGATTTGTATTTGATTCTTCATAATATATGTCTGTGCCACAGTAAATTCCATTTTGGTGTTATGGTCCTCATCAAATCTTACCTCTGTGGCATCACACTTCTGTGATGGCATTACAAAACACACATGATAACACACACACACAAAAGCCAAAGTACTTTTTTTTTTAATGATCTTTGCTGCATATACAGCACTACAGCTGCGGACATATACATTTCCTCTACATTTTATCATTATTGTTGTTGTTGCTTGTTTTAGAGATGGTATTAACAAATAATGGGAACAATATGCACTGTATGTATAAATAAAACCAAGTGAATTGAACTAAATTGTGACTAGAGACAAATTGAGACAAATTGAAACCAGTTATCTCCCAGCTCGCTGATGATGAATGGTGATTTGTTCCTCCTCGTGATTAATTCATCAGCTCCCTGAAACACCAAGCGACACCAGTGTGTTGACTGATTTATAATTCAGCACACCGATTGATGATTCTCACACTGGCCTCGTTTTTCAAACACCTTTTCAAGTGGCAGCATTTGTTGACGATAATAGTAGTGTATGCTTGGAATAAACCCATCATGGCCCAGAGCTTAATCCCCGCGAGTGAAAATATTCATTTGACCGTTAATAATTTAAGTAAAAGAACAAATGTGTGTTTGACTTGTTCACACAATGAGCTTGTGACTGTTTCTGTTTTGTGAGTATGTGAGAGAGAGTGAGAGAGAATCTTGTTTCCAAGGTAACCGTGAGGTTGATTCAGCTCCTGTATCTAGCAGCAAGGATGCTCCTATGTAACATTTACTTGAACTAGAGCTCACACACGATCACATCCTGCCTTCTGTGACCCACGATAAGGAACACAAGTTGCGTGGGACAGTAAGTGTGTGTCAGATGGAAAGATGGATGTGACTGACTTGCTATCTGATTAATGGCCTGTCTACTTTCAGCTCCATTTTATTCAGAGAGCAAGACAGTAATATATTATTCTAGTAGCTGGCAGGGTACTTTTACATTAGTCCATGTCACCATCATTGGATGAATGGGTGAATGTTAAACATTGTGTGGAGGTTTTCCTGGGCAGCCATAGGAAGGCCATTTACTATTTAATTGGATTTGTTGCAGGCTGTGCATTCATAAAAATATTACATACAGGTATGTGGACAAATTGTCATTATCCTTATGTTAGTGAAAGGAACATAATAATAATAATAATAATAATAATAATAATAATAATAATAATAATAATAATAATAATAATAATAATAATAATAATGACACATTTATGAAGATTAACCTATGAAAAGAAGACATTACTTTTGAATTGTATTTCATCAGAATTATTTTGGAAAAACAAACTCATGAAACAGACCCGGACCAAAATGATGGTACCCTCAAGTTAATATTTTGTTGCACAACTTTTTGAGGCAATTACTGCAATCAAAAGATTCTTCTAACTTTCAATTACATGGTGCACGTCCAGGGAGGTTGGTTACAGTCCCATAGGTCTTACATTTCTGAATAATATGCACAACTGTAGTCACAGGAACATCAAGCTGCTTGGAAATCGTTTTCTTTTCTTTAGCTTTAACGGACTTGTCTATAATTGTCTTTCTAATCTCCAGGGTCCAGTTAGTCAAAAGTAATTAGAACCAATTTTGGATAATGGATTGGAACAAGGGCGGCACGGTGGACGACTGGTTAGCACGTCCGCCTCACAGTTCGGAGGTCGTGGGTTCGATCTTGGCTCCGGCCTCCCTGTGTGGAGTTTGCATGTTCTCCCCGTGCCTGCGTGGGTTTTCTCCGGGTACTCCGGTTTCCTCCCACATTCCAAAAACATGCATGGTAAGTTGATTGGACTCTCTAAATTGCCCCTAGGTGTGATTGTGAGTGCGGATGTTTGTCTCTGTGTGCCCTGCGATTGGCTGGCAACCAATTCAGGGTGTCCCCCGTCTACTGCCCGAAGACAGCTGGGATAGGCTCCAGCACGCCCCGCGACCCTTGTGTGGATATGCGGTATAGATAATGGATGGATGGATTGGAACAATTCTTGAAAATGTGTTGTTCAAAACCAAATATGGATTTTTAAATTGGACTAGATCTCGTAATTCAGTCTTGGATTTAATATGGATCAAACACTCAGTTTGTGTTGTTCAAAACGTTTTGGTCGGATTGCGGTAACGTTGATCCTAAAAATCACATTAATTTGAATCCTTTTCATGCTTGGAATATGATGATGATTGATGATATGATTTCCAATATAAAGATTTTTTAAGATTAATTAATATAGTCAAAAGCATCTTTTAGATAGCTGTCCACTGTTGTGACCACTGTCATTGACAGGGCTAATTGAAGGGTCACTCCCCTTAACGGTACACACAAACACACAAATGCTACACGTACACGATATGTTTGTGCATTCATGCGTGTGTATGTGTTGTTGTGACTTTTGGCTTGATTACATTGTTTTAAAAGATATTTTTTTTACATTCTCTTTTGTGTTATTATTGTTTTTACAGTGATATTTTGTCTTTATTAAAATTGTGGAAAAATTAAAAATTGGTGCACTGCATGCCGAAATAGATTAGCATTTCAATTCATTTTAATAGTTAACAATGATTTAATATAAGAGTAAATTGAGTTAGGAGCTCTGTGGAACAAAAAAACTCATAAATCAAGGGACCACTGCATCTAATTTATGTGACCAGTTTTATTTTTGGGGTGCACCATGGGATTTCCCTTATGTGCCTTAATTGGCTCAATAGAGGCTGTATGGGCTCTATAGATTGCTGTAGTTGCAGTTCAGAATCACTGGCAGCACATCACGCCAACGCGTGCACAGAATTAAAGAGAAAAAAAAGTGGGTAGTGCATGACGGGAGCGCGCTGGAGCACTAAGCGCGCGTGCACAGCTGTCAGAACCAAGGACAGCAGCCGCTTAGCCCGGAGCGACCTGCAAAGGAACTTCGGCCTGATCACCCCCCCACCGAGAACACCGAACGACACACACACTCTTCTCGAGACACTGCAGATCGCGTGGGCGAGGACATTTTTCACTGCAGAAAGGTGCAAGATGATTCTTCGCCGCTTGCTTCTAAGATGATCGTGCTCAGTCCTCCGCATTGCCGATAAATTCACAGCTTTGTCAGTGTTCTCACTCGCTTTTTTTTTTTTTTTTTTTTTTTTTTTTTTTTGGGCCACCCTGCCTCCATCGCTCCCCGATCTCACCGCCCACACGCGTCGTGCCTGCAACCGACTGTCAGAGTCGCGCTGCCGTCCAGAAGCTGCTCGAGCCGAGCCGCCTGCACCGGGGAGAGAAGTGCGCGGACTGGGGGCTTCTGTTTGACGGTGCTGCTGGCGCAAACCATGCGGCTCTTTCTGTTGGCGGTGCTCCTCTGGTGCTCGTGCGCGCGGGCCGGCTGCGAACCGAAAATTGTCAACATCGGAGCCGTTCTCAGCCAGAAGAGATACGAGCAGGTCTTCAAGGATGCGGTGACCCAAGCCAATCAAGTCTACGGACGGGACAAATTTAAGCTCACGGCCATCTCCGTCACGCATAAACCGAACGCCATCCAGATGGCTCTGTCCGTATGCGAGGACCTCATCTCCAGTCAGGTATGTCAGAGCTGCCTAATTTAGCTTCCTGCTCTGTATTTTCAACTCAACTCTAAACGGGGTTGAATTGTGTTGAGAGGGGTTTGGAATCAAGTCTTTAAATGAAAAGTTAGGTGGGGATCATGAAACATGCCCTGTACTGTATGCCATTCAAGTGTTTTCCGATACAGTTGCCGTGGTTACATCACCATCTCTGAACCCTACATATAGACTTCATACAGGTTCGTCCACCCATTCATTTTTTTTTTACAGTTTATTTGCATTAGGGTCTTTGGTTATCTGTGGCCTACTCTATTGCATCAGACTTTGGGTACACCCTGGAATGTTCTTCTGCATATCGCATGAAGGGTGGAAATTTACATGCAAACATATTCATACCTAAGGACATTTTACAGCCTTCAATGAACCGAACACACATGTTTTTCAAATGTGGGAGGAACGGGCAACACTACAAACACTTGGGTCAAAGATAACCCAATTTGGGTAAAAAAAAAAAAAAATGAATGATCAACTAATCGGGTCAATTCGACACACCTTCTCGTTTTTTTGTTTTGTTTTGTTTTTTTGACAAAACAGGCCCTTTTTTGAGGTTGTTTTCTGAATAAACAACCCAGAAAGTTGAGTCAAATTAACCCAAGTAGTGGATCAGTGCATTTTTGACCCAAATTGGGTTACTTTTAACCCAACTGTTTTTAGAATGAAGAACAAACTGTGCACAGGAAATCCAGAGCCTAAATTTGAACCTACAACCTCTGAACTGTGAGGCAGATTTGATAACCAGTTGTCCACTGTGCTGCCAAAGCGTTCTGATATCATGGTGAAAAATAAACATTAGGCCCACTAGTTGAAATACGGCATTCTGATTAATAGATTAATATTGCATTTGTGGAATATAAGTATCAAATTTTTGCAGCTGACCTTGAACTGATAAACTTTGGTGGCATTCAAGCGCCCGTTTTTCATGGACTTCCCGGAGGCCGAACACGTAGGTTATGGAAAAAAAAAAAGGAGGGGGGGGGGCTGAAGCTGAAAAAGCTGATCTCCCGCATCTCCTATATTGTTGTGATAGTAGTACTGAATTTTGTGAAAAGTCCCATGTAGTGTAGTTAATGTAGTAGTTATGTAGTTAATGTAATGTTCTTAAGCTTTCCTTGGTGAACCGTTAAACTGTCCAATCAGCTTGGAATTATTCACAGATGCACTAAAAAAAAAACCAAAAAAACTAAAAAGACAACGCAACAGAAGCACCATTTGGCCAATTTGGCATGCATTCAAAATGTAACCCAAGCCACACATCAGTTCATTTTCAGTCCAACACAATGAACCCAACCCACACACACACACACACACTCACACAATAGGCATATCTCAGGATGAGGGAGCTGCTGTACATTTCAGAACACACAGCTGCAGATCCAGTGGAGTGCAATGAAATCTAGTGAGGAGTGAAAATGTGAAATATGCCTTTGACTATTATAGGCAGCCTGACAGGGGATGCATGCAGTGTATGATAACTGATAGTGACAGTTGCAGTCGTTACAACATTCGGGGGCGGCTCACTCTCAGCTACAACCTGTTTAATCATCCATTTTGTAACATATATTCTGATTTTAAATGACTATTGAATACAACATGTCATTTTGCATTACAATTGCCTTCAAAAATATAGTACTGATTGAACCAATTAAAAACATACCTAAGTAATGCATGATGAGAACAAAGCACCTTGTACAACACTTCAACCATATGCTCATGTAATACTCAACATGGCTTTTAAAAACCTTACATCATGGCATGTTCAGGCGTGAAGTCACTCTCCTCCCTCCAACATAATAATCGGCTTCATGTAATAATAATTATTAATTAAAAAAAACACCCACAGCTTGTGTGCCACTCTAGTATGTGTCCATTCCTCAGCATGGTGCAATGGCTCTAACCTATAATGGCTTGGAGAATAATACTGTCACATTTAGTCTTCTAGCACATGCTCACTCATAGCATGCAATCCAAGTCAAAATTGTGCTTTTGTAACAACAATTATTAAGATCTATGCACACATGGCCTAATTCAGGCAGAGTCAATGAAAGTTTTAATCCTCTTGTTTGGCTTGCGGGTGATTACAGTCACTGAGAGGGAAAGTCTGTGGCAGATGGAGGAGTAGATGCCTGCGAGCAATCCTTGGATGGTAACTCTCATTTTTGACCCAAACGTACGGGCGACTCGCGTCCAATAATCCACGGCTGCACACGCACGCCAACTCCATTCCACTTCCTCCAAGATTACAGGGAATTTTCGGGAACAAATCCAATTAGATGGTTTTTTTTTCTGGGTGTGTAGCTGGTGGTCTTAATGTGGGTATTAGTCTTAAAGAAATCCAAATTAATATACATCGGTGTGTGTGTGTGTGTGTGTGTGTGTGTATGTATGTATGTATATATATATATATATATATATATATATATATATATAGGATACACGCAATATATAAATTCATCATGAGCAACATTACAATCTAAATTAGCAACCGGTGCAGGTAAACATTTGAAATGGTTCATCTTATGGCTGCAAAATTGGTGAGACATTTTATGCTGTCAAAGACTCAGGATTTAAATGGATATGAATCAAGAAAAAAAACCAACTATGTGGACTCTATTAAAGCAACATGATGGATATGTTAGTGGTTGCATCAGAATTAAGTAGGATTTTTATAAAAGTAATGCAATGCTATTTAGTTTGGGTAATGTTTGTTGTAGACATAATGCCAGACCACCTTGAAAATATGTAAACATGTGAAAATGCTGCAAAACATTTTCATGACAATACCTCTCATGTATGTGTTTGAATGTGATAAACTGCTGTTTTGAATTTCATACACTCTAAAAACACTGGGTCAAAATTAAGCCAATTTGGGTCAAAAACTGATCCACTAATTGGGTCAATTTGACCAACCTTCTTGTTTTTTTTGTTGTTGTTGTTGTTTTGATTTTGTTTTTTGTACAAAACAGACCGATTTTTGGGAGTTGTTTTATAATCCTTTGGGTGCACTGAGTGGTGTACTGCAGTCAAGGATGTCAAATCAAGTACTTCATTTGCATCCCAACCCATGGATGTTTTATGCCTTCAAGATTTCATCAGTGTAGTCAAGTTGAATGACCCATTTTTAGGTCGTTTTGTACAAAAACAACCCAAACGCTTGGATAGTAGTGGATAGGTCCATTTTTGACCCAAATTGGGTTATTTTTAACCCAACTGTTTTAGAGTGTACCAAATTAGGTGACATATGTGTCACTTCTTGTAATCAATCAATTTCATTAAATCCAAGGTGTGCAAGTGTGATGGCTTACATGCTTAAATGCTGAACTATTTCAGAGAATAGAATTGTAATTATTTGTATTATTATTATTATTATTGCATACCATTATTTAAGAGGTTGGACAGAAAACAGTAACATGGAAACATTCATTTTGTGCATAGTTAACCAGTCGATGCAAGGTCAAACTCTTGCGTGTGAGGCACAAGCTCTGTGGGAATGGATGCACATGATGCATTTCATTTGTGACAGAAAGATGCGTGCTGACAAGATAAATGCATCTCAAAGGTTTCTGCAAAATGTCAGTTCAGTCCAGTTTATCACCAAATTAAAATTTAATCTCTTGGGTGCACTTAGCGGTGTACTGTAGTCAAGGATGTCAAGTCAAGTATTTAATTTGCATCCTAACCCATGGATGCCTTATGCCTTCAAGATCTTTTCCATCAGTGGAGTCAAGTTGAGCCTTTTAAGACCACTGCACTTCTCGCTCAAATTGGGGAATTACAGACGTGAATGCAGAATATGTGGGTGATAATCCGCTATACATTTGTTTATTGTGTCACTCATATGTATGTCTGGTCAGCCACATACACAAACAATGTAAATATACCATGAAAGATCAAAACTAGCACAGTTCCTCATAGCTCTCTATTTTCAGTTCTTAACACAGTTATTGGGCCGCCACCCAACATGAGGTTTATGCAACAAATGGGCTCAAGGCACTGGTCTGCGTTATATTAGGTACCACTCCATGTAAATGCTGAAAAAAAAATGTCCACCATAAAACAACAGGCTCTGCCACTGAAGTCCTGTGGCATACATCCCTGTCACTGTAGCCCTTAGGAATTTCTTTGGCAGCTGAGTGACTGTGGCAAGAAGCAAGTGTCCTGCGCCTCTAAATAACTGGAAATGGTGTGCTAACAAAAACACCCCTACAGAAAACCACTGGTTCTCCATGTTTTGGGAGATTGGGCCCATTCATCGCAAAAATGTCACTGAGTGATGTGAAAAGATTCAATTCTTGCTTTTTTCCATGAATTTTCATAATTCTATATGAAAAAGACAAATAACTGGTGAATCGCATTACCGTTGCGTGATTAAGATGTCAAATTTGAATTATTTACATGCATTCTTGGCCTAGAAAAAAATATGTTTAAGTGGTTGAATATTATACTTGATTTATTTCTGCCCGGCTTTTATATAAAAAGGTGAATACAGTTTTAAATTCTGATTACTATTCAGTTGACTGGCAACCAGCAGGGTGAAGGGCTAGGATAGGCTCCAGCTCACCCACAACATGACATTTTCTCATTTTAATGATAATCATTCTAATCATTTTGCCAGTAATTTATTTTTCTGTTTAATTTCATCATATACTGGACTACTTTTTTATCTATTTGAAATGTTGTGCCCACGCAATCACCCCCTGAACAACTAATGCTTTGCCTTTGTACAGTATTTGTCATAACGGAATGCTACATTTAGAGCAGTGTTAAAATAGGACAGGCAATGAGAATGGAAAATTGGTATTCTAACTTTGTTTTTGAGTCTCATTGCAAAGTATTGTGTCCCTGCAGGTCTATGCCATCCTGGTGAGTCACCCGCCCCAGTCCAATGACCACCTGACTCCGACACCTGTCTCCTACACTGCAGGCTTCTACCGCATCCCTGTGGTGGGGCTCACCACTCGCATGTCTATTTACTCGGACAAGGTACATATATATGCTTTTGGAAGTGATGCGAATGAGATACAGGCTGGGAGGCAGGAAGAAAGAGAATGGACAGAGAGGCGTGGAGTCAGGAAGTCCCCTGGGAGGACTTCAAAAGCTTCCAAGATTAAATGGCCCATCAGTGTCCATTAGAGGGCGGATGATTGAGTATGTTCACAGCATGAAATTGGTTAGAACTCCATCAATAATGTCTTTGACCTAAATTATGTTTTTATGAAGCACCGACCACTTGAACCACCTGCATTAACTTTGAAAGTGAACACATACATTTATCCTCTGACTCGTCGATTTATACTCAAGATTTCCTTTTGCCTCATATCAACTCATTTATTCCTTCTTCTTCTTCTTTTAAGTAATCTAAGTGACCATATTCAGGCTGAGAAATTCATTTCACGGGAAGTACTTGTCAGCTATGCAACTCAAGATCATGATGTACCCTAAGACTGATATGACAAACAACCAGAGCTGGGCACTTGAGCCTTTTTTGCCAGTCCGGCCGCGACCCTCCACCCTTGACCTGGGTACCCTTCCGTCCGCGACCCTCCGGGCATATTCATAAACATTGTCGGCCCCCGCCACGTTCTGCCCCCCCCCCCCCCCCCCCAAAAAAAAAGCTTCCATGATTGACGTCGCTGCGGGAGGGATGCTAGCGGCAGAGGCTTTTTAAAGATCATTAGCTGATTAATTTACAATTCGAACCCGCTGTGGACACGCTTCAAATGCGCCAGTAGTACTTACCCAACTGCGTGTGCTTACTTGCATTGCAAGCCCCAGGGTTGGATTTGTCGTATTGTATGTATAATTATTTGGGTCCGACAGACGGCCAGAAGTCGCAGTCAACAAGTTATTTATTTTCCACACTTCCTCTACTTCACTCTTCCCGGACTTCAAAATAAAAGCATACCAGCAAACCACTTTACACAGCAGGTTTGCTGCGGCGCATTTCCGGAAGTAGGGAAGACGACACAGAAGTGCCTGAACTCCACCTTGATGTGCCGGCGTCATCCTTAAGTGCTGCGCGTAGCACTTGTTTCAAGTTGTTTTGAAACAGTTGAGTTCCAAGTCGGGGGGCATCGCTTCAAAAAGACAGTGACAACAATTTATATCATGCCTGCTACAACCATAAAGTGACCGAGATGACTAAACGATGCATTTAATTTTATTGCGAAAACTATCTGGAAGGTGGTGGCTAAGGGGGAACGTGGGTGAGTAGCTTCTTTTTACACATACGCCGCTGCCAAACTAGTCTGCTTTGCAGCAGCAACGAGTTGCGTGGTGCATTCTCTCCTCCATGTGGGGAAACTGTATGTCATCGCAACATGTGTCATAATGGACCGACCAGAGTAGCAACAATTCCTGATGTGTGCGTGGCATGTGTTGCAGACCTGTCGCCAACAGCACAATGCGTCGGTCATGTGAATCAATGCGGCAGTTGTCGCTCTCGCCATTGCGGGAGTAGAAAGAAGCCTAAAAAGAAGCCTTTCACAGAGTAGGCTGAGATGAAATTTGGCCGCCTCGTGACCACGTCACACGCATGAGGGCCGATTAGTGGGCCGGACTAAAATCCACTTCCAGCCATGCTTAGGCCAGCCCTTTTTAAAAATTTGTCAGCCCCACCACTCGCCCCAAAAAATGGGCATCCGGCCGGGCCGGAGGGTCCGACAAGGGACGGATTGCCAAGCTCTGCATACAACTTAATGGCTGTAAATCTCTGCAAAAGTTTACATTTTTAAATATGACTAACAGCCCAGAGGACAGAAGTGCCTTCATGTATTAGGCCATATTATGTACCGTACATAATAAGATTACTAAGACCTGTCTAAAGGGCAGAATCCGTCATTATGTGTATTTCAATTCCACTTTTTAAATATAGTCATCACAACATTGATGTCGTTCATCAGGTCACCCTTTTTGGGCACTTGTGGACATAAATGACATGGAAATGCTTCATTTGAACTCTGGACCTTTAACTGTGAATTCTATTCAGTTAACAAAATACCGGTAACTTGTAACAAGTAAGCTATGCATGTTCCTCGTATTTTATCATACATGTAAAGCATTACATTAGAAGACAAATCTCGTTCATCCCAGAGTATCCATCTGTCTTTCCTGCGGACCGTCCCCCCCTACTCGCACCAAGCGCACGTGTGGTTCGACCTGATGCGCGAGTTCAACTGGAACCATATTATCCTGATTGTGAGCGATGACCACGAGGGCCGAGCTGCTCAGAAGAGGCTGGAGACGCTCCTGGAAGAGCGAGAAACCAAGGTGAGATGCTCTGTCTCCTGGGCCCCTCTGCCCTCTACTTCTCACCTCCCACAGTTTGTATGTAGCTGTTTCCCTCTCTGTTACGTGGCCACATCTCTTTCTCACCATTGTGTAAGCATTTGCTAACATTCAAGAGACATCAACAGCATCTAATGTGGTCTACTTTTGACAAAAGTTTGTGCGTTTATTTGCTCATCTTCACGTTGCTTTTCACCATAGTCCAAAATTATCCCATGTCTACCAACATTGGGAGCCAAATAGTGGACTTTGATGTGAGGCTTTGCAAACCATCATAGACAGAAGTCATGGAGTCTTTTGGGGGAGGTGGTAGGAGTAATTTTCCTCTCACCGGATGATTTGGGCCATTTTATATAGTGCTGATGCATGCATCCATGTGTGCCTCTGAGTTGTGGATATGGGTCAGTGAAATGCTGATCTTCAATGAGGCAAATCTCAAATGACCTGCAATGATGCAAACGGGTGATAGAGGAAGTGAAGGAAAGCATCTTTCTCCTCCATTTAATAAGATGAAATTACCCGAGGGTATCTTTTTTCTTTACACTCTCATTGTGCCTCTCTGGGCCTCTTGGCTGTAATTGTGTGTCAGAGTGAAATGAGTCCCGATTCAGAGGTTTAATTAAATCAGAAGGCGAAGACATGGCCAATATGACGCTCACACTTGAGGCAATTCACAGGAAGGCTGTGAAAGCTGTTGAAATAAGTGACCTGGATCAGCACTGATTAACACAGGGCTTTTTCAACATTTTTGAGTTCATCGCACTGAATTGGGCTACTCTGCATTTTAAACGATGCTGCTGACATTTAAAATCAGCAAGCAGGAACTCACATCCTCCATGCAAGAGGGAAAATGTGTATGAAAAGCATTTTGATGAGAACCCAGGAAGTCATTTTTTTATGTGCACATTCTGGATCTGAAAACGAAGCCGCAGGCATCATTGAGAATGAACAAATATTGATTATGCTTTTTCAATTTTTTTATTTTTTACTGTGTCTATCATATCACATCACAATTCAGTAATTGTAATAGCTGCTTAGTTTCAAATGATAGTAATTAGAAATATACTTTATTATTTCGGAAGTAGCTTGCCCAACACTGATTATCACAAACAGCAAGATTTAATGAATCCTCCAGATTGTCAGTGCATTTAAACCTGACTTAAAACATATTTCCATGTGAACCTCCGTGTTTCAAATACTTCTAAAAATACATCAGTGTGACATCACTGTTGCACTTGTCTCCCCCTAAATCTGACTTTAAATTAGACTACTATAAATTGCTCATTCACTACAGTAAGAAAAAAACTGACTATGACATGTATTAAAATTAAAAACCAGCAATACGTATTTCACTTAAGCTCTGAGTGTTTCATGTGATGTGAAATTATATTGAGTTGACTGCCACCACATCTCGTTATGCTCTAATTAAAAGAGGAATATTGTGGTTAATCACTTAGTTGAGCTGCACTGATGCAGTAAATTGACACTATTTTTAGCGACGTGGCGAGCAATGAGCGAGGTCATATAGTCACTGAGGGATCACTCACACCACCAGCAAAGAGATTCCGGACACGTTGGACCAAGAGCAAAAGTGACTAACGCAACATGAAATATAAATGTCTGAATGTGGATACAAAAATAGAGCACTCAGGAAAAAAACTCTCAGGGAAAAAAAAACAAAACATAATTTTTTCTCATGTGGAATAGTGCCGGAATGTTGCTAGGTGGAGTGATGTGCTTTGAGATAAATGCTTCAACACTCAACTATGATGCAAATGTCATTTCTAAATAATTTAAGCAGCTTTAACATTGCAGCATCCCCTGAGAGAGAAAACATTCAATATTTTAGCTTTAACATTTCATATAATAGTAAGCAATGTAATTTGATTGGCTTCCAATTGAGTTTCAGACATTGCTTTTTTTTGCTATACTGAAGCTTAGCATTTAGATGGGAAATATATACCGCTGACCATTTGTTTCAATTTCATGAGGTACCGTCACCTGTAAAGCTAAAAGGATGTAAAACATACTGCAGCACCATGACGTAGTAATAATAACCAGACCTGGGCATTCCGCCTATTTGACGGACTGGTCCGCCTCTCCGCATATGGCGGACGCCCATTTTGTAGGCGATAAACAATAGACAGGAAACTTTAAAAAATAGTCAGACTAAGCATAGTAGAAATTTTTTTTGCCTTTGATGTTTCTGGGGTGGGGGAAGATCTGTGAGTTGTGATGCCAGACGGCTGTGCAGAAAACAAAGTGAAGCAGCGAGATTAAATCAATCGATGTATTCTAAATATAAAACATTGCAATTGCCCTTATTCCGCAACGGTCAGTTGCAGTCTTCTTTTTACAGTTGTGTTGACACACAGTGTTCTCATAGCAACTAAGAAGAATATTTCTCTTTAGTATCATGAATATTAGCGCACATGCAATAGCACATGTAAAAATAGAGAGATGTGACCCAACACACTGTACAAACATGATGTGCTGCAAATGCTATTTCAAACATAATGATACAGTATACAGCTGATAAAATCGGACCATCCCCCTGGTGTAAGGTTTATGCCACAACTGGCCTACTTTGAAATTGATAGCATTTAATCCAAAATAATTTGTTATGCTTTGCTAGGTGGTTTCAGTTCCCACTCAGGTCTGATGAGGATGAAAAGGGGAATTCAGTTTGAAATTTCTTATTTTTGTTCAACATGTTTAATTCCCTGAAACTGAAAGATTGTGCATTAAAGCACTCCATGATGGCTGTTGGAGATGGCACTAAAACAATTACCATATTTTCCAGACTATAAGCCGCACCATAAGCCGCACCCACTCTACTTTTTAAAAAATTATGTAAAAAACATATATAAACCACACCTATGAATAAGACGCACCTATCTATGTTGAAAAATTAGATCTTTACTGCATTTACAGAACGCATTTTGAACTGTAAATGTCCATGTATGTATCTGAACGTATTCTTTCCTAACAGTGCTTTTTTACACGGCAGCGACTTTGCTAATAAAAACGGAACAGTACTTATCTTCATTTCACTGCCCACTGCCACCCCAGGTTGTCAGCTCTACTTCGCATACCACGTAATTCATAACCTAGTGCATAGCACCCTCGCCTGTTGAATTCCTCCACCTGCAGTCACATCCTGTTAATGGCAATTGTATTGTATTGTAATTCCGGTTAGATTGCCCCTAGCGGTGGAAGAAAATTCCACAGAATAGCCGCATGGTTCAAAACCTAGGGAAAAAGTAGCGGCTTATAGTACAAAAATACGGGAGTATCATGGTCAATTGAAATTCTTAAGCACTGTATCTATATTAATTATTAGGCTAGCATTATATGTATGAATATTAGATGTGTTCATCTCGCCACTAGAAGACGATTTGATACATGCATGAGGCACGATACGATTCAAGGGCAGTGTCATGTTAAATGGGAACTATTCGATTTGGTTCGATTCAGTGGGTTTCAATTTGATATGTTGTGGCTCAGAGGGTATGATGCAATTTCTTGTTGTCATTTTACACACATACAAATGAGCTTGTCAGTACTGTAAATGTGGTATTTCCTACAAAGATACATCCCTCCAATAAAAGACAATTCAAGACGTATCTCAATATATATTAGAGTGGACCGATTTGATCCAGTTCAGTACACGCACTTATTTTAAATCAAAACCGATTTTCTGAATCGAATCAGTTTATGTTACACCCCTAATAACTATCCATCCATTTTCTGCACCACGTATCCTCATTAGGGTCATCACGGTATGCTGGATTCTATTCCATATGACTTTGCAAACATAAAACAAATAAGAATTCACTGTCACGTTCAAACTTGCAGGGAATTTAAAATCTTAATTTCATCTAAGGAGCATATTTTTGGAACGTGGGAAGAAAAAAAAAACAGAAAAGCATGGAGAGAAAAACCTATTAAAGTCTAAAAGGAGAGCTATGAGTCAACAAGCAATAAACCTGCAGATTTGTTTTTTCATTTAATTATTTTAAGAGATGGTCCAGAAATGCCATTCAGTAGCTGGAGTACAGATGACCTGCAAGGAAAAATCCCATATATGAAATTTACATATTAAATTTACTTTGAGGCATATTGGGGTCATGAAAGAGTACTGCTAGGACAGTTTTTATTTGCAATACGGGAGTTTGATATGTGGTGATTATATCATGATGGCATGATGTTGTTGGACAGAATGAAGTTTGAGAGGGTACAGACAGGGAGAACACAGCAAGAACAACACAAAAAGAGAGAGTGGTCTAAAACTGTTTATGACTGTTATAAATTTCCATAGGAGTTGGGTTTTATCTATATTATGAAGACCAGGAAAATAGTGCTACCCTCCGTGAGGAAGGGATGCAACCAATATAACAATTAAGCATATCGGACAGGACGGGACAAGGGAATTGAGCAAAGATGTGCTACTTGTGTGTAGTGCAGGTGGTTACGCAGTGCCATAACACACCTTTAGAAACTGTGTGCAAATGTGAATCCAGGAAGTTAACAAAAGCATATGTGTGTGTGTAGCAATTGTGTCCCCACACAGTACAACAAAATCAGAAATTGAGGATTAGGGGCCCTAAATTCCAATTCAATTCCTGAATTTGAATTTGAATCAAGGTGGCAAACGGGAACCAGAATTGCAATTGAAGCTCAAATTGCAGGAAGTAGAACTGAAATTCCATGAAATTCAAAGAAATTCATGATGCAATATATATAAGCCTAGTTACAGCATGAATTTCATATAAATATTATTGTAAGGACTTTATGTACACAATACTTAATTACAGTAAATATCAAAGTGCAGTAATTGTTTTTCAATACCATTAAATGCCTACTCAGATAAAACAGATCATAAAAAAATAAAACTTAGAAATGATTTAAAATGATGGTAGAACAGCACTTAATTTCCCAGAATTCCTTGCTTAATCTAAGTCTTTAGAATGGCTGCCCAAACATTTTGGACATTTTGTTTGGAGCACACCTGATATGCTATGAGAATGAGTTTATCTGAATTGCACTGAATTCAATTCCACTTCCTGTAATTCAAATTCAATTCAGCATCCTGCAGGTTGAAATCAAGTCAAATCTAAATTCATATAATGAATTAAATTGAATTCTGACAATCAAAATGTTGCACAGCTTCTGATCTACAGAGGCATATTCGTAAATCAACACTATGCACTATCGCTACCCTATCCTTTCTTTGAACTTAATCTAAGTAGTGCTTAAAAGGCAGCTCCGACCCTTACGGCCCTGTCGTCGTTTCAGGCCAAGGATATTCTGCTGTGTTCGCACTTCACACTGTTGGTACAGAGGCAGTAATGCATATCAGAGTGTGACACTAATTTGGTGGCTGCACACTGGGAAAACATTTTGCTAGCGTTGCTAGATGCTGCAAGCTAAGCAATAGTAAGCTCGCTTGTGTTGTTACACGTATTTCATCATGCTTTTGTAATCATCTTGCCTGTTTGATTGAAGTTAGAAGTTGGGCCTGTTGAAGGAGGTCCATAAACTTCAGTGTCACTTGAACAACACACGTTGGTCTCTATTAGTGTTTATTTGCACTTGGAGTGTTGAGTGTATCTGATTATGGGTTGAAACACTTATTGGAGTCTTTTTTTCAAAGCAATTATATTGGGTGGCAGTTATACACAAACTTGTGATATTCGCGGGCCAGCCGGGTCCCTGTTCCCCATGAATAATGAGGGTCCACTATATATTTCTTGAGGCAAAACTGACAATTGTTGTATCCATAAAGGCAACAGCACTGGATCCGTATTTCAGCTAATGTGAGTTTCTAGTCATGTATGTGGTTGTGTAATGTGTAATGTGTGTAATAGTAAATAATAGAAAATCAATTGCAATGAAACAATTAATTAACCAAGGCTAAAATACTTGCTGCGTATTTGCTTGTTGAATTGTAAGTCTGATTCATGTGACCGCCGTTGCTTAGCAGTCTTGATGTCTTTGCAAGCCTCACAATTAAAGATCCCAATTTGAAGCACAAGTGGAGATTTGTTGGAATGCTTTGCTGCCCTCCATTTTCAACTGTTTATAATATTTTTCTGTGTCTGCATATTTTCTCTGTGCACATTACTCATCAGAATAAAAAAAGGAACTATGAAAACCTCGACCAACTGTCCTATGACAACAAGCGAGGACCCAAGGTATATTTGCATGGTCAATGCACGCCGCCCACCAACTTTCCAAACGTAGCAACTAGAAAACCAGCCCGACCCGGTCACCAGCCGACCCAGAAATGCCCTCCACCCCCTTGGTAGCACGTGTTTTCTTTAATTTTTAATTTGAGAAATTCCCATGTCGTTTCAATGAAGAATGGTTTTGCTATGAGAAATGTTTTCAGCAAGAAAAAAAAGATCAGTGAGCAGCGCCCTGGCTTTTATCATTTTCATTCTCAATTTCTAAAAGAAGGAATGCATGTCCTCTCAACTCTCACTCTCACACGAAAAGAGTTTGCAAGCCTTTTTTTCTTTGTGGAGAATTGGCGGTGTGGGAGCAACCCGTCTCCCGGATGCTACTTCCTCCTTACTTTTCAGCAGCTATTTTTTTGTTATTGTTGAGGCAAAATGTCCCTCTCACCTCCTTCACCCGTTTTTAGTTACTGGTTGCATTGACCTTTTTCTTCCCCCCCACCTAACACATGCACGTCCTTTTTTGGAGCCTTGATAATCCTCAGTTTGCATGTAAAACCAAATGCAAAAGTTTTTTTCCCCTTCAAGCTATTAATTTTTTTATATTCAGCCGGTACCCCCACTGGATCGATTTTTTTTTTCTTTTTTTTAACCTTTGCCTCCAGTTTACAAAATATAAATCGGCCAAACTCGAAGCAAGCAGGTAAAGAGGCATCATGGTGTCTAAGGGACAGGAAGTAGCTGGCTTGACCTTTCTTATGCTCCGATCACAGGCAGAGAAAGTCCTCCAGTTCAGCCAGGAGACTAACTTAACGGCCCTGCTGCTGGAGGCCAAAGAACTGGAGGCCCGAGTCATCATCCTTTCTGCAAGGTGAGGTTTTTTGTTTGTTACACTTCAGTTAATAGTGTAAAGTGCAACAAAGCACTGCTTTTCCAGGTATTCACACTTCCAAAGAATGCTCTTGTCTTCATAATTCATTATTAGTCAAACATGCTCTATGTTTGATGGAATCCATATATTTATCGTGAGTAAAGACAGTGAGATAATAAGCAAGACCAAAATCAATATTATAAAGTACACCCGCACGATGTGTAGTTTCAGCGATCGCCAAACTGCCTTTAACCCACATTGTTTTAATATTTTCTTTCATTGTATCCCACAAAAAACAATCCAAGAATAATACAAATCTAAATTATAATGTCATGACACAATACATGATGATGAACTGAATTTCATGTTGGTAATATTTGTACTTGTAGTGCTATTTCTTTTACTGCCACATACTAACAGTGTTTATTTTTAAAGACACAATTAGCATGTGTATGCAGTACATTTGTTTCCTTTACCTACTAACCAGTTCTTACACACACAACTAAAGATTTTAGGGTATATTTAAAGTGGAAGTCAACCCCGAAAGATATTTGCAATATGTTCTATACGCCTTCACTAGTCAAAACACGGCATTCTGATTCATATTCTGTTTGTGGAATATGAGTTAAGCAGCAAAATCCACCCATTTTTAGCCATCTCAGGCGACGGCCATTTTGTCACTTCTGTCGACTGTAAATGACATCACAGTTGCTCAGGGCTCAGGTAATGACCAATCACGGCTCACCTGTTTTCTGAAGCTGAGCCATGATTGGTCGTTGTCTGAGCCCTGAGCAACTCTGATGTCATTTTCAGGCGACAGCGAATGCAAAATGGCCACCCTCGGAGAAGGAGAAAAACGGGTGGATTTTACTGCTTAACTCATATTCCACAAACACAATAGAACACCATGTTTTGACGAGTGGGCCTGCATTGAACATATCCTTGTAAAGAAAATGTATAGGTTGACTTCCCTTTAAAAGCATGTAAAGTAGACCACATGTATGACTGATGCAAAAAAAGGGTAAACACATACAGTACAGGCACATGGATAATTACTGGAAAGTAAGCGCAAACTATCTAAGACTATCTGAGTAAGGACTTCACCTCATTAAGTACTGACTATGTTTAGTATGTACAATGCCTGGAAAAAGTATTCATACCCCTCAAACCTTTTCAAAGTTTGCCAACTTACAACTGCAAAGTGTTTTTATTGCGACTTTATGTGATCAAGCACCACATAGTGGCACATACAGTAATTGTACAGTGGAACGGAAATTATATATTTTTTTAAATATAAGCAAAAATACAAATATAAAAAACGTGGTGTGCATGACTTATAGCATAGGTGTCCTGCCAGACAGATTCTCCCACCTGAGCTGTGGATTTCTGCAGCTCCTCCAGATTGACCATGGGCCTCTTTGCTGCTTATCTGACCAGTGCTCGCCTCGCTCACTCTATCAATTTAAGTGAACGGCTGTTGTAATTTTGCAGTTATGCTGTTCTTTATCCATTTTTGGATGATGGATTGAGTGGTGCTCCTCGAGTTGTTCAAAGCTGAATTGTATTTAGGGGATATCAGTGTATTGGTGGCTGAATACAAATTCGCCAAAAATTCAACCATTCACCTCATCGTTTCTGTTCCTCTTTTCATTTATGTGCTACTTTATGTTGGTCTCTATCATATAAAAAAAAGATCAACAAAATACATTCAAGTTTCTGATTGTAATGTCACAATATGTGAAAAGGTTCAAGGGGTGTAAATGCTTTTTAAGGCACTGTAGTTATAATTTCTTAATTTTCAAAGTTGACCTGGTCTCAAATACTTCTTTTATCGCCCTTGCTTGCAGCTTTTTTTCTTCCTCTATGATTTGTCTTATTGAATCATTCTTCATCATTACTGGTACTTTTTCCTGTCTTTTTCCCCCCCTTGATGTCCCCGTCATGTCATGCTAGTGAGGAAGACGCCGCCGCTGTGTACAAGGCTGCCCGTTTCCTCAACATGACAGGCTCAGGCTACGTGTGGCTGGTGGGCGAGCGGGAGATGTCGGGTAAAGCGCTGAGTGAGGCGCCAGACGGTACGTTCATTATTCAGCCGAGACCTGTGGCAAATACACAAAGTTAACCTTGGTGTAACTCGAAGGATAATCACAACAAACAGAGGATTAGTGAGATTAACAATTGGTGTATTGCTGTACATGATTTCACCACGGAACCAATGTGTGTCGTGTGATGGATAAGCGTTTAAACGTTTAAGCACCAAGTGTTTAAAGGTTTAAATGTGTTGTGTTCCTTGTTTTCTTCAGTTGAATTGTGTTTTTCCTGGCTATTCATTGTGCTATTCTGTCATGTTAATGTCCTGATTTCTAATGAACTATTAAGGAAGAGTTTTGCAACTGGTAGAATGGTAAGCTACAACAGCCTTTCTTGTTCTCATTGCTTCAGTTTTTCTCACTACATTGTATCACTTCGTGGTCACCAACTTTGTGTCCCTCCTCCCTCTCAGTCACCTTCCACAAAAAAAAACCCTTTTCAGACAGCAATTCCCCCCCTTTATTTTTATGTGCCGTCATTGTCTCCACTTCCACTGCGGCTTCTTGTAGAAGTCGGTTGGACCTGGTTGCAATCAGAAAACTTAGCTGAAGTTGGATTATTGACTGGTTTGATCGTGTTTTTGTTTTAACACAAGGAATAGTTTGCCTGATTCCCCAAGTTCTGAATAACAGGAAAAGAATAAATGAAATCCAACTTCAAGGGACTCTTTACACATGCTGTAAAAGGTCATCAGTAGCAAAAAACAGCAAATATTGTTATTGATGTTGCCCTGCCTGATGAGTTATTTTTGCAGGCAGGGCAATTAGATGCTACTACTGATGTGCCACCTTTATTCAGGATGTTTAAACTAGAGGCCCTATAAGTTTTTGCCCACTTTGAGCATTGCAAAAGGATCCTAGGAGGCAGATCTTTTTTTCAGATAAGTGATTGTGTGTTTGTCATTGGATGGGTCATAGGTTTGATCGGCTTGCAGCTCATCAATGGGAAGAACGAGTCGGCTCATATCAATGACGCAGTGGCGGTGGTGGCCCAGTCCATCCAGGAGCTCTTTGAGAAGGAAAATATCACTGAGCCACCAAGAGGATGTGTGGGCAACACCAACATCTGGAAAACAGGACCTCTCTTCAAAAGGTAAACGCAACAATAGTACAGTGGGTGAGAAGTACAAACAACATTGCAAAACTGAAAACAAATGTACACATTCTCGTAACGTCCCTTGTAAGTCAGTCTTGGCGACGTTAAATACATCCATGAGCTTTAAAACGGTAAAACAATAATGTTTTGCCTTTTTTGTGGATCATGTCAAGTCAGTCCAGCAAGCTTTTATAGGTCACATTTAAAAACAAAAATGTCAAAAACTTGATGTGCTAGAAACAAAGTAAAGACATTTTTTAAATCAGCATGAATGATACGTTTAGCGAAGCATAGTCATCTCTGATTAAAATTTGTTGTTGGCCTGTTATTATTGTCCGTATTTAATGTACAACTATAATTAAACTTATTCAGTTAATACCTCTCTGAACTGTGCATAAATGGCAGATAGATTTTTTTCATACTTTCCTGAGCTGAGGGACATTGTTAGATCCCCAAATATGAGGTCAACAGTAGGCTTTTGTGTTAAATTTGTGCTTTTTCAATGACAAAAGCTAAAGTGGTCGCAATTACAAATACAAAACAGATTGCATAACATATTCTGTCTGTGTTACAGAAATTTGCTGCATCTGCCAGCTGACCTTCAAGTGACCCATTTAGACAGTTTTTTTCAGCAGCATAACAGGAAAAAAAACTCCATGCAGACGCGCTATTATAAAAGCTGACATTAGCTCAACACGATGCAGGCTGTAATTATTCTGCTTTGCTTGCTACAGGGTGCTTATGTCATCTAAATACCCAGAGGGGCTCACAGGACGTGTGGAGTTCAATGACGACGGAGACAGGAAGTACGCCCACTACAGCATTCTCAACTACCAGAAGAGTCGACTCATTCAAGTGGGCGTTTATAATGGGACACAGGTAAATTGACAGCTGACATCGATATGCACGGGGATTCACTTTAAGATGAGAAGATCAGAAGATTTCTAGTTATGGGCAAATGGTAAATGGACTGCGCGCGCGTGTGTGTGTGTGTGTGTGTGTGTGTGTGTGTGTGTGTGTGTGTGTGTCTTCTCCCTGCAGGTAGTAATGAACAATCAGCGCAAGATTATCTGGCCCGGCGGGGAGACGGAAAAACCACAGGGCTTCCAGATGTCCACTCGATTAAAGGTAAGGTGGCTTCACATCGACACAGTGATGTGATGTTCACGTCCACACATATCAAATATGAAACGTAACTTATGTTCCCTGTGAGACAGTGTGAAGAGGGAAATGAAGCCGCTCCATATCCATAAGCTGCAGCAATATATTAAACATTTCTTTTCAAAAAGGATCTGCAAAAAGCTTCTCATTTGTCTGTGCATATATTCTCGCCTCTGCTTCTTGGACATCCATTTTCCATTGCTGCTTGCTGGTCCCATAAGTTGGAAACGGCTGAAACAATGTAATCAACAGATGTCTGTCCTATTTGTTATAGATAGTGACAATACACCAGGAGCCATTTGTTTATGTGAAACCCACTATGCCGGATGGAACATGCAAGGAGGAAATGACATTAAATGGAGTCTTAATTAAAAAGGTTATCTGCACTGGGCCCAATGAGACCATCCCAGGTAACACATCAGGGACGTTTATATCAATGTGCTTCAACGCACATACACCTACTGGAGATGCATACATATATATGCAGTAGGTATCTATATATGTATGCATGTAGCTGAGTGTGCCATTGAGAGTGTGTGATGACTGATCAAGGTGTGTATCATGTGCTCAGAGTGACTGTGTGCGAGCATGAAATCTGCATAAGGAGAGTGTGATGCATTTGTCCAGTCAACATGCGCCGGATAAGGACTTCAAATAATTTCCTCTCAGTGGATTGTAACTCGCAACTTTTTCTGGTTTGGTTACAGGACGCCCAATTGTGCCGCAGTGTTGTTATGGATTCTGCATTGATCTGCTGATCAAGCTGGCCATGACCATGAACTTTACCTACGAGGTTCATCTGGTGGCTGATGGGAAATTTGGAACCCAGGAGCGGGTTAGTGTCACTTTACCTCATTCAAGGACATTTTTGTCATTGAGTATTTCTATGAATGCACTTGAAATTGCAACTGAAAATTGAAATTAATGTTATCCGCTGTCATCCTGCTTTTTACACCTACAGAAAGGAATGGCTTTGGGTTAATTTTATGATTTAAAACTTTGGGCATGACTACTGATGTATATTGTGAGATGATAACTTTGTCCTACTGCATTTTTTGCGACATTTCCAGTTGTGATTTTGAAGAAGGCTTTTTCCTAAATAACTCAGGACAATTTATAACAGACAATTGCTTCTGAAAGCTAAGAGTTGCAGCGCAGTTCTCTCTTAGAAATAGGTTACTAAGTGAAAAGTTGCCATTCATATTGCACAGTAAGCACCTTCTAAAGAACCTTTCTGGAATTTAGTCATCGTGTCCTAATAATCATGTTGATGGTGCTCCAGGTGAACAACAGTAACAAGAAAGAGTGGAATGGCATGATGGGAGAGCTCCTGGGGGGCCTGGCTGACATGATTGTTGCCCCGCTGACTATAAACAACGAACGAGCCCAGTATATTGAGTTCTCCAAACCCTTCAAATATCAAGGTCTTACTATCCTCGTTAAAAAGGTAAGTTAATCATATCTCAACAGAAGCATAACCAAACGAGGAGATGATGATCATCAATGCGTAATGATGTTGCCCTGGGGATTGAATTACATGCTACCGCCATGGTTTACTGTGAGTCACTGTCTAGTTGTGTTGAAATGCTCACATCAAACTATTTTAAACAAATGCTCATAGAACACATGTATTTGTATTCATTCCAATCAACCGCCAAAACATATTGGCACTTTATGTGTCCATTACGTTTTACATTAGATCTGCATCTGTGTTTTAAGTAGGTGGTTGATGTTATGAGGGATTATGCAATTGCAGCAAATGCCATTATTATAACAGTGAATATGCTAACTAGACAATGAATTACCGACAAAACAGACATTTTTTTGATAGCTCATAGCTTGGGAGATTGAACTTGTAAATGAAATTGGTTTCTCTACTGTAATCATTATTATTATCATTCATCAAGAAGTTGTTGAATGTGTATCAGTAAACAGTTGCGATGTGTGTTTTCAGGAAATCCCTCGCAGTACACTGGACTCGTTCATGCAGCCATTTCAAAGTACTCTGTGGCTGCTGGTGGGTCTTTCGGTACATGTGGTGGCGGTGATGCTTTACCTACTAGACCGGTTCAGGTACACGGGGAACCTGTGTTTGTGCGGGCATGTGCGTGTGTGTGCGCGTGCGTGCGCGTGGGTGTGTGTGCACTCCTAACCCCTTTAGATCTTCCACTCAGTTTAGATGAGAAGACAGACAGAGGAGCAGATTGACTCCAACCATCCCACCGCTATATCTCTGTGCTTCCTTCTTTGTCTGTTTTCCTTCTGTTTGTCTTTCTGGCTTTGCTCGCTCATGTTCAGTTCCTTCCCTTGCCCTCAGGCTACCACGGTTTTCTCAGGCACATTCTCTGCAAGGGCTCACTGAATCTCATGCAACCCAAACAATGTTTCTCCTGCAGCCCGTTTGGAAGATTTAAAGTAAACAGTGAAGAAGAAGAGGAAGATGCCCTCACCTTGTCATCTGCCATGTGGTTCTCCTGGGGAGTGTTGCTGAACTCTGGAATTGGAGAAGGTGACATGCACACATCGAAACAGTAGACATTTGGCATGTTCTTGATTGGTATTGTGACTGTGGGGCAGAAAATTAGATGGTCCTTTCAGCGGCTTTTCAGTAATCTCCACTCCTAGATGTCAATGTGAAGGTATTAAAAAGAGCTTCAGTTTCTTTTGGTCTTTGTGCAATTTGACACGCTCCAGATGCGGTGCCTCTCTTTGAAGATCACATTGTAATTTTTTTTTTTTTAATTCTTTGATACTATTTGTCATGTAACAGTTTTATTCCTTTTGTCTTTCTACAAATTCACAGGATTTAGTGTCTTCTACTTCTTGTCCATTTATTTCAGTTCTGCCTTGGTTGTACACAGTATGCAGCCTATACACTTTGGTCTAGTACTTGAAAAGTGACAGAGTTTTTATATTTAACTTGCAGGTGCACCCCGCAGCTTTTCAGCGAGAATCCTTGGCATGGTGTGGGCTGGCTTTGCCATGATCATTGTGGCTTCCTATACTGCCAACTTGGCTGCTTTCCTAGTGCTGGACCGGCCTGAGGAGCGCATCACCGGCATCAATGACCCGAGGGTACATGATGATACGACCAATGTCAACATTACATCACTTTCAATGTTGTTAACCAGAGTGCAGCCAGGGCTTTAAACTTTGTTCCTTCAAAATCAGTAATGACTTGGAACTTAATATCTAAAAGACTGTAAGAATTATTTGGTTCTGGTATTATAAAATGTAATTAAAAAAAAAATCCCAAAGATATTATAACCTGTTAAAGGATTTTTGGGGCAGCGGGAGTTCTTAAGGAATTGGCTTTGACATGGTTGACACTACAGCAACTGGGACTGAACTGGACTGGAGAGATGCTTGCCAGATTCCTAAGCCTTTAGGCAAGGCACCAGGCATGTTGCATTTATAATTTATGCCCAGTGTGCAATCTGGTTCAGATTCAGATATTACTTGTCTTGACAATTTTCCCACCTTTTTGGGGAAGGATCACAAATGTTTAGATTCTTTAAAAATGAACTGGAATATCTCTGGTGTGGAATTTCTGCAATGGAGAAGAACGTTTTTTGCATGAAAAACTTGTTTGAAAATAAATTCCTCTTTAGCAGTTTTTGGCAGCGGTTCTTGCAGTTTTATGACTTTATGACAAATCTCCTCTTCAGCTCAGAAATCCATCTGACAAGTTCATCTATGCCACGGTGAAGCAGAGCTCCGTGGACATCTACTTCCGGCGGCAGGTGGAGCTTAGCACCATGTACCGCCACATGGAGAAGCACAACTATGAGAGTGCCGCCGAGGCCATCCAGGCAGTGCGTGACAAGTGAGTCTCGGCCAGGCCGCGCTGACCGGAGCGTGTTGGCTGGCTACTCAACCTGTCAAGCACAAAGTCAATGCTGCCCCGGTCAGGTCAGAGGGTTGGCGAGGAGGGGAAGGGACACATGGACCTGTGGATCAGATGGAAGCCGTAGGACTTACTATGACCATCTGTCTGATCCAGGCCCATGACTCAGGAGAGAGCAGACTAAGGTGGGTAGGTTTGGACTCAACAAGCACAAAGGTACAGAGAGAGGTGGAGCTAACGCTGAGTGGAGGAGCACCCTTTTTCAGGTTGCACCCAGACGAACATCTTTGTGATGGGGGGAGTCTGGTGGGGAAGGCGCCCTTACCCATCTGGAATTGGATTTCATTTGGGCCATAGGCAGCGGTACTGATTACTGGTAAACGCTGAATGACACACGAGATGTGGTGCACGAGAGAGAAAGGGCCGCCGACCGTAAATGTGTATGTAGATCATTGTACTGTTGCACCGTAACCCCTCCTTCCCCTCCTCCTCCTACTCCTCCTCCTCCTCCCTCCTTCCACCTTCCTCCTCCTCCTCCTCCTCCTCCTCCTCCTCCTCCTCCTCCTCCTGCCTCCCCCTCCCCCACAGCAAGCTGCATGCTTTCATCTGGGACTCTGCGGTGCTGGAGTTTGAAGCCTCGCAGAAGTGCGACCTGGTGACCACGGGAGAGCTGTTTTTCCGTTCGGGCTTTGGCATAGGCATGCGCAAGGACAGCCCCTGGAAACAGAATGTGTCCCTGGCCATTCTCAGGTCTGTCCCAGCCGAAGGTGCATTATTCGTCTGATTTTTATTTTGTCTGTTTCTTACCTATATGATTTCATGGTCATGTATTGACCATTTTTAGCCATCGCCTTATGTCACATCTCTATTTAGCCCCCTTCCTGCCCTCATTGTCTGTCTGTCTGTCTGTCTCTGTCTGTGACTGGTCTTGGTGTCCGCCTCATAAGTTGAGATCAGGGTATGAGCGACTCTAGCATCTCAGTATTTGCGCAGCGAATTAACTTTGTCACCTATCTCCCCACCACCTTTGACCCCTTACAGTTCTCATGAGAACGGCTTCATGGAAGACCTAGATAAAACCTGGGTGAGATACCAGGAGTGTGACTCAAGGAGCAATGCCCCAGCCACACTCACCTTTGAAAACATGGCAGGTATGGTCCTTAAGGCGTAGAAAAAGCGTTAAAAGTGATTGGACAAAAACTGCAGTGGTAAGTTACTGTAGCCCTTTTTTGTCCAATACCTTTACCCTCAAATTTTCTTTAGTGTTGGCGTGGGTCATTTGTACAGTCTCTCGTGCTGTGGCTTCATGATCGTAATATTAGCAATGTGTGGTTTTCAGTTGTCCGTGGGAGCTGGTTTAAAAGAAGAGTGGCGACCACTGGGCACGACTCGATACTCAGTGGGTGAAGCGTGTTTTTAAGATCAACAATCCACTCTTTTCTCTCCTTATCCATCTTTACAGGGGTCTTCATGCTTGTGGCTGGTGGCATAGCGGCAGGAATCTTCCTCATCTTCATTGAAATAGCCTATAAGCGCCATAAAGACGCCCGCAGGAAGCAGATGCAGCTCGCCTTTGCGGCCGTTAATGTTTGGAGGAAGAACCTGCAGGTAGGAATAATTTCCTTTGTCTTAACCTGGGTGAAAGGGCCTGGACTGAAGGAGAGTCCCGACACCTCCCCATAGGGGTCAATGTGTGAACATCACATCGATACACAAAAATATTCAACTCTAAATCTCGCACAGTAGCCATCTACACCACATGCAAGAGAGAGATCTAAAATACAAGTAGTATCTAATTACCTGCATATCCACGACATGTTCACTTTCCAAATAATTACATAATAGTCTTCATGACCCTTTAACAGAATGGACATCTTAATTAAACCCTATATAGGATAAGCGGTTTGGAAGATGACATGACATGACATCTTAATTAAAGCATCCATCTGATGGTTTCTATTATCACTTGTGTAATTTGTTCAAAATCAGATTATACAAACATAAAAAAACAGAAATACAATTTCCAAACGGAAAAGCAATCACTGTTAGTTTGTTGTGCAATTACGTTATCTCATCATTGATTCCATCACTCTGGCCACAGCCAGAAGCTAACAGGACAAGCCGAGCATAAAGATTGACATCACTTTCTCGGTACAATCGGAGAGCTTGAAGAGACAAGATATTTTTCTTGTCATTGTGGTGAAACGGCAAGTTGTTGCTGGATGCCAAAGCAGAAGAAAATAATAAAAGAGAAATAAAGAGACTTTAAGCTACCAAATAACGTTGACAGGCAGATGCATATATTCTATAATATTTTAAGTAATAAAAGTGTGGAGTGCCATATTAAAAGTATATACTGTTTTCCAAATTATTATGCATGTAGGATTTAAGTTTTTTTGTTGTTGTTGTTTGCCATGTTTTAACACAAGTGTTTTCCCAATTTATTTAAACTTTATGTTTTAATTATGAAGTTTCTCAGATCAGACTTACTAAGTGGAAATTGCCTTTTTGAGGTCGTTCCACATTGTTAGTTACCGTTGCATGATGATGTAAAAGAGTGTTTCTACTGATCAAACAAATGTGTTCCAATACAAAGTTTATGTAAGGCAACTACAATGTGTCAAGAGAGCAGTTGTTAAAAAACACTGATGAGCAGCAGGTAGATATTTGTATTTGCTGTTCACTCTGGAGTCCCAAGACCCTCTTGATGCAGGATCCATCAAAGGGCGCAGTCATGCTTAAGGCTATATTTTGTCACGCCTAACCAATGTGAAAAAGGGGGAAATGTTTGATGTTGGCTCAGGAATATTTAAAGGCTGATTTACAATCAATTTATTCATTGACAAATGCTTTACTACTTTGGATGAGGCAGTTTCATGGATTTCTGGATGGTTGGTGGATGGTGACCTTTTCCAAACAAGGCTGTCCTGTCAGCAATAAGTAGAAGTAGGGGGGATAATGTTTTGAGCTGGATGGATTAAGACTGAGATGTGAGAGACCTTTTTGGTTGCCAGAAGATGGATGCTATGGTATGAAAAGAACAACCGGGACTTTCAGAGTAAAATAATTATGTTGCAAGAAAATGCAACATCCAACACTGCAAAAAACAATTGAAGCTTTGCGATGACTATATACAATATATGGAGACAAACTCATGGTGTAGCCGCCATTGTCACTTGGCCTCAACCCGATTGAGGACCTGTGGAGATTTCATAAAAGGAAGACTATGCAGGTGGACTGTGGTCTATCTCCCAAAAGCAATTCTTGCATCCTCAAATGAGATATCGATAGTCAGCTCAATGGATAAGAGTGTAGATGGCTCCTATGTCACTTGATGAGCAAATGTGTTTTCTTTTGGGTGAAATATTATTTTTTTGTTTTTAGAAATGATTTGTTTCTAATGGCAAAAATACAACACATTTTTGGACAATCACTTATTTTCTAAAACTGATTTGCATAATAATTTGGAACACTGTATTTTGAGTAATTATGCAAAAAAACAAAACTTGCCATTGTGGTGAATTTGTTCAATAAATACCTGATTATGATGAGAATAAGAGAACTACTTTTGTTCCCCCCCAAAAAATTCAGTATGAACAATGGACAAAAAGATCATATGCCAAAAAAGGTGGAACACAGTGTGGAGAAGATATTTTTGCTTCTGCTCGACTTTTCACTTTTGAACTATTTATTAATACGAAAATATGCTGTATTTCGGTTGTTTGGCTAAAGTTAAATGTTAAATCTAATGTTTTCTAAATTATTATGTTAACATTTTTACAATAACTGGTATTAAAACCAGATTTTTAAAGCCAGTCAGGGCTCCCTCTTAAAAGAGGCACCCATTTCCCCTTCATTCTTATAGCTTCACTCCCTGAGTGGAGGGTCGGGGAGTTCAGGGAAGCTCTATGTAATGGCTAGCCACTTTGACTATGTGATGTGAGCCTTGCACCATTTATGTATACTGTATGGTCCAGAACACAGTGAAAAAAGTACAGTAGAAAATCACAAGTGCCTGTCAGCAAACCAATGTCTTCCTGAAAGTGTCTACCATCTTGCTGACTACTATATAGTATGTATTTGTTGTGAGCGTCCTGACATGGATGTACATTGTGTGTATGTGTACAGCAGCCGGTTGCATGCTGGGTAGGATGTGGGCGGGGGTGGGGTCGCATCACGGAGAAAGGAGAGGGGCACACTTAACTGCGAGTGGACCAGCATGATTTAGATTCACGTCAACGATGATCACATTGATTTTTCTGCAAGGCTAAACAAAGATGGCTCAAGCACGCTCATCTTTGCTCATTAACCATCACCAGGGCCTTGGAGCTAAAGAGACGCACAATCTTGACTGCGCTATCAACCGCTATAATGAGACCTCATGCAAGGGAGTGCTGAGGGAGCTCATGAGTTGAGCTAATCCAATATGTCCTGTGCCAGACATTATTCATACTGTTTGGGTGTGCTGATATGATTGCTCGCAGTTATCAAATGCAAAATGACAACTTGGTTATGTAGGACACGAAGCCATCACGATGGAAAATCTACCATTGCAGTGTATGTGGTTCCCTCCTCCCTCAGTGCAGCGACCATTAAGTCCAGGAATCTCATTGCTGGCATTTTTTTTGACTGCTTGTATGTGCAATGATATATATATATATATATATATATATATATATATATATATATATATATATATATATACATTTGTTTCTAATCGATATATGACAAAAATCTGGATACATATCAACGGAGAATTGGAATCTCAGAACATGTGCACCTCTGATTAATGAAAATATATTCATGGAGATGACTTTTTACTGCCTCACACCTGTCTTTGTCACTATATGCTGCCAATGCATAAATCCTTGAGGGTGCCATGGAGTGGCCAAGGCTATCTCAGGGGGTCCGCAAAATAAAAACAACATTCATTGTTATATTGAATAAAATGTGCACATATGTATGTGCATACACGCACGCACACACATCTAAAACATTGGCAAGACCATTTACAAATATGCAGATAAAACATTTTTCCATAGCCACAATATAAATACTATTACTACTACTACTGCTATAACTACTACTACTACTACTACTACTACTACTAATAATAATAATAATAAATAATAATAATAATAATAATAATAATAATCATAATAATAATAATAATAGGGGGCGGCACGGTGGGCGACTGGTTAGCACGTCCGCCTCACAGTTCAGAGGTCGTGGGTTCGATCCCGGCTCCGGCCTCCCTGTGTGGAATTTGCATGTTCTCCCCGTGCCTGCATGGGTTTTCTCCGGGTACTCCGGTGTCCTCCCACATTCCAAAAACATGCATGGTAAGTTGATTGGACTCTCTAGATTGCCCCTAGGTATGATTGTAAGTGTGTATGGTATGTTGATTGATTTTAATTGATTCTAGATTCCCACCTTGTTGACGAGTGACATGTTTGGGTCAGTGCTGAAGCCACTTAGAGGGTTCAGGCTTGAGGGTGAGTTGCCTCACCATAATACATCCCCTAAACTCCTTTAATTTATTAACATACCTATCTGTAATTAATGCATGAAAAAATCTCTGTTAAAAAAAATAAACATAAAAACATAAACAATGTTTAACAACAAGTGACAAATGTGGAAAAGTAGCATAACTGCTTGGATTTTCCTCACACAAATTCCTCACATACAGCATCATGGTATTGTTTTATTGTTACTGTTGACTTGCCCTGTTTGTAAAAAAAACAGAACAGAGACATTTGTACACCTTTGCGGTTTTGGAATGAGTTCCTATTCCGATCCTTAGGTCGTGATTCACTTTCTCCCACTTTGGCTTGCCACAGGCTGCCCCTCTGTGGTTGAATTTAGAATATAACAATAACGAAAAACGTAGTTTCTGAATAAATATACAGTTCCGGTTTAATAGTTATTTTCATTCTTTGTTTTCATTGTGACGCTCAGCTCCGCATCACCAACGAGATACAAATGAGGCTTTCAAACATTTCCATTGCAAATGTTAGTCGGAAGTGCACTGTCTGAACAAACCTGTCATACAGTATTAAAAGAACTGCTTCAAGAAACCTGTCATGTGATCCGAGTTGACAATGATGATGATGGTCATAATGATGATGATGATGTTGATGATGATGACGATGCAACATAGTGGCACGCACCTCTTTCTCTGGAGAAATAACCAGCTGCCAGTCCCCCACAAATGTGATGACCTTGCATTTCTTGCGTGGTAACAAAATGTTTCAGAAATAATGTTTAAAAAAACATTTAGGAATTGGTTTGTGTTCCTGAAAGTGGACACACTTTGTGGCAGTTTGTTTTTCCCAGACTTTCATTATAAACTAACAAAAGATGTCATCTTCCAACAGGAGAGTCATGTTATTCTTAATTCAAATCAAGTGATTCTGCCAGCTTTCATCATGCCAACCATGCGTGCCACTGCCCGCTCACCACCTGATCACATGTCATCAGGGGGTTGAGAGGAACGTGCTGGATGGCACAAATGCGCCGTTAAAATAAGTGTGGACATGTGACCTGAGGAAAGGGATGCACTGCGGGGCCAGTGCTGGAGATTATGAATTTGTCATGCTGTTTGTTTTGTGTTTTTTTATGCTACGTTTTGGTTTGTTTGTTTTGGATATTTTCTTATCCTTCCATCCAACCATAAAATGTCCTAGCACGATGAAATTCACACCACACTGCCCTGCCCCCTCGCAAAACACCCTCCCCGTGCCCCCACTTACCCTTCTTTCAACCTCTCAGTCATTCTTTACTTTACTCATGCAATGCTTTCTTTTCAGTATAAAGTATTAAGTATTTTCTTTTCACGCATTAGCTGACTTCTGGTGTATAATTTGCATCTAGAGTCTGCTTTTTTTTTTAAAATATTATGATGCAATTCATCCCATTTCATTCCCTGATGTGTGGGGTGAATTTCCATTATACCCTCCGTGGTATAATGACTTTAAATGGGCTTCAGTTACGATTGCTATTGTATCCTTCTTCCATATACATTTTAGTGGCTCTCCACTGACCTTATTGTAGCTTGACTTTTTATATCTGCCTGGCTTTGAATGTGGATGTTTGCTTTGCTAGTGGCTTTTTTTCCCCCCCAAGATTTTTCCTTTTCCTGAACCTTTGACTTGTGCATAAGGATATTCTTACGTAATAACAATCAAGTGGATGGACATTTATTTGATTTTTCTTCTCTTCCCCTATGCAGCCATCTTCCTCTCTAGAGACTCAGGATGTAAGAATACCTTAATATGAGTTCTTACATGCACACAAACACCAAATTGTTGAGCTGAGAGTAGTGGTGGGGCACTCTGATGTCGACGGATAAGGTTAAAAACTCTTGTTTTTGTTTGAAAATTTTTAAAGCGAAGTCAACCCCTAAATTTTCTTTGCTATAATATTTTCGATGCAGCCCCAGTTGTTGATTAGTATTGTGTTTGTGGAATATGAGTTAAGCAATAAATTCCGCCCATTTTTGTCCATGTCAGTTGGCGGCCATTTTGCCACTTGCTGTCAACTGAAAATGACATCACAGTTGCTCAGGGCTCAGGTAACAACCAATCATGGCTCAGCTTCAGAAAACAGGTGAGCCGTGGTTGGTCTTTACCTTCGCCCTGAGCAACTGTGATGTCATTTTCAGTCGACAGAAGTGACAAAATGGCCGCCCCCTGAGATGGCTAAAAACGGGTAGATTTTGCTGTTTAACTTATATTCCACAAACGGAATATTAATCAGCCTGCAGTGTTTAGACTAGTGGAGGCTCACAGAACATATTTTTGTAAAGATTTTTTGTGAGGTTGACTTCCTCTTTGAATAGAATGCATGTTGAAATGTTGGCAACATCAAGTAGAAGCTATTTGGCATTCCATCGAGCTCTTTATATTCTGGATGGCTGTTGTTGTTGATGAAAGGCAGTCGGAACTGTAAAGTGTGTGCTCAGGCACCAGTTGGCAATATTTGGGATAGTTTAATTAGTGAAACATGGTATCACACCCACTGACATCTTTACTACCCATCACTCATTCTAATGCATTTTTAGGAGCTCAACGATTGGACTGCCGTGACATCTTTGCGGCGCCTGTGTGACATCTTGCATAAAATTTATGAGTGCCCTCATATCATATGGTTAAACCCACTCTCACGTCCTGAACACTCTATCTCCCGCTGCGCTCATTTTGCTCCCATCTAATTAGAGCATAACACTTGAAGTCAGTTATTGGAGTGGCTGGGAATGGGAGAGCCAAGTGAAAGCAAGGTTATCTCCCCGGGCATAGAACATGAATAATGTTTCTACATATATTTATTTTAGGATAGAAAAAGTGGTAGAGCAGAGCCCGACCCCAAAAAGAAAGCCTCTTTTAGGTCCATCAGTACCACCCTGGCCTCCAGCATCAAGAGACGTAGGTCCTCCAAAGACACGGTAAGGAGACCAAGAAACAACATCTTCCCTTGTTTATTCCTCCCTTTCTATTTTCTTCTCCTCTGTCCTCTCTGCTCACATCTCCATATCCAATCATGAGGGCGTCCCCATGCTCCACTCATTCATATCCACAGGGCTCAGCTGTCTCTGCCACGTGTCTGTCAGTTCAGCATTCGATCCGCCATCAAGCATCAATAGCGCCTCCACAGGCTGGAGTGCTTCAGTGCAGGTCAGGTCAGGCCGTGAGCTAGATTTTTGAGAGGCTACCAAACAGTACTGATCTGAAGGGGGATTTTTTTTAACCACAATAAGTTCACAAATAAAAAAAACCCATAAAGGAATAAGATTTTTTTCAAAAGCTGCCAGTGGTGCTTTGTCTTGGGCTGCTGGTTTGGTTGTGGAATCTGCCAAATGTTTGGTCCTTGGACATGTTGTGATGCGTGTCCTGTGAATGGTCATGTTTGCGTTTTAAGTGTTTGTGATCAGTAATTTTTGCAGCTTTATATTTAATGTATTCACTTTTTATTTGCATCGGTCCTGCACTTCGTCTGTTTAGTTTCTTTTGGTTGGAAGCATGTCCTGCTGTCCTATCATTTGATCCCAAATTCTATTTCCAAGGTTGTTATTTGATGGCCAAGCCTGCTGAGAAGAAAACTAACAAGATTTCAATCTGATCCAGCTGTCTGTTTCAGGATTACTCGTGGATTTATTTGTATGAATATTCAAATCAATTATTTATTTTTGCTTTGCCATATTTTGCTGTCGTAATTATTGTTTATTTTTCAGTGTCCTTGTCGTGAACCGTCTGTGACCTTTTCAGGGTATTTCCAGGTGGTGAAGACTTCATTTTCTTTCTTTTTATTTGTGACTTTGTGAGGCCGTAGACTTCCACTGTGAACTGATTCATTTTATCTTGATTCCTCTTTGAATCTTTTGTTGTTGCGCATTGAGAGTATCAGTTTCACAGTTCAGTGTGTACGCGCCACTCGTTGCATAGCACACAAGTGCAAAAGTAATGCTACTCATGTGTGTGAGACTGTGTGTGTGCCTGTAGGCGTTTGTATAATATATATATTGTCTATCACTTTCCCTTGCGTTCAATGTCATTTTTATTATTGTCCTTATTTCAAACAAAATCACCTTTACTCTCCCTTCTTGAGGTTCGGCAGTAGAATTGAAGAGAAGACGAGGGATTGCCAATGTTTTTGTATCTACTTTACTTTATTTTTCATTTCCGTTTGGGATCCCAAGTGGAAAAGCTAAAAGCTGAAAGTAAAACAGCATTTAGTGTAACCACAAGATGGAACTAAGATATTGATCATCCTCAGTCTTTGACCTTTATTTTTGATTTTATATCAATGTTCTTCTTTTACATGAATGGATATCAATGGACTTTAGTGTCAGTGTCCCTCACCCACATGCCACACTGCTCCTTTCTCCCTCTACAAGCATGCAAACTGTCGTAGATGTAGTGGCAGTAGAAAACAGTGTAACACCCTCTAGTTGTGCTGTGTAGTGATAAGCTCCATCATAGCTGTTTTCATGTAGTAAATTTTAAACTACGTATTAGTTTGCTTGTGCTGTCTCTATTGTGCTGCTCCACTTGACCCCAGTAGAGGTCACTGTCAGCAGGCCTATGAAGAAGTTGTAAGCCACGAGCAGGAACTTGAAGGTCAAGCATATGTGGGACATCCATTCTCAAAGATAAGACATGTATCTCTAGTGTGGATGCCTCTCTAGAAATGAGTACAGTATAAGGGCTTCACTAAAAACAACAAAAAATATTATTTTATGTAAACAAAGCCACAGAATTAGACACTACAGACTAGAATAAAGGTTAGGAGAATAAAGTCTGGGAACAAAAAAGTATCAAGGTATTATGACAATGAAAAGAAAAAACAAGGTAACCTTGAATGTAATTTTCGCACCACAATAAAATCCAGATCAACGTCAATGGGATTAGTTTAATGTCATGTGTAAATGTTTTTGGGAGGACTGAGCTGAAATCTCCTTTTCTGGGTTCATACAAGTGTTGACAAATATATGCTAAGTCACTAGAGCAGGAGTGTCCAAATGTTTTCGTCTCAGGACCACATTCAATAAAATGCAAGGATGCAAGGGCCGCTTTAAAATTCTTCAACTTTAATTTTTATACACGCAAGTCATGCAAGCAATTATATATTGTTTATATTTTGTAGTTATTTTGAAAAACTGTTACATAACAGCTTTTTGTTAAAGGTGATGAGGCAAATTGTTTAGGATTTTTTTTTAAGATTTGGTGGTGGCCAACGGCCCTGTATCTCACTAGACTAGAACCAACCTGTATTGCCAAATCCCATTCACAACCAAAACAAGATGAAACTGTAGTAAGATGACCATTTTTTAAAGCGGTTATATTGAGGATGAATAATGTGATACATTCAAAATAGGATCTTGACACTGCAGAATGCGTAAGAAACCATTTTTGCTGCTAAAATGTAATTATCTTTATTAACTAGGGTTTTGAAGAGAACTTGTTTCGAGTTTAGTCATTGGTTAATAGTTGCGGGACCTCTGCCATCCTCCACCGTTTTTTTTTTTTTTAACTAGCCATGTGGGACACGATAAATGTCATTTTGAGTAGATGGCGCAGGCCACTGAAAAATGGATGGCGGGCTGCAAATGGCCTCTGGGCCGTAGTTTGGACACCACTGCACTGGAGAGAAGTGAAGGCTCGACTCAGCATGCTGTGCTTATGTTCATGTGAAAATTTTGACTTCTTAAAGTTGTGACTTTACTCGCATTATAGCTTTTTTCTTTTAGGTTTTTCTTTTTAGTGTCGCCCTAATACTACTTCATATTTCTGCATGTGGCTCCAAGTTTTAAATTATAAATAAAAGCACTTTGTAATTTAAGCACGCTATGTATCTGCATAAAAGAACATATTGCTGACAAGCCAATATTTGTTTTCCAGATTGATTTACCCCCATTTTATGATTGGATTTTTCAATCAGGTTTGCAAATAAGAAAAAAAAGCATTAACACTGAAATATACGACCTGTCAGACCACATTCCCAAGGCAATAATAAAATCAAACAAAATCCCTGTTACCATAGCAACTAGCAACCTGCATGGAAACCAAGTCTTGCTGCTACTCTCTATAATTTACTCCACTCTGCTTGAGATGAAGTGTACAGTGGTAACGTGATGGCTTGGCCACAACAGCACTTTGAAATCAACCGAAAAAGTCATTTTTCTCTTCCTGGTCAGCTAAAATGAGACAAAAGATCTCCCGTGCGTAGGTACAAAAGACTGTATGGAGAAGAGTGACTCCTTCAATGTAAGGAAATGATCCCTTGAAGGAAAAACATGATTCAAATGTGCTGTTGTCTTGGCTCAGGTGTACATAGCATCTGCTCCCAACTGACCCACCTCAGGCACAAGACGCTTAGAACATAACTAATCAGCCTGAGAGGGGTTTGAAAACCTTGCTGTAGTATTTAAATGCAACCAAAACATGTAGAGAATACGACACCTCAACTCCACAAGAAAGTTCTTCTCTTTTTGGCCGGAAATGACCGCCACTTGTGTCTGCTCTCTTCCTCCCATGTTCTCTCCACCTCTGCAGCAGTACCCACCCACTGACATCACGGGACAACTCAATTTGTCTGACCCGTCCGTCAGCACTGTGGTGTAGGGAGCATGACCCCCGCCCCAGCCCCAGCCAAAGGAGAGAGGAAACAAGAAGAGGAAGGTGACGTGAGAGGAGATTCGTCTCGCTCATGCTTTCACCGCCAGCCAGTGGAGCTTGTGGAGGAGCTGAAGACGTGGCTCAAAACACTCAACTTGCACCTTTTGAAAAGTTAGGATTACCTGACCATACAGGTAGAAGTTTGTAGGGTCCCTGAGCATGCACGGAGCCATCCGAATCACAGATAATTTTTTCCACATGTATATTATTACGTATGTACTTTATCTTCTTTTCTGTCATCTTGCCAACATATTTACTTACTTCGACTGTGTGGTTTATTCCAATTTTCTTACCTGCCTCATAGCTTTCTGGTGCCATTTAGTTACAATAATGAATAAGCCAGTTTTAATACTAGTACTGCAACATATCACTTCAGAGTAGAGCCTATAAACCACTGTAGTATTTAGTTGTTGGTTTTGTTTGTTGTTGGGTTTTAGTTTTTTAGCACAATCCTGCAATATGATATTTGCTGTTAGCTCCCTTTCAGGAATTGTTTGTGCAACATTACGCAATTTCAAATTGTTTCAATTTTGTTTATTTTGTTGGAAAGCACTACTAAGGATCTTAATGATAAGTATATGATAAATCACGAAAGCATGTGGGTGTGTGTGTGTGTGTGTGTATGTGTGTGTACTTGTATTGAATGTCACTGGTCATGTAATTAGGTTAACAATTATAGTCAGACTCTTTGTAAACTGCATCTTTCCCGCTTTAGTTGTCCTCTAAAATGCCGAATGCATGTTGTTCACTTATATTATGAACGTCTTAACAAAATACAATTCACTTGAGCTTTTTAACATTTTCTAGAAGAAGAAAGCATTTATTTTGCAGGCTGATGAAACTGCAACTTAATATTTTTATGCTCTAAGCCATGTTACGTTTGGGGCTGCCCTCTGTCTTCCTCTCTCCTGCTGCAGTCTCTCTCTTTTCCGGTTTATAAAGGGTTGCATCAAAAGGCCGAGTTTTTCAGCCAACCAGCACTCAATCTTTGGTGAAAAACCTTCCTCGTGGCAGAGGTTGTTGCTGGGAAACTTTTTTCATGAAGGAGCCTGAGTGAATTTGAAGCATTGCTAAGCTTGCAAACGTTGGTTGGATGCAAAAACAGGCCTTTTCCCGCTTTCTGGAGCTGAGAAACTACTGCCTTCCGGGTGTCGCGCACCACATAGCACTTTACGCTGAGAGGGTATTTCCAAACTATAAAAGATATGCGACAACATCAAATCAAAACAGCTGTTTCTTTTTTATTTGTATTAATATTCTGCACTGTTAGACACTAACTTAAATCTATGATTGATTTTTAAATGAAATTGTAACATTTTGCACAATCACAAGGTGCCAAACATGCTGTATCGCTTTTCACAATTTGCTCTGGCCTGCATGCTGACATGTTATTACCACTGCTATCGTGTTTCCTTTTTCGTTCCCTTTTCTTTTTTTTTTCGGACATGTGTTGTTATTGCGGATGCACTTCCGCTGAATGAAATGTTCATAGAGTTTGGTTTAGTGTCGATAGAGATGGAGAAACTGTATAGCTTGCTTGTGTTATGATTGCTGCCGAGAATGTCTTTTATTTAATTATTCACACGCTTGACAACGAACATGCACACACAAACATGCACACATAGTTATACAGGCACGCAATCACGCTTAATTAATATACAGTAGATCTCCTTGATTTCTTATCATAATTCATTTAAACATTTTTTAATAGAACTGTAAATAAAATGTACTTGCAAGTCCCCGAATCATGTTTTTGATTTATTTATCACCTTCATAAATTATTTTTATTATCCATCCATTCGTGGTCTACCTTTTATCCTGTTCCGGGAGCCAATCCCGATTCCTAACTTTCGACATGAGGTGGGGTACAACCTGGATTGATCCCGAGTCAGTCACAATTTTGAATTATATTTTAAATAGAATTTTTTCCATGATTGTGTTAGAGTGTGAATTACACTGGTCAACAAATGTTTACATTTTTCTAGATTAATGATTTGCGCTGATTCCGAATCTGCCCTATTTTTTTCTGTTGCACATCAGGTTTTTATAATAATAATAATATTATAACAATAATACACTATGTAATACAGTAATGTATTTAGTAATATTTATGAATTAAGGGCAAGGTTTAGCAAAATACATTTTGGGACACGTAAAGACATCTCTGATTCAAGGTATGGCAGAAGCAGAACGATCCTGATCATTTGAATCAGGTGTGTTCTAGGAGGGAAACATCTAAACCATGCAGGATAGGGGCCCTCGAGGATCAGAGTTGGTGACCCCTGGACAGCTAGACATACCCACATCCACATTTTACTGACCTCCGTCTTAAATCTCCAGCCGTCACGGAAGTATAGCACTTTGAGGAGGTCTTTCTTCACATACAAATGGACAGAATGAAATTGTAGTCCACTGTTGAATGGGTGTTTTGTGAGCTGTTGTATTGGTTCCAAATCCCATTAGATTGTAATAGATGATGAAAGGTACTATATAGTACCCTTCATCATTTGAGACTCAAATAAAATGCACTGCAAATATGTATTTTATTTGAGCTTTATTTGAGCTTCAAATATAGTTAAACACGTTCCAGTTAAATTTCGCTGTAAAATTGCACCAACGCCAGTTTAGTCCTCTGGAAAACTTCACTTCCTAGCTTAACTTTCCATTCAAAAGAGGATGCGATTTGCAAGCCGGTTTAGGGGCTGCACCCATTTACATGCAAATACTAGACAAAAACAACAAGCAGCCCTGCCGTTCCTCAGTCTGGTCACCTACAATGTGGATCCCTGCCAGCCCAAGACATCCATTGTTTACATCTCATGAGTGAATAACTGTCTGCTTTGTCTCTCAGACCAAGAAAACGTGCATTTCAGACTTGATCCAAGCAACAAATGCGCATGAGGTTTCGCTTCACATCAACTCAGGCTTGAAGTAAAAACATTGTTGCTTCCGCTGGACGAGTAGCCTTGGAGCTTAGACGTGGGGAGGATCATAAATCCAACAATGCTAAATGTTGCTTTCTGCAGTGGGATGTAAACAAGAAGTGCAGGAGGTAGACTGACTTCTCCAACTTGAGGCGTTCACATACTGCGTTAGAGCCATTCTAGGGAGCCTCTTTTTGCCTCACTCATGGCTCAGTGTGCCGCTCATCCTGCTGTCCTCATCGTTCTGCTGGCGCTCGGTCTGGCTGCAGTCCTGCTCCTCACGGTGCCAAGCGAAGACATTCCCGTGGTGCCTGGCTTTATGGTAAGATCGGTCCCGTCGTTTATTATTGGATCTGTGATGAGTGTGAGACTGGTTAACATGTGAACAAAGAATGTATGGGGTTAGGCACCCCGGAAGAATCTCTGACACTAGGCACACGGTTTTTATTTAGATGCACATATTTGAAGTGATAGTCTTATATTATTTAGACATGACAATTGTTAGTTTATGTATTATGTTATGCGTTCATGTACTCAGTATACACTTGCAGAAAGAAATAAGCGTTGGCTTGTAATAGGGGGGTGGTTGCTGGGAGTACAGAAATAGATTCATGCTGTACCCTTATTTATGGCTGTGTACTTATATTTGGAATAAAATGCCATTTGAATGAATACAATATTTAATTAAATATTCACCTTCAGATAAAGCCTTTTTCATTAATTGGTTAACTTGTATTTGCACTTGAGAGAGAGATGGCTAAACGGAGAGATCCCTGACCTATTTTAGCATTAGACGTGCCCTGACTGCTTCAAAGATCAACTCGGGTTTCTGCTGCCTGTGCACAATAAAGGCCATAAAAAGTGTGTCTTATTATATACTGTGTATGTATACAGTATGTACAGGGTACAGAGTCATGTCAGAAGGTTCCAGGATTGCTATCATGAAAGTTCAAAGAGATCAGTGTTTGCAAAAATATCCTGCGCAGTTTGCTTCGTTCAGTGCACGAGAAGTGTGCAAATGTTGTGTCAGGAAAAATTGTGTCTGCATCACCATGACAACACGCCTCCTCACAATGCCCTGAGCATCCAACAGTTCCTGGCAAAGAAAAACATTGCCGCGATAGAGAAAACCTCCCACTCACGTGACCTGACACCATGTGAAGTTTTAATCTTTCCCAAGCCCATCAAGGAGTTGGACAGGAAGAGTGCAGACCTTTGTACAGTTGCTAAACTGGCTCTATGCACTTCTTAACAACTTCATATTTTTTCCCTAATCTTGTAGTACGGAATTGTTTTGGATGCTGGCTCCTCACACACATCCTTATTTGTATACAAGTGGCCTGCAGACAAGCAAAATGGCACTGGTGTGGTCACCCAACACAGTGAATGTCATGCAAAGGGTAAGTTTAACTTGATTGTTAGCATTCATCCATTTCACTCTAAAAACAGTTGGGTCAAAAATAACTATTTTTGGGTTAAATTTGACCCAACTGTTGTGTTAAAAAAAGGAAGGACCCAGACTTGGGTCAATTTGAACCCAAAAATTGGGTTATTCAGTTTTGACCCAACTTTTAGGGTTAAACTAACACAACAAATGGGTTATTCCATTTTGACCCAAAATTAAGGATTAAATGAACACAAGAAATTGCTCAAAACAATGAAAATATTTGGGTTAGTCCACTATTTCATTTATTTATTCATTTTATTTATAATGCTAATGATAGTGCCCCTTCCCCAAAAATTTATTAATAAGTGAAAGTTTAAAAAAAAAGTGTCCTTTATCATCAGGCACATCACTCTTGATGTTGACATAATTTTAGTAACAATAACAGTAGGGAGATGATGGGCAAAAAAAGAGTGCAATTAAGCAAGGGCAGAAGTGGATTTTAGTATGGCCCACTAACCATCCCTCATGCATGTGCCATGGTCACGAGGTCATGGTTTCATATAGTAGAATGCATACGTGTCCAAAGTTTTGTACAGCACATTCATGGTGGAAGTGAGAACAAATCTAAATTAAAAAGTAGTGTTTAGAATTGCATCAAATTCATATATGTTGTGTCATGGTGCTTTTTAGACATGAATTGAATGAATAAGACACCAACGGCAGTCCGCAAACTGGTGTCAGTGACAATCACTCTGATTGGCTGTCAGCCACGAAATGCAAATCAGTCAATTAGATAGATGAATTTGTAAAATGGCATACAATTTATTTCAGTTCTTTAAACCAAGCATTGCTTCCTTGCGGTCATACCCAGACAACTGTCTCACACTTTCACATGAGCGCTGATGAGTTGTGGGCCCATCTTGAAAAGTGCGTTGAGATATATTGACCTCTTGAGGAGAGTTGCGCTCATCAGTTTTCAATCTCCAAGCAAGGTAACCAGAACCACTCTGCTAATCATGAGGAATAGAAATGTTCCTGTGGATTACAGTAAACACATAAAGTTACCGGTAATATGGAACATTATTTGGAGAACGCACAGTTCTTGTGAAGTGTCACATCCTACAATGGCGGCAGACCAATGTCTTTTCTTTTTTAACGATTCCTGCACTCTTCCTGTCCAACACACAAGCTCAGTTACAAGCAACTCGTTTTCAAAAGATTACAATGTGTGAAGTACTTCCCCAAACAGTGTGAGAAATGAAGAAATCCAAATGTCAAAAGTGTCGTTGACTTGACCACGATGCTGCGTGTGTCGACATGAACAGTATGTCGGTGGCTGTCATGGCCGGCAGTCATACTTAATTAAAGTGTACATCTGGCACCTGTGTATGGGCCTCTAAGGTTGATTTTTGACCCAACATAAAACATTACTGGCATATAACCCAATATACAGTTAATTTGAACCAACAATTGGGTTAATTTATAAGAAATAACCCAGAATTTTGACCCAACACAAACAATCCAAAAATTGGGTTAATGAAATAAGCCAACTGTTTTTAGAGTGTATGTACAGCTTGTCCACATTAGGGTTGCCCAAAATGAGCTGGGCTAGGTTCCAGCTCATCTTGGGTAAGAGTGCAGCCTGGACTATTTAACTGCCAATCACAGTAAAAAACTGGTGTCTATAGTAAAAAAATATATATATATATAACCAATTCTATTATAATTTTATTTTGTTATACTGGGTAATTCTTATAATCTAAAAACATGTGTACTTTCTGAACATCATCTGGCATTTCATTGACTTCTAAAATAGTGTTGCCTCCTTATTTTGTCATTCACAAATTTATATTTCATAAAATAGAACTTTATAATTGCATTTAATTTGGCATTCAGGCTTAATTTGTCATTAAGCAGGGGCTGCTACATACTGTGGTAACTGGCAAAAGTGACTTCTATATGTCTCAATCGCAAATTCACTTACCCAGTATCATCACCATTATTTAATATTCTTTCCAGGTACAGTAGTATGCTGTATTGTACAATATTTTTGGGCATTTTTTTCATTGCGGGGGTGAATATTCTAACGTGCTCAAGTCACTACGTGAGTTATGTCATGAAGTGTGTATACTTCTTTCAGGTGGTGGGATATCCAGCTATGCAGGCCAACAGGGAGCGGCAGGGCAGAGCTTGGAGATGTGTCTAGACCAGGCGATGCACGATGTCCCTGCACACAGACACAAGGTTACACCTGTGTACCTGGGTGCCACAGCTGGCATGAGGCTTCTGCAGTGAGTCAGTGTTTGTGCTGATCGTGTAGTTTGGATGGGATTTTGCATTGCTTTTTCTTAAAGCAAATGCGTATCTATAACATCCATCCATCTTTTTTTTTCTGATTGAAGACTTTTAATTGTGAGTGAGTAGTGAGTGTGAATGGTTGTTTATTTATAAGTGCCCTGCGATTGGCTGGCGACCACTTCTGGGTGTATTGGCCTCATGCACAAAGTCATCTGAGATAGGTTGTAGCACACTGTGATCTTAGTGTGGATAAGCGATACAGAGAATGGATGGACGGATGGGATACAGTCAGTGAAATAGTTTAATCCAAATTGATCAGTAAATAGGCGTCAGGGTGAACAAGTGGTTAGCAAAGCTGCCTCACAGCTCTGAGATTGGGGTTCAATTGTGTAGAATTTGTTCCCCCAAGCTTGTAGCGATTTTTTTCATGTGTTTTCCCTTCCGATATTCCAATAACATGCATTTTGGTTTGTTGAAGACTCTTAAATGTGCTTTGGTGTGAATGTGAGTGTGAATCAAGGCGGCACGGTGGTCGACTGGTTAGCACGTCCGCCTCACAGTTCAGAGGTCGCGGGTTCGATCCCGGCTCCGGCCTCCCTGTGTGGAGTTTGCATGTTCTCCCCGTGCCTGCGTGGGTTTTCTCCGGGCACTCCGGTTTCCTCCCACAGTCCAAAAACATGCATGGTAAGTTGATTGGATACTCTAAATTGCCCCTAGGTGTGATTGTGAGTGCGGATGTTTGTCTCTGTGTGCCCTGCGATTGGCTGGCAACCAGTTCAGGGTGTCCCCCGCCTACTGCCCAAAGACAGCTGGGATAGGCTCCAGCACGCCCCGCGACCCTTGTGAGGAGAAGCGGTACAGATAATGGATGGATGGACCACATTGGAGTGTACTTTGCCTCTCACCCAAAATCAACTTTCACAGGTTCCAGCACAATCACGGCCCTAATGACAATAAGCAATATAGAAGGAGGACGGATGGATGGATGGATGGATGGATGGATGGATGGATGGAAGCACAAATTTTAATTCTTTACTTGGCTTCTGTCTTTATCACGGAAGTGAATGGGATTATATTATTTAGAGGAAACGATAGATACTGCATGTTCACATTTTTGTTTCACCCTCCTAGCATTTCCAGTCCAGAGCATTCAGCTCAAATTTTGCAAGAAATTGGCCGTACAATCCAGTCATACCCTTTCAGCTACCAGGGGGCCGCCATTCTGTCCGGTCATGAGGAGGGAGCATATGGCTGGGTCACTGTCAACTACCTCTTAGAGAATTTCATCAAGGTAAGGGCAAAATCATTGGGAATTTGATTTAATATAGCCCTTTCACATTGAGTTGATGTTAGTGCTGGTTTGGTACTGAAATTACGTGTCAGTGCTTGGATGTGCTCAGTTCAGCATGGTTCCATAGCTTCACACCGGCAAGGATCCAAACAAGAGTTATGCCATTACATTACCAACATAACGTTCATTGTTAGCACAAGTGACCTGTTTTACCTCTCAAAGGTAAAGAATCTCCTTTCTCGACAGCAATTTGAAACAGTCATTCATGCCTTCGTCACATCACGGCTGGATTACTCTATTGCACTTTATTTTGGAGTCAGCCAATCCTCCATCAAGCGTCTCCAGTTGGTCCAAAATGCTGCTGCTCGCCTCTTGACTGGTACTCGCAAGAGTGAGCACATACTGTAACTCCTACTCTAGTATCCCTTCACTGGCTCGCTGTACATTATAGAGTTATTTTTAAGATACTATTATTTGTTTACAAATCTTTAAATAGCCTCACCCCAGTTTACCTTTCTGAGCTTCTCTACCACTACGCACATACCTGGGTCCTCGGGTCTGCGGACCAGATGTTATTAGAAGTATCGAGGATGAAGTGAAGGCTCAGAGGGGATCAAGCCTTTTCCGTTGCCGGTCCCATTCTTTGGAATGACATTCCGATAAACATTAAGCAAGCCCCCTCGTTTCCCATCTTTAAAACTCGACTTATGTAAAACTATTTTTTATTCTTCGGCTCTTGACTCAGCATGAGACTTGGTTTTGGTTTTACCATTTTTGTGCTTTTTACCTTCTTTATTATTCATGTATTTTATTGTTTGTACTGTATGACTTACTTTTACTCCATGTACAGCACTTTGTATATAGCTGTGGTTTGTCTGAAAGTCAACCCAAACTTATTTATTTCCAGAATATGTTCCATGCAGGCCTACGAGTCCAAGCACGGCATTCTGATTAATATTGCATTTGTGGAATATGAGAAATCTACCCATTTTAGCTGGTACAGGGGGCAGCCATTTTGTCACTTCTGTCGACTGAAAATGACATAGAAGTTCCTCAGGGCTCAGATAATTACCAATCATGTCTCAGCTTCAGAAAACAGTTGAGCTGATTGGTGAGCCATGATTGGTCGACACAACTGACAAAATGGCCGCCCCCTGTGATGGCTAAAATTGGGTGCATTTTGCTGCTTAATTTATATTCCAAAAACGCAATATTAGTCAGAATGCTGTATTGCGTGGGCCTGCATAGAACATATTCCAGAAAAAAAAATATGTCTGGGTTGACTTCCCCTTTAAAGTGTTTTATAAATACAGTTGAGTTGAGAAATTTGATACCAAGGTTTGAAATGGTATGGGAGTTGCCAGGGACCCCAGGTCTACTATGACATGGAGCCAAATAGTTAAGTAAATCAAAGGTAGAGTAAAGGGGATTTAGAACTGATTCCTGTGGGACACCAAAAGACCCTCCCTACCTCCCTACCACCTGGAGTAAAGTGGTGCTAGTCTGCCACCAGTTTTTTTGTGTGGGTCCTTTTGCATTTAAAAAGATTTCAAAGATATTTTGGCTCATTTTGGCTCTAGCGACAAACTAGCACTGGCACCAGCTCAGTGTGAAAGTATCCTAGTGGCTTATGACTGTGTAGATATGTACAGTCTGAATTAGCTACAAAATTATTAAGAGAAAAAAATACTCACTATGTCTGTGTTTGTGGACTGGTTAAAAGTGGTTGGTTAGTTGGTTGATTAGTGTTGTAGACAGAAAATGTCACTTTTTAGACAAAAAAAAAAAAAACCCCACTAAAATTGTGCCTGTCTGTTATATTCTTTTCTAGTATGGCTTTGTTGGGCAGTGGCTCAGCTCGGACAGGCCCACAGTGGGGGCCCTCGATTTTGGCGGTGCATCCACCCAGATAACGTTTGTGACTCAGGAGCAAGTAGAGGATGAGAAGGACATGATGAACCTACGTCTGTATGGTCAGGAGTATTCTCTGTACACACACAGCTTCCTCTGCTATGGACAGGATCAGGTTCTCAAAAGGCTGCTGGCCCACATTGTCAAGGTACTTGACTTAATTTTGGCTTACCTATAAGCAAAATATTACAAAATACTTTCAAAAGAACAGATCTATTTTGAAGTAAAAGTATGTCTATAGATTACATGACGATGCATCCCAAATTATTCACTTTTATATTGAGATGGAATCAACATCTATAAATGAATTAAGTGTGCACTGTGTATTATCATATTTTCCGGACTGTAAACAGAGAAATTCCCACAAACTGTGGGACTGTATAATACATGGGTACAAAGAAAAACTGCTTTTGAGAGGCAATTTACAATGGCATGTTAATTAAAAGGGGGCGGCACGGTGGTCGACTGGTTAGCACGTCCGCCTCACAGTTCAGAGGTCGTGGGTTCGATACCGGCTCCGGCCACCCTGTGTGGAGTTTGCATGTTCTCCCCGTGCCTGCGTGGGTTTCCTCCGCGTACTCCGGTTTCCTCCCACATTCCAAAAACATGCATGGTAAGTTGATTGGACTGTCTAAATTGCCCCTAGGTGTGATTGTGAGTGCGGATGTCTGTCTCTGTGTGCCCTGCGATTGGCTGGCAAGCAATTCAGGGTGTCCCCCGCCTACTGCCCAAAGACAGCTGGGATAGGCTCCAGCACGCCCCGCGACCCTTGTGAGGATAAGCGGTATGGATAATGAATGAATGAATGAATGTTAATTAAAAGTTTTAAAAAGTCATCTTTGTGTTATTCATCTGTGTAATTATCCCATGTTACAACATGGACATCTGTTTTATATATTCCTGCGTGGCCTAGATATGTACAAAACGTTTTTCTTCTTTGAAGTCAGTGGGTGCATCTTATACTCAGGTGTGCTCAAAGGTCCGGAAATTATGGTACTTTATGGTATTTTTTTCTTTGTTGCTGTATAAAGTCTTTGGAGAAGGAATGTGCAAAGTTTTCGGTCCACCTCACTCTCTCTTACTCTCTCAGTCTCAGGGTTATTCAGTATCAGTCACCCACCCGTGCCATCCCACAGACTCTTCTGTAAAAGTAAATCTGGACAGTATATTCAACTCTCCATGCACAGCCAAGTACAAACCAAGCACCTATGAAGCACAAGATTCGTTGCTCATACAGGGCAGTGGACATTATGAGCAATGTGTGGGCAATGTGTCAGAGATCTTCTCCTTCGACAGATGCCCCTTCTCTCACTGCTCTTTCGATAAAGTCTTTCAGCCTAATGTGACTGGCAGCTTCATGGTAAGAATAGGTGGCATTGGGCTCTTGGAGACAATAAATACAAAATGTCATTGAAATACATTGACTTCATTTTGCTGTATACGCTCATTGCACATGCAATTATCTCCCTTGTCTGCTTGAACAGGCATTTTCGGCCTTTTTCTACATTCATGCCTTCCTGCAGCGCATCACTGGAATCACAGTGAGCACTCCCGCACAAATGGAGGAGGCTGCCGAAACAGTGTGCAAGATGAGTTTTGTTCAGGTAATGTAATATTGTGTAGTTTGTGGTTAATGGAGTCTTGTAATAATATCTAACTTATATTTAATAACTGATGTACATGATGGGGAAATCTATTCAGAGAAAATATGGGAGGGCAGGCGTGGGATGGCGAATTTACCAAAGCCACCCATTAGCCACTCAGATATATGTTTTTTCTTTCCTTAATGTAAAATTAAATGAAGTTGTGGCAATGCACTGAATCATACTGATAGGTGTTTGTAATATTTTATTAATAAACCAAATAATTAGTCATTCAATATCATTCAAATGGCTTGACCCCTCACAGAAGAATAAATCACAAAAAGGTATTTAAGCTTTAAATTGAAACTTTATTTTGAAAAATATACATTTTTAAGAATTACAAGGACCTCTGTCTTTTATCAAAGCAAGAATCCACTCAAAGTTCTGAGTTTGAATCTCTGCTCGGGGGAGTTTGTATGTTCCGTCTGCTAGCATGGGTTTTATATAGTGTAGTGTTATGTAAGGAGAGTTTTTTTTTTTCATTTTGTATTAAATATATTCTTTTAATTAAATTAGAATTTTTCTGTAGGTGGCATAATTTTAGCTTGCTGTATTAATTGTACAGTAATGAACCATAACATTGTTTTATTTTTTATTTTTTTACACATTGATTTAGATGCTGGCTCTTGCTCCAGATCAAGCATCTCGTCTGAGGGACTATTGTGCTTCCTCTGTGTTTGTCAAGGTTCTCCTACTCAAAGGATACAGCTTTGATGAAGAGTCATTCTCCCGCATTTCTTTCAAGAAGAAGGTGAAAGGCTTGGTATCTTTTAACAGCCAGGTGTATCCCAGACGCTCTTATGCCAAAGAAAATGAAGGAGTATGTTCCAATCACTTTTTTTTTTTTTTTATCCTGCAGGCTGGTGATACCTCAGTTGGGTGGGCTTTGGGCTACATGTTGAGTCTGAGTAATTTGCTACCATCAGAAAAAGTTCGAACATGGAAGGCATTGGCACCTGGAGTATGGGAAAGCCTGACAGTTCTTTTTGTGCTGCTCTTGGTCACAGTCCTGGTCTTCATCACCCTTCGAGTCTTTGAGTGGAAAAGGAGAGGACTCAACGACAGAGCAATCTAGACCCGCAATGGCACACAGTGCAGTCGGAAAGCGAATAGACTGTGGTACAGTTTACACTGTTTGAGCTCTGTATATCACCCTGGATATAAAAATGAATGTGAAGTTTCAAAAATGTTTTGAACATATGAATTTATGGGACCTCAAACTTGCTTGCAAAGTGACTTCTAATGTCTCACACTGCAGACATTTTACTGTAATTTCACAAATATTGTACACTTAATGCCTCTGGTGGACCATAGAAAAAGTATGTATTGCAACAGTTTTATTTAATTTCTGGAGTACATAAACATAATTATAAACGTGTTTCTAAAATATTACATCAAGACCACACTGGTTCAGCAATATATTACCCTTTATTTTAGCTTAACTCAATGTTTTTTGCATACATTTGGGAATTATGGTGACAATACGGTTTCTATTACTGTTTGACAGTTACTGTTTTTTTATCTTCTGCAGGCTTCATCTACTTTTCCTTTTATCACCTATAGATGATCATGTGTTTAAGTAACAGAGATTTTGTAGTTGATTATTCAATTGAAATTACGTCACTAATATTTTTCATTCATTGGAAAAAAAATAAACAAAGCACATTTCTGTAAATGTCGTGGGTTCTAAGTCTCAACAGATATTTTTATTCTTCAGTTACATATTAGATGTCAGTATCTGATCTTACATTTCACTGGGGGAAACCCCGAACCCTCTCTGTGTTCTTCACAGGAAAAAAAAGACTGCAGAACGGTGGAATTTAATGTCACCTTCTATGCGTGTAAAAAAAATCATAATGTGTATCTGGTATTGTTCAGCGGCCGGTCCAAATGTGAAGGCGGGTCATATCTGGCTCGTGGGCCGTGGTTTGGAGTTTATTTATTTATGGTCCGTTTTAGTGTGTGTGTGTGTGTGGGGGGGGGGGGGGGGGGGGGGGGGGGTTCTCGTATGTGCACGTGGGTTGCGTGCATGAAATCTTTCAAAATGTTAAATCCAACGCAGTGCAGTCTTGCTTTTCTCCAGGAGAGGGCACTCTAACTGAAGCTTCTGAACTGAACGCATTCGTCCAAATGGTTCGGTGATTTTCAAAAGCTTAATTTGGCCGTCACTACCCATCCCTGTTTTATATATTCGGTAAAATGTTCATTTCAATGCATTCTACACTTGTACAAAAGAACAACAATATGACGTTTTAGGTTGAAGGAACTAGCTGTTATAGCTCTGTTTCTTTCACAAGAAAAGTTTTAAATTGCGATGTAATCATTTTTTTTCGCAAATTTGCAGTAAATTACTATTCATTATTGATTTAAAATATCTGAGAAGAATACAATTAATTCAACAGCCTTCCAAATTGATAGAATGTAGTAAACCAGTGAAAATAGCGTAATGTCTTGAAAACGGTGAACGGAAATAGTTTGTAAATAGCGGAAGTAGTTTGTAGATATTAGATAATAAAAGTGTGCCGAATACAAAACACTGTAGTTTGTAATGGTAACAAGTTAGAGATTGGCCCTTGTCTTTACGTGGTGCATTTACACAGGCCGAAACGGATTTTGCAGTTAAAATTGGAACCGTTATTTTTGCTGATTTACTTGCCCGTGTGGCGTTCAAGTTGTGTGGAGATGTGTACACAAACGAAAGCGGCTTCCCGCATGGTAAATATCCCGCAGGCAGACATCGATCCCTCCGGTGTGTTTAAGTACATACTTATCAGAGTCCACAGCAAAGAGGAAGGAGACGACACAGAAGTCGATATAGTCCGTGGATACAGCTGGGCCGAGTACCACGGTGAGTGCTGCTAATCTGTGACAAAATATAGTCCCGATGGCTATTTCTCTCACAGTGTAATTAAGAGTCCAAGAGTCGATGCAACCTTCAATTTTTGTGCATCATGTTTGTGAGGTTAATACGATTTAACTGAATATCTGGTATGTCATCCCCATGCAATGCAAGAAATATGTCACAGCCACATCTGAGCACCACGAGATGGCAGCCCAACACCACCAACATAGCATCGTGGACATCAACTGCCATCTATAGATCTTTTTTTATAGTGCACATAATCACATGAAATGGTTCCTCTTTGCATGAAGCGGATATCTACGAGAAAGTTTCTGAGGAGTTGGAAAAGGATGGGCTCCTTGACTGTGAGTGTGTCGGAGGAGGAAGGATCAAACACGATGCTCAGGCGAAGAAGATCCATGTTTATGGCTACTCTATGGTGAGTGTCCAGTTTAGCACACTCGCAAATCCTTCAAATACTGATAGTGTAGTTACCAAATATACGTTTCTGTGGTGTTTTTCTTTACAGGGTTTTGGAAGAGCAAACCACGCAATAACTACTGAGAAACTGAAGGTTCAATACCCGGACTATGAGGTGACCTGGGATAACGAAGGATACTGAAATGAACTTTAACAAAAATATGAAAGATACTCCTCCTGCCGAGATAGACTTTAACACCATCGTCATAGACTAGATGATTTTTATCATCAACTTTACAGTGCCACAATTACATCCTGATACTATTACAGTATGTCTTATGTCATTAATTATTCCACAGAATTTACTTCTCATTTCTTTTTCTTTTTTTGTACCACATGGTGCCATTGGTGACTTTTCTCTGTGGGACATTGAAAGATCAAATTAGCCAAGGCATCATTTAATTAAATACTACTTAAGAAAGTTTTCATTGCCATTGGCAGATTTGTCAGTTTTTACAGTTTCAGTACGGACTTATATGATATATTAAACATTGTGATATCCATACCACCATTATAACCTTCATTCAGATCGTACTTCATTGTCTTGGACAAGGCCGAAATGTTGCTACAGCTCTTGTATTGGATTTCATTGTATGGTGCTCAACTGCTCATATACTCCTGTATACCTAATGTTGAGGACACATGAATTTTATCAAATAAATGAACGCACCATGCAAAATCTACGTTTCTTGTGGTTTGATGTATAGTTAGGTGCAGAAGTATTGGATAATGACAGTGCTTGTGAGATTTGACAAGTATACACTACCATGGATTTAAGACAAGTCACTTTTAGCTTTTTTATTTATTTATTTATTTTTTTCAAAGGACATTTACCATTTAGGGATCCCAACTCTCTTTTTCACACGCTCAATTTTTATTGTATTAATTGTACAAACTGCATGTATTTCCTTGTTGACTTAAATTATTCTTATTGAAGTGTCTGACTACATGCACCAACTAGGTTGTGTTGGAAATACCTAAACAACAATACCTCCTGTTTTGCAATCTGTTCAATTGACACCTTAGTTTCATAATAAGTGATGCTGCCAAGACTAATTAGGCAACAGGAAAGCCAAGGAATTAACCATTTTGTTGTTTTTATATACAGTGGGTACGTAAAGTATTCAGACCTCTTGAAATGTTTCACTTTCTGTCATTGCAGTCATTTGCCAAAATCAAAAAAGTTCATTTTATTTCTCATTAATGTACACTTAGCACCCCATCTTGACAGAAAAAAAGGGAAATGTAGACATTTTTGCATATTTATTAAAAAAAAGAAAAAATTATGCAAACATTTCTGGGGGGGTTTTCTGTCAAGATGGTGTGCTGAGTGTTCATTAATGAGAACTAAAATGAACTTTTTTTGATTTTGGTATAAAGCTGCAATGACACTGAAAGTGGGGTCTAAATACTTTCTGTACCCACTGTACATGTATACAGATGTGTTTCATGGCGCTGGTCTAAGTCTTTGAACCCAGACTTCAGGTTTTTGACCTTTGTGACAAATAGCTTTACGAAATGTAAATGCCATAAGTTATTTATGTATGATGTGATGTCCTGACCAAGGACAAAGCAGCATCAGGAGGAACATTGCTTCAAACATATTTGGAGACTATAATTTGAAAGGTATGAACATGTAGTCTTTCAGGACATGGTTTTACCTTTACCAACTGATTTGAATGTCGCCTGTGCCTTGACCTAAGAGTCCCCCAACCTAGGAGTTTCTCAAGTTAGAAGCTGTTGCTTGATGTTTTTTTGTTTTGTTTGTTTTTTGTTGGGGGGGTTTGGTGTGTGTTGCGCGGCAAAATTCAAGATGCCGAGGCTCAAGTGTGGGTCGAGAAAAACGGTCTGGCCTGCACAGATACTTGGAACTAAATTTTTTCTAAATTATTCTTCTTTAAATTATCTCTAAAGAGGGTTTTTGTTATTATTATTATTATTACAAACACCGTAATTTCTATTATTCCAAGTCATGTCAATCACAGCTCAGATTCAGAAAAAAGGTCAGCCGTGATTGGTCGTTCTGAGCAGTTGTGATGTCATTTTCAGTCCAAAGACTAAATGGCCGCCTCCAGAGATGGCTAAAAACGAGTGCATTTTGCTGTCCACAAACGCGAAATTAATCAGAATGCCGTGTTTCAACTAGTGGGCCTGCTGGGAACATTCATTCATTCATTATCCATACCGTTTATCCTCACAAGGGTCGCGGGGCGTGCTGGAGCCTATCCCAGCTATTTTCGGGCAGTAGGCAGGGGACACCCTGAATTGGTTGCCAGCCAGTCGCAGGGCACACAGAGACAAACATCCGCACTCACAGTCACACCTAAGGACAATTTAGAGTGTCCAATCAACTTACCATGCATGTTTTTGGAAAGTGGGAGGAAACCGGAGTACCCGGAGGAAACCCACGCAAGCACGGGGAGAACATGCAAACTCCACACAGGGAGGCCGGAGCCAGGATCGAACCCACGACCTCTGAACTGTGAGGCGGACTAGCTAACCAGTCGCACACCATGCCGCCCTTGCCAGGAACATATTCTTGAAAAAAATATGATTGGGGGGACTTCCGTTTTAAAAGCATTTTGGAAAGAGTAACAAAACATTCTCAAGACATTGCAGATATCATCTAAAATAATTAGATTGAAATGATTAAAACCAAGCATCAGTTTAGCTAAATTAAAAGATGGGGATTGAAACAAGAGAATAAAGGATAGGTTCACGAGAATGCTGCAGTACGCAATGTTTCCAGCGCTGATTTAAAATGAGCTGACAGTTTGAGCAGAACCGGGCGGGGAGTTTGTTCCACAGGTGCGGAGCATAATAACTAAGGAAAAATAACTATTTAATGCTATTGTTTCATGTGTAAAAAAAAAAAAAAAAAGTTTCCCTCCACAACCCCCTTGTTAAATCATGAATGAACTGTGGCTAATCACATTATCACATTTTTTGGAATGTTGATTCCATTTTCACTGAACACACTCAAGACTGATTACTAAAAAAAGTAATATAGACATCTGACAGTCTGGAAAGGGTTACAAAGACATTCCCAAAGCTTCGGGACTCCAGCAAACCACAGTTAGTGCCTTTATCCACAATTAAAGAAAACATGAAACAATGATGAACAGCCGGCCTAAAATAAACACCCCAAAAACACAATTATGACTCATTCAGGAGGTCACAAAGGAACCTAGGACAACATCTAAAGAACTGAAGGCCTCCTTTGCCTCATTCAAGATCAGTGTTCATCACACAACAATAAGGACGAGAATGGGCAAAAATGACATCCATTGCAGCTTCAAGGCGAAAACTACTGCTGACCAAAAAGAACATAAAAACTTGTTTTACTTATGTAAAGCAAAAGAAGCATATGAAGGATTGCGAAGACTTTTGGGAGTGTATTCTATGGACTGATGAGACGTTTAAATTATTCTAAGGTGTGTGGTGTCTCCTTATCTATGGCGTAAATGTAACACATCATTTTAGAAAAAGAACACCTTACCAACAGCCAAACATGGTGGTTGCAGTGTGATGGTCTGGGGCTTTGCTACTTCAGGACCTGGATGACTTGCTGTGATTGATGAAACCATGAATTCTGGTCTTTACCAGAAAATGCTGATGGAGAGTGTTTGGTCATTAGTTCCTGATCTCTAGCTGAAGCGCGCTTGGATTCTTCGTCAGGAAAACAGTCTAAAACACACCAGCAAGTAAACTTCTGAATGTTTTTTAAAAAAAAATATGCTTTTTGGAGTAGCCAAGTCAAAGTCCAGACTTGAATCAATTGCAATTCGGCATGTAAAACTCTTCAGTGTTGCTGAGTTAAAGCATTTCTGCAAGGAAGAGTGGGCCAGAATATGTCAACAGAGATGTGAAACAGTTTTGATTTCACTTGTTGCTGCTGAATGTGGCCCAACCAGTTATTAGATTTAGGAGGCAAATTGTTTTTTACACAGGGCCAGGTAGCTTTAGTTTTTATCCTTAATAAATAAATTCACATTTAAAAAACATGTCATGTTTACTTAGGTTATCTTTATCTGATATTTATATTTGTTTGTTGATCTTATAGGGAAACTATGCAAAATGTACGAATTTGAGAGGAAGTCATTTTTTCATGGCACTGTAATTCGTCCAGAGCTTTATACCCATTGCAGGTTCACTCAATGAACAACGTTTTCAGTCACCTGGACGTGGGTCACCTGGGCCCTCCTCTGGAGGCAGGCCCGGAGGTGGGGCTTGATGGTGAGCACCTGGTGGCCCGTCCTGTACCCATGGACCTGGCCGGGCACAGCTTGAAGAGGCAACGTGGGTCCCACTTTCCATAGGCTCACCACCTCCATCCTTGAAAAATTATGGCTCAAGAAAATTATGCAAAACACAAAATTAATTGGACATTCAATGTTAATTGAACAAGTGTATGTCAATGTGCTGTGTGTGAAATATTTGCACATTCATGTGCTGCTGTGCCTTTATACACTGTGGTGACGTTTATGATAGAGTTGCATGCTGGGAGAACTTAAAGTCCACTTGTTATCTTTTATTAAGAAACGTAATAAGAAAAGGAGGCAAGAGACGCCCGTGAGAACGTCTCTGTCGTGCCCTGAGCTGCTAAAATGTGGTTGAAGAGGATAGGCATTGTACAAATCAAGACCCCAGCCCTCATCTTGGCATTGATTCTCCACTTGGGTAAGTGAGAGAGAGTATGTTTAGCCAAATGCTTCTGAACGTGTGTTTTTATTAGTTGCATTTGTTCGAATGAAATATGATGTTGGATTTGTCGACAAGATTAAATCATTTATTCTCATGCAAAGTGTTTATCTTGGGGCTAATTGACACCCAAAAAAGCCAATATTTTTTATAATTTTATTTCTTGATTATTTGTACTGAATTACTTTGATATATTCTTTGTTTTGTATTACATCATCGCTGTCCTGTGAAAAATAAAAATAGGGAAAATAATGGACATGTGTTTTCACAGGACAGCGACATATATATATATATATATATATATATATATATATATATATATATATATATATATATATATATATATAGGATTGATTTTTAAAGAAATATTGTATTAAAGAGAGAAACACACAAACATCTCATAGATGCAACTGATGCAACAATAGTATGAGCCCCACCACCATCAATCCCCCCCTTTGAAAAAAAAGCTGCTGACGATAGAGAGTCAGTATGTTTGTACAATGTAGTCTTCAACAAGTCTGATTTAGAGACCTTTGGATGGACAGGTGGCATTTTGCCGCATTAACCTGATTACTTTCCATCTGGCCTTTGAGCCTGCTGCAAAGAACTGTGCCATAAATTCTGACAGTCATGAAATCTGATAAGAGATCAAGACGTGAACAAACGAATGATGTGGAATGCAACAGCAATATTTTCAAAAATAAAGCAACTCCTCTAGTGAAATATGTATTATCATGGACCCTGAAAGCTATTTTTCAAGGTTTTATGTTATCTTAAAAAGAACGATTCAAACATCTGTATATTGACTGTCCAATTCTCAGCATCCGCGGCAGAGCTGTTTGAATTAATGCTGTTCTCTTCCTTTAACACAGCTGCTTCTCAACCATGTCTCAGCCCTGAGAGGAGATGCGACTTTGTGTGTGACTGTTTGGATTGCACTGATGAACAGGACTGCGGTATGGTTCTTGACATACATTCATCCAATCATCCATTCCCATTCCGAGTCAAGGTTGAACTGGAAATTATCGTATTTCACTTTGCGGTGAGAAGTGATCGCTAGTCATTTACAGGGAACATAACCAACTGACGCTCATATTCATGTGTGGATGTTTTTTTTTTGTGTTCTATTACACTAAAATGAATGTTTTGCAGAATGTATCAGGAAACCAGAGTACACAGTGTTAAACCACAAAAACATAAAAGATCATTAAAAATATGTACATAAATTCAAGACACGCTGTTGTTCAAAAGCCAGGTTTTTGTTATACAAAAAAATAGACATTCATTTCAAAACATTTTCCACCAGTAGTCATAACCTATACAAGGCAATTAAAAAACATTTTTCAAGAGGGCAGGTAAAAATGAACCACTGATATAATTTGTCATCTAACTTGTTGCACTTGTTAGTGCAAAACTGTCACTCATTAAATACAATGCACTGTCAAGCTTAGGTACGGATGGATGCACAGTCATGGCCAGAGGTCTGTTGTAGAGGAGAAAAAAAACCTTGCTCACGGGTTGTATTGTACATGCAGGGCACACACTACACTACAGATCTATATTTGCCCGATTTATTAATTAAGCGCTCTCTATATTTGCCCGATTTATTAACTAAGCGCTCACTTGCCTGAGCAAATAGCAGAATCGCCGATAGCCATTGTATGTATGTTGTTGTATCGCCTAAAGGCCTATAAAACCACAACTCACACCATTTTAACACCCGTCGTCAAATACGACTATAAAGTAATACCTTCATAAACTCAACTTTTGCAAGTTTGAGTGCGACTTTCTGTGGCTCAAACGGAGATTGCCTGTGGATGGGGCATGCACGTTTTTTTGTTTTTGTTTTCACCAGTGGGACTAAAAAAAAAAAAAAAACTTTTTTTTTTTTACTGGCGGATTTTTAATTTTTCCTTTATTTATGTCTTTATTTATTTATTTATTTTTACTGGCGGGAATGGGCTTCTATAGCTTCCATAGAAACAGGCTTCTGCAAGTTAGAATAGTGTAAATAACATCCATAAATGTGTATAGTTGTGCAAAGAGTGTGTTGATCATTTGGAAATCAAGCATAAAGCAGTGTGTTCTGTGTTATAAAATTACAAACTCAGTACAAAGCAGTGTTTGTGCTTTTTAGTTTTGCAAACTCTGTGAGTGGTCTTGCGAGAGATATTAAAAGTTTTTGAATTTTTGCTACAAGAATCACCGTTAGAGTTGTATGCATTCAGATAAAAAACTGTAATATAGCAAGGGAACCCAAATGCACGGGAGTAGGTGTACTCTCAAATAAAATCATAAACAAAAAAGGGAGGCACGTTGCAATAATCAAAACTAAAATAAATTAACAATGTCCAAAAATGAGATACCAAGTGAGAGACAAGACCAGGTACCAAAGCAAGCCAGACATTCATTCATTCATTATCCATACCGCTTATCCTCACAAGGGTCGCGGGCGTGCTGGAGCCTATTCCAGCTGTCTTCAGGCAGTAGGCGGGGGACACCCTGAATTGGTTGCCAGCCAATCGCAGGGCACACAGAGACAAACATCCGCACTCACAATCACACCTAGGGGCAATTTAGAGAGTCCAATCAACTTACCATGCATGTTTTTGGATTGTGGGAGGAAACCGGAGTGCCCGGAGGAAACCCACGCAGGCACGGGGAGAACATGCAAACTCCACACAGGGAGACTGGAGCCGGGATCGAACCCACGACCTCTGAACTGCGAGGCGGACGTGCTAACCAGTCGACCACCGTGCCGCCCGCAAGCCAGACATGACTCGAGTAAATAAGGACTCATGGGCGGAGCAAACAAAACGTGACTAGGGCAATGAACTGACAAGACTTGTAAGTAGGGAACTACATACAAACAAATTGACGAGATAATGAAGAACACCTGGGCAAGACACAAGTGGCTGAGGGAGCTGACTGCATCTCCTCACAGTTGTTGCATTGTAGACCAGTGGGTGAAAGTCAAAATTAGCATCGGCATGCTCTGCTCAATAAAAACAAAAAGCGCCAATACTGTCCGCCAAAAAATGTCACGGCCCAAAATGTTGAAAACAGTCAATTGGTTTACATGACAGTCTCCAGCATTCAGTATACAACTCGCTGCCAATTATTCTAATATACTTCAAGTATACTTCAAATGTAACATACAGTCTCCAAGCAGTTATCATAATTTTATCTCCAATATCATATAATAAATATTGAATGGTGCAATGCTTGTTGACAAAGGACTGATATGAAAGAGTAATTGAATGAAGGTACTGTATATAATAGCAAAATAGTGCCTGTAATGACTCCTAAAGTAAAATCCTAAAATCTGGGGTTCTTTTATTGTATTTATTTTTCTTAACAAAATACGTTTTTTATATTTGGATTGACAATGGAATGGGATTACTATAGATTTTAATGAAATAACTCTGTTTATTGGCGGCACGGTGGTCGACTGGTTAGCACGTCCGCCTCACAGTTCAGAGGTCGTGGGTTCGATCCCGGCTCCGGCCTCCCTGTGTGGAGTTTGCATGTTCTCCCCGTGCCTGCGTGGGTTTTCTCCGGGCTCTCCGGTTTCCTCCCACATTCCAAAAACATGCATGGTAAGTTGATTGGATACTCTAAATTGCCCCTAGGTGTGATTGTGAGTGCGGATGTTTGTCTCTGTGTGCCCTGCGATTGGCTGGCAACCAGTTCAGGGTGTCCCCCGCCTACTGCCCAAAGACAGCTGGGATAGGCTCCAGCACGGCCCGCGACCCTTGTGAGGAGAAGCGGTACAGATAATGGATGGATGGAACTCTGTTTATTCCTTTCAAGGCTACAGCGGGAAGGGATTCCAGTGTGACTTCGAAGACACAGGACTATGTGGATGGAAGGACGAGTCCTTAAATGCAGCATACAGGTGGGAACGGCGTCAGAGAGGTGACGCGCTGCTGGAGAGTGGGCCGTCCTCTGACTTTACCACTGGGACTGCCTCAGGTATTGCTTGCATCAGTATCACTTAACAAAGCATCAGTGTAAACTTCAGTATACTATAGTCCAGTTAGTCATGAGAGAGGTAGAAACAACATGAAGAAAAAACTCCCCTAGACACAACACTAGGTACGTCTGATCCTGTTTCTTTGAGAGTTTCTTCACACATTCACAGTGATCTAAAACAGCACTGCCTCATACTACGAGGTATTTCTAACATTTTGCTTATCGTTTCTAGCTACAAGGAAAGACACATTTATAGAAACAGCTCTCAGTATAAAGACGGGCCAATTTTACACTAAAACAGCTCTAAGTATCCTGTCACTCAGTATGCCACTACAAAGTTCAACCTGCACAACAAACTTTTGGTACAGGTTGCAATAATTAAATTCATAAAAGAAAAAAAGGGCCATAAAAGTAATGGCACAAAATAAAACCATCTGTGTTGAAATCAAACTTTAAGTCGAGCACTGTGCAAGTTATTTGTGTGATTTAACAAGTTCAAGTTCTTCATTGAATTCAATGAAGAATTTGAACTTGTTTCATTGAAATAAAAAAATAATTTAATAACAATTTACTAAAATTTTAGAAGTATATTTTCTTTCATGAATCTCACTGGGTGGGTAGTCTGTCAATCTGAATGGGCCTGTGCACACCCAGGACAACCCATGGCTCCGCCCCTGGTGTGTGCCCTCCAATTGGCTGGCAACCAGTTCAGGGTGTATCCCGCCTACTGCCCGATGACAGCTGGGATAGGCTCCAGCACGGCCGCGACCCTTGTGAGGCTAAGCGGTATAGATAATGGATGGATGGATGGATGAATGGATGGATGGATGGATGGATGGATGGATGGATGGATTGTTTCACTGAGTTATTTAATATCTCTTACTCCATTATCCAGCCATGGTAAGGTTAGTAAAAGTAAAAGTGACTGAATTGTGCAATAAAATGGCATTATATGGACAATAATAAATGTTTTATGGAGGAACAATGTAAATTGGCATGAGTAATACTTACGTGTTCCACAGGTTGGTTTATGGGTGTGACAGAGGTCAAGTCCGAGGGTGTCAAAACTGCAGTTCTTGCGTCACCAAAGATGCAAGAGTCCTCACCGACATGTCGCCTTCGTCTCAGATATTTCCTGTGGGATTCGAGTAAGCAGTGGTAGTTTTGTCAAAATCATAAAAGTTTTCAATTGCATTGCATTGTAATGTGTGTCATATAATAGCACCAGAGCTCAGGTACAAACATGACATCCCTATAGGTCAGACAGGACTTGGCTCATCTCCACTGTGGGCAAATGTCGTCCACCAAGACTCTGAAAAGGCCATCGTATGGCGACCTGAAGCCACCAGCATCCGAAGATGGAGGGAGGCCAACATCTTTCTAGGCCGCATCGCCGCACCCTTTCAGATCCATCTTTACTCAAACCGCTTTGAGGGCCAGCGAGGAGATGTTGCTGTGGACCAGCTGGAGTTTCTGGACTGTGCTTTGCCCCGTGAGCACCTAAATATCTCTAATTCCTCTTAGCATTACTGTAGTATAGTATTCAATGGCTGTGCTTGCAATTGTTTTTTACATTTACAACCACACCGAAAATGGTTATGATATGGAATAGTTTGTTAGGAATAGAAAAATAATGTTTTTTAATTATTATTTTTTTTTATTTATTCTTTCCCACCCCTTACTCCTCCAGTGCCACTACCTGGCCAAGAGTGTCCAGCAGAAATGCTGGCATGTAAGCGTGGGGGCTGTGTCGACCAACGTCAGGTATGTGATGGCACTGATGACTGTGGCGACTGGACGGATGAGGAGAACTGTGGTGAGTAATCAGAAACAAAGGGCATACAGGTCCAACAGAGCACTCCCATAGCACATATCAGCTACGTTTGTAACTGAGAATGCAGTTTGCAGAAATACCTGCACTATCATACAGAGTTATCATTACAGTAAAGCACGGACTAAAAAACTTTTTTTTCCCCTTGCCTTAAAGCGGAAGTCAACCCAAACATATTTTTTTCAAGAATATGTTCCCAGCAGACCCACTAGTTGAAACACGGCATTCTGATTAATTATGCATTTGTGGAATATAAATTAAGCAGCAAAATGCATTCGTTTTCAGCCATCTCCGGGGGCGGCCATTTTGTCTTCTGTCGACTACATCACAACTGCTCACAACGACCAATCACGGCTAACCTGTTTTCTGAATCTGAGCCGTGATTGGTCGTTGTGAGCGGTTGGATGTCATTTTCAGTCGACAGAAGACAAAATGGCCACCCCCAGAGATGGCTAAAAACTAGTGGATTAACACTTATTCCACAAACGCAATATTTATCAGAATGCTCAGTTTCAATTAGTGGGCTTGCATAGAACATATTCTTGAAAAAAAAATGTTTGGGTTGACTTCCGCTTTATTGATCAACCCAAACATATTTTTTCAAGCATATGTTCTATACAGGTCCACTAGTTGAAACAAGGCAATATGATTAATATGAAATATGAGTTAAGCAGCAAAATCCACCCGTTTTTAGCCATCTTGGGGGGGGCAGATTTTTGTCACTTCTGTCGACTGAAAATGACATTATAGACCTCTCAGGGCTCAGATAACGACCAATCGCGACTAAGATGTTTTCTGAATCTGAGCCGTGATTGGTCGTTACCTGAGCCCTGAACAGTTGTGATGTCATTTTCAGTCGACAGAAGTGACAAAATGCCCCCCCCACGAGATGGCTAAAAACATGTGGATTTTGTTGCTTAACTCATATTCCACAAACACAATATTAATCAGGATGCTGTGTTCCAATTAGGGGGCCTGCATAGAACATCCATCCATCCATCCAGTATCCATACCGCTTATCCTCACAAGGGTCGCGGGGGGTGCTGGAGCCTATCGAACCCACGACCTCTGAACTGTGAGGCAGACGTGCTAACCAGTCGACCACCGTGCCACCCTACATAGAACATATTCTTAAAAAATATATGTTTGGGATGACCTCCGCTTTAAGTTAACCGCTGATGATTAAACATCAATGCGCCTTTTTAAAGAAGGTTCTGGGAGCTCCATATTTGTTTTTCATGAATGATATTTTCTTTTTAAACTTTTATGCACGCATAGGACACAGACACATGCATACACACTCATGATCACACAGACGCAATACACAACCCTTTCTATCAACGCTTTTCATTCATTGTATGAATGTCTACGTTAGTGTCAATCAAGACAATTAGATCAGCAGTTAAAATACGAATGTGTAACTTTGTGTGTGTGTGCGCGGGTGTGTGTGTGGGGGGGTGTGGGTGTCTGTGCGCGTGTGTGTGTGTGTGTGTTTAGAGGGATATCGGCGCTGTGACTTTGAGAATGATGTGTGTGATTGGGACCTCAGGTCATTGTCCATTCTAAAGTGGGTCAGGACAAGTCAGCAAAACATCTCAAGCACAGATCCTCTGAAAGGACCGGGACGGGATCATTCCAACAACAGCGCATCAGGTATTACCAGTTGAAATTTATTATTCAACCAGGTTTTTGAGAAAAATATGAACGTCTTTAAAATCTACTATACAGTACTTGGATTAAAAATGATGAATATTGCAGGTCACTTCTTGTATGTCACTGTTCCTGATGGAGGGCTCCAAAGGGATTGGGCTGCTTTCCAAAGTCCTCCCCTAGAACCCACCAATAGTACTCATCCTTGCAAGGCAAGCCCACATGTTCTCTTCAGTGACTTTTTTGTTATTATTTACATTCACGTCATGTGAGCCACGTCCGTCAACTTCCTGCTGTAGATGGTCATGTACACACACCAGTTTGGGCCGAGGTCTGGTGGACTGACAGTACTGCTGTCTAGTAAGAGCATCTCAGCAGTGTGGAAGCGTGGCGGAGCTCTGGGTGATGTTTGGGTAAAGGCTGAAGTGGAAATTGTCAGTAACTCTACTTTTCAAGTGAGTGTTTATCCTAAACACACACACACACACGTGAAACACGTAATGGTCTTTTTTGAACAAATAATTTGTATGCAATACCACAGCACATTGGGAATTAGCATTTGCACACAACCTATATGATATTTATTCTTTTTATTACAACTGTTGTTTATCTACGATACTTTTTTCTCTTTATTTCGCTCAATCATCCTCTCATCTTATAGATTCTTATAATGGCAGCAATCAGGGAACTTGCATACGGAGGTGTCGCTATCGACAACATTGTGCTATCTCCTGAATGCCGCAGAGCAAATGGTAATGATGACTAAAGTTTATTTTATGGTTAAACATGATCAAATAAAAAATGTCTGTAGTGACATACTTTGTTTTCAGAAAGTATATGGTTGGAAAAATTCCCGAAACCTCCCAAGAACCCTTGCACAGTACCTGAAAAGATGTGTGATTTTGAAACTGACTGCGAGGGAGCAGAGGATGAAGCCATGTGTGGTGAGTTGATTGAACTTGTTTGCTCACATCTACTTGTATAAGCTGGTGTAAAATATGTCCCGGTAATGCTTTGAACAGGAACAGTAATGATTCATGTTATTGTGTAAGCATGGTATGCAAATAATTGGGTCCACACCCTTGGGATTCTTTTTTTGACATGCACCTTCATATTATGTGATGACATTGTGCAATGGGCCACTCCTCTCTTGACTTTATATATAAGTAAAGATGTGATGTGATGATGTAATGTGATCTTTTTCTCAAAATGGGGACCATTGTAGCCTAGTGGTTAACATGCTTGCCTCACATTTCTGAGGTTTGAATATCGACCATGGCCTTCCTGTTACGTTCTATTCATTGCCTGCATGGGATTTCCATATACATCTTAGATTAATTGAAGATTAAAAATTGGACTTTTGATATATAGAATCATGATAATATTATTGTTTGTGCCACAGGTGACTTCTCATACAGTAAAGGCAGCTCAGGCTGGACAGACACAAGCATTGGGAGTCAAGGTTGGGTTCTTCACCAGAATTCTACAGAAAAAGGTACAAATTGACACTGATCATTGGTTTATTCACAGTCTTTTGTATGAATAAACACACTATAAACACATGTTTATTTTTGGCAGAAGAATACTTATATGTGGCCGAAGCCCCAGGCCAGCAGCTGACTGAGGCACAGACCCGGACCCCTCTCCTGGGCCCCTCTGGCCCCGCTTGTACCTTACATTTTGATTTTGCACTCACTGGAGATCCATCTCACATTGGTACACTTATTAATTAATCACACAGAATTTATATTTAGCATAAATATCTCAATGCTTTGACTACTACATCTCTTGACTGCAGGTGACCTATCAGTCAGGGTGATAGACAGCATGTTGGGTGTGCAGCCTAAAATGTGGGAGTTCAGTGGAAAGACCGGAATCGAGGAGGCAGAGTGGCAACCTGCACAAGTGGCTATCGGAGCCAGGAAACATCGTTTTCAGGTGCGTATTTTGATGTGTGATGTGGTGCATGCAGCAGACACATAACCAAAAACAAAAATACACTAACGATGTAACATTTCAGCAAAATTCTAAATGGCCGGCTCACAGACACATTTTCAGAAAAAATCTTTTTTATTTTTTTTGTTATTTTTTTTGTTGCCTTAGCTGTGTCCATTTTTTAGACAACTTTGTTCTGCGGTCAATTATGCTGCATGCTATAACTATGTATGTAGCTGGTGACACAAAGATTAGCCTCTTTTATTAAACGATGAAGAGACATACCATGAATAAAATGTAATATGAAATAGAATCCATATATGTGTATGTATAAAGTAATAATAGGATAAGCGGTATCGATAATGGATGGATGGATAAATTATATAGATAATAATGAGAATAATAAAATGAATACACTATGTCCTTTGTCCTAAAGCATTTTTTTTATTTTGCAAGTTCAGTATACTATATAAATTTTGTTTAAGCGACAATTAGTTATAACAATAACAGCTAACAAAAAAAAAGTTCATAAAATGGAGACAAAGTACGAGAAATCACATAATTAGTTAAATGATTTTTCACCTTGGCTCATCTTTTTCTCTTTTCTCCATTAGTTGGCATTTGAATCTCGTGCGGTGAAACTGTGTCCTTGCGCCAAGATTAAAGTAAAAAACGTTCACCTCACTGGTTGCCATGCAGACTATTTCCCATCTTCTTCAACAAGTAACTTTTATCATTAAAGTATCCAAACAGAATGGTCCATAACAAATTTGCCATAATACTTGGCTTTGTTTTTGCACGGTTATTGGGAAGCTCTGTCATGTAACTTTGAAGATGGACTGTGTGGATGGCACCAGGACAACAGTGACAACTTTGACTGGACGCTGCTTGACGGGATGGACCACACTATTGGGTTTGGTACGCTCATTTAACAGCGCTAGATGATGATAAAATGTTTGCTCTCTCTTCCTGGGTGCACATTAATAGAATCCTGCTCATGTATACAGTATGTGTGTAATACAGTTTAATAGTCGCACTAATCATCATCGTACATGCAACAAGAACACCTAAGTTTATTTGAATGCAAAAAAGACACAACTAAAATCTTAAATTACTATAGTTGTTTTTGCTTTATCCCTCTTTTGATAGGTAAAAGTCTTGTAGTGGACATGTGGAATTCTTCACTGCGTGGTGCTTTTGGACGTTTACTGTCATTGCCACTATTACCAGGTCATACCGGTCACTGCTTGTCCTTCTTCTACAAAATCTACGGGCCAAACACTGGTGAGGTACTCAGCCAGGATGTCTCATCTACAAAGTTTTTGCACCATCAGCACAACTGTGTTATGAACAGATGTATCGGAAAAATCTGATTTACATGTCACATTCACCAGAACAAAAGTCACAATTATTAAAAAAAAACAAAAAAAACCCGTCTCACTCACTACACAAAATAATAACTCACCAAAAATATCTGATTTACAAAAAAAAACCTCTGACACAAAAAACCTTTCACACGCATCTAAAAACCTCTCACTCACCAAAAAACAACTTACTCATGCCAAACAACCTCACACTTACCAAAATAACTGTTGCACAAAATAACTGTCATCACATAACCTCACATTCACCATGAAACTCTCACACCTGCCAAAATAACCTCACAGACACACCAAATAACCTCTTACTCACATCCAAAAACTTGTCACGTTAGAAAGCTTCCCACAATCACCGCAGAAACATCTCTACACCCAAAATCTGTCACATTTACCACAAAAAACCTCACACTCTAAAAAATTCAAACTCGCTATAAATGTCTCACACTAAAAACATCTCTCACTTGACAAAAAAAAATTCTTACACTCACCCAGAGGAAAAAATTCTCATTCACACCAAAAACATCTCACATTCAAAACTCTCACCCACACTAATACCCCTCTCACACTTCCCAAAATGTATCCCCTCACACAGAAAATAACCTCTCACTCACACTCAAAAACTTCTCACACAGAAAACATTTCACACTCACAAAGACAAAAAACTCACTCACATAAAAAACCTTTATTTACCAAAATCCTTTCACAAAAATCTCTCACTCACCTCTCTCACCTTGGAAAAGAAAGCCTCACACTGATCATAAAACTTCGCACATTTAACCCAAAAACATCCCACTCACCCAAAAACTGTTTCACAGTCACTCACACTGTTTCACACGCACACACACTAAAAACACACAAAAAACACCGCACTGAAACCAGCACCGAAAACATAACTTTGAAAAACCTCTCAAATTCACCATGTAACCTCTTAAAACCACCCAAAAACATCTTACACTTATCAAAAGATGTCTCACACACAGTATAAACCTCTCACTCACTCTAAAAATCTCTCTCACACACCCAAAAAAATCTCAGGCTGACAAAAATATATATACTGTACTTTTAAACACAACAATTTTCACTCACTATAAAAAAAAATACTTTTCACAGGCATACATTTTTTGTGTGTGAGAGTTTTGGAGAGATTGACCAAATCCGTGTTATTTTTGGCCTATACAGCACCTCATATTGTATCATTTTGTTGTAAAGAGCCTCAAAATCATCCAAATATCGTTATCTTCTATTAGGGGCTCTCAATGTGAAATTATTTGATAAAGATGGTTATGAGAAGTTGCTCTGGACCCGCAATGGAGCTCATGGCAACATGTGGCATGAAGCACACTGCCTAGTGCCACACCAGTTCACAACATATCAGGTATGCTGCAACACCAGCATCTAGAAAATGTATTGCTCACTATTTGTCACTTTTCAAATTATCTAACTTTCTCAAATATTTAATCCACCCACAGCTGATGTTTGAAGCTGTACGCTCCGGTTTTGACGGCCAGGTGGCCATTGATGATGTGGCAATGGTGGCCCGTCCCTGTTCCGTGCCAAGGTTGTGTTCTTTTGAGGGTCAGCAGTGTGGCTACAGAAGTTCTGGTGAGGTTAAGTGGGTCCTTAGAAATGGACATGCAGCCACAGCAACAGGACCCAAAACCGATCACACTCTGGAGACAGAACTGGGTAATGAAAAGTAGCTTTTTTTCTATGTATACTGTACACTGAACTGCCACAGCTAAAGTATACACAGTAATTATTACTAATGATAATAATGACATGAAGTGGAAGTCAACCCAAACATGTTTTTTATTTTCGTAATATGTTTTATGCAGGACCACTAGTTGAGGCATTCTGAGTAATATTGCGTTTGTGGAATAGGAGAACTCAAGCCATTTTTATGTATCTCAGGAGGTGGCCATTTTGTCACTTCTGTCGACTGAAAATGACATCACAGCAGCTCAGGGCTCAGATAACGACCAATCACAGCTCACCTGTTTTCTGAAGCTCAGCCATGATTGGCTGTTATCTGAGCCCTGCACATCTGTGATGTCATTTTCAGTCGACAGAAGAGACAAAATGGCCGCACCCTGAGATGGCTAAAAGCGGGTGCATTTTGCTGCTTAACTTATATTCCACAAACACAATATTAATCAGAATGCCTCGTTTCAACTAGTGGGCCTAGTTGAAACATATTCATATTCAGGAAGAAAATATGTAATAATGTCACTTTGATTGACAGTATCAGAGAAAAATTTATCTAGAAATATGTTTATTATTGTAGTTGTACTTTGCAGTGATGTTGAACTGTACTGAGAGACACGTACATGTATTTTGGTTGCTTCATTTAGCTACACAAAGGAGTCAAAATATTGAAAAGAGCTACAGTATGCAGTGCAGTTCAATGTCAATGGAAAGACTGATATCTAATGAAAGAAAATTAGTTCAAGGTGTACCCCGCATGCTGCCTGAAGACAGCTGGTATAGGCTTCCGCACACCCGCAGCCCTCATGAGGATAAACGGCTCAGATAGTGGATGGATGGGTGACATTTTCCACACATCTTCGACCTGTTCTGTGTTTATGTTAGGTTTCTACATGATGGTTAATACTGGAGGAAGCGTTCTTCCCGCTGGGGCTACCACAACCCTCACATCACCTGTTCGCCAGGGAAAAGCTAATACTGAGTGTCTGAATTTCTGGTATCACATGGGAAGCGAGAATCCTGGTGAGTCCCACGAGCACAACAAAAGTCACAGACAGATCCACGAACAATATGTGAATTGTTTGCAGGTTCTTTGTCAGTTTATATGAAGACAGAGGAGGGTGAGAGGGTCAAGATCTTTACGGACAGTCTGAACCAGGGAGATGTCTGGCGCCATGGTAATGGCAACATCTCCAGCACCATTATGGATTGGCAGGTAGAATGTGGTGGCATTCAAATTGTTATTATAAATAAAATTGTTATTATGAACATTTATGTATTTAATTATTAGGAAAGCCAGGTAAACACATAAAGAAACTGGGCTGTTTGTTTTCAGCCTAATTTCCCCCCCTTCCAACAAAAATCAGTACAGGCCAGATTATCTAATATCTCTAAGGGATTTCCTGACAGATCATTCAGTCATTCGGTGTATCAACCCTAGTACACATATAAGAACTTTTCTTAACTGGTTTATGGAATGCAAAAGACCCCGTACGTCATGATTAAAAAAAAAAAAAGAAGCTATTGTGTGTTCCTTCTGCTATTATTGATTGCCACGATAACAATACACACAACACACAATGGTATCTCTGTCAAAGGACATCCAAACCACGGGGAAATACATCACATTAAAAGTCGTAGTGGGAGTAGCGGTAGAAAAATCTAGGCTAACTTTTACCTTATCTGGTAACTTGATTGCAATTTGATCACATATAGGATTTATGATGGTGAATATTTAATATGTTTAATATGACACAAAAACAATCTTGACTCACCACACACCACAGGATAATCAGTCCGCACAAGGGGGAATTGGTCTTAAAAGCAGCTCAATTATCAACCGGGCTTTATGAACACTGACACACTTGTGTTTACTTTGAGATTAATGCTTGTACTGGAGGGCAATCACTTCACATAAAAACAACCACCGACTAGTTCACTGTCAGCATTGACTGCATTTGTTTACCGTTATTTTTGATTCACTGTCACTAAATTTGCGGCAGTCTTGTGTGACATTATCTGTGCATGCCAGATGTAGGAATTCCTAATTGTACATTCAATTTCAGAGGTTTCACTGCAAGTATCAGACAAAGAAATAGTCGCTACTATGCTCAAAGTTAAGAGTAATGTTAAAAGTGATCATTTGTATTATTTATAGGATCCTGATGTGTTGACTTTCTGTTCTTCAGCTGCAGTTTGAGGTCATAGGAAGAGGAGGCAAAGACACTCATGTTGCAATTGATGATATTTTCCTTTCTGCTCATCCATGTGCGAATCAAGGTTCGTTGGTCCAACAACGTTTCATCAGACTATTTGTTTTGGAGCAATTAATTCCAGTTTCAATGAAATACATAATATATGACTTATGCTGTCTGTTTTACATGCTATAAACTGCTGTTTGTGTTGGGCATTGTCTTAGGTTCAAAGTGCAGTCTAGAGAAAGGAATGTGTACCTGGAGTAACACTCAAAACATCAAGCGGGACGAACTGGATTGGGAGTTGACAAGTCACGAAAAAGAGTTGCACTACCCTACCCCCTCAGAAGACCACAGCCTTGGAACAGAGAAAGGTCAACAGCAGAACCAAATAAATCAATCACGTCTATTTCCTCATAAATCCAAATCAGAGGAATGTCAAGGTACATGGTGTGTGCATGTCACAATGACCATCTTTCTATCTCCTTTTGCCAGGTCACTTCTTGTTCATTCCAAGTAGTAACCGGACAGCGGCCAATCAGAAGGCTCAGCTACTGAGTCCTCACCTACCCCCCACAAAAGGCACTTGCCTGAAATTCTGGGCCTACAAACCATTTTCATGTAAGATTGAAGTTTTATAAATAGTAAACAATAGGCATGGTATTTTTAATGACTTGAACAAAATGTGCATGTAGAAATGAAAAGTTTTTTTTCCATGAAAAACTGTAATTATCAGTGAAGATCATCTGGTTTTCCCATTGGCAGAGGTCTGTGCTCTCTTGAGTAGGGCTTGCTTCATGACAACCTGTGTTTTTTTGGGTTTTTTTAACATCTTGTAGCAGACAGCCATCTTAAAGTGTGGACATTGTCCGAAGGTCTTCTCATTGAGCAGCTGGAGGTAAAAGAGCTCGGAGGACCATGGAAACGCTTTGACATTGACATTGTGTCCTCTAAAGAATACCAGGTTAGTCTCACACATTATGTTAAATTTAATCAGCCCCGTTGTGACACTGACTACTATCTTTTGTTGCCAGATTGTTTTTGAGGGAATCAAGGGTGCCTCTGGCGTCTTGGCCCTGGATGACATTGAGTACACTGTTGGGGTCAACTGTGCTAAAAAAGTCACCGATGGAGCCACAAGTAAGGAAAAACAATCACATTGCAGATATTTTGTATAAAAGACAAGTTTGAGTATATTTTGTGTTGACTGCGATGTTCAGTTTCCAATCCAAAATAATAACAAATAAAATCTTCATTGCTTTTTCTCGGTAGCCTCAAACAAGCTGAGCAATGCAGGCGGGATTGCAGCATCAGTCATTGTGGTCCTGCTGCTCATTGGCACATTGATTGCACTCCTCATTTACTACCTGCGGACCCAAATGAGGGTCAGGGCTTTGACTGACCCATCATTATCATCAACATCATCATCATCCCCCGAAACTCACGCTGGTTTCAGTAACGACATCTATGAAGCAGATCTCGCAGTAAGTTCATCTCATTAAAAGATGAAGTGAAATCCTAAAGATAACCTCAATCCAGTTAAAGCACTATCCACCCACCCATCCTTCCATTGATATTATTTGATTAATAGATTAATAATTTTCTCTGTGAACAGGAGGACCACGCGATAATTCCACCAGCAAACACTCACCCAATGGCAGCTGGGTTCAACATTTTCACTGTAAGCGTCTATAGCCACGTAGGATAGCATCTTTACATTACAGTATATGCACTGTTCACTTCTTCACAATATTGTGTGTGCAGGTCTCTGGTGTTAGAGAGAGGGAGGTGGCGTGAGACAGGAAGAAAGGCCCGCCCCCTATCGGTGGCCTTGTGAAATTTAGGCGATATCACAGCAGAAGAACTGCTTGTGTCGACCTTACATCACACACACACACGCACGCACACACACACACGCATACATGAAGATACTTACACTGATGACAGTATAATCAGCACATACTGTTTACTTACATCTGGCGATGACCTCAAGGCTGGGCAACTCATTGCCAGTGGACCGGCGGGGGTGAGGGTCCAAGTAAGGCAGGTTATGTTTCATGGGTGGTAATCTGTAGGAACTCTCATAAAATTAGAAAACACCTGCTTCTCTAAGATTGAGCATTCCCTGAGATGACATAAACCTGCATGTGAAGTAAGTTGTGGACGTCAAGTTTGAAGGACAAGACTTCACAAGGCTGAGAGGTGCTGCCGAACAGTTGTATGGTGAACATCAACCTTAACGGAGCATAAGAACAAAGACCTTTTACAAGGGCAATTCTAAATCGATAGAGCTCCCTGCCAGATAAAAAGAAAACTGGAATGATTGTAATGATAAGAAAGGTCGACAGCTTTCGGAAGGATAGGTTACATGTTGAAACCCGTGTAATTGATAAAGGCATTAAATTGATGAGCATTGAAATGCTGCCGTCTGTGTCTTTTTAATGCATACTTGGAAATTAATAATAAATGTAAATATTTAATTTGAATCAAAACTATGATAAAGCCAGAATATACCAATTTTACAATGTACACAAGGTTAACTCCCTAGTGTCTTAATGCACTTTCCCAGCCGTCTCTGTCATGCATTCACACACTCCTGGAAGGATTTTTCTGGGATCCTCCATAGCTCCATCATGGCAATCTTGATATTGTCCGAGTCTTCGAAAAAAGGTCAATTTGATGATCCACTTAAGCCCTAAAAAGTCGCACGAAGCCACCTCTGCTGAATAAGAACTAACTCCAGCACAGCAATGTTCTTCTTTGCCAGGAAGTGTCAGATGCTCTGCATTGTGAGCAAAATAAGCCATGAGTTGTCCTAACACAAATCTCGCTTTTCCTCACGCACTAAGGGCTATATCCTCCCGTTAACGTTTAAGTCAGTTTTTTACCCACCTGCCTTGCACACTTTCAAAGTAGGCCAATTCTCTCATTCAGACTTCTGACACTCATTATGCGTAATCTACGCAACCACCAAAGAGGTGTGGCTCATTGAATTTTAAGGGTGACTCGAACTTCCAGATTGTGGAGTTTTCGTGAGAAGTGAATTCCATAGAGATCCATTATATGCCACACTTGAAATGTCAACTGAACTTATAATACGTAGTGAATCCGGACATTATACAAATCGTCGTTAGTGACGTGTGCGCCGCTCATCTCAGAGGCTAGTTGGGAGGAGGATGTGTTTTTGCAATCTCTGTTTAATAAATCCAATAAAAGTAATTTAACCAGAATACTGTGCTCATGACCGACCGCATGTTTGAGATCAATAGAAAAGTGATTGGGTGTTGATTAGCCGTTGCCCAGCATCCATCGCGTTGTATCACACACAGTCACTTTAATAAATTTCCACCAGCATCAACAAATAAAAACAAGTTATTCAAAGGGTCATTCCATGTCAGCTCACCCAATGAGTGAAACCCTTTTCACATTTAGCTGCAATGTGCGTAGGTATATGACAGTATGGAAAGCCAAGTTTCCAAAATTCAGCTTGATCGGATCAATGGTTTCAGAGATATGGCAGTTGCTGTTTTTCTCACTTTTTTGTGACACAAATCAGGTGTGTTGGAGTGGCAGACATAGAAAACACGCAGGACAGCGACCCTCGAAGACCGGAGCTGGACATGCCTGCTGTAAACTCATAGTTTGTGGTTTGGGCTTGAAAGATATTATCTGTGACACCAGTCCTTGAACCTTTCTGACACATCTTGTGCATTCCCCTGCAAAATATTAACCAATGAGGCTAACTGTCTTTGTTGTGGACTGAAATTATTTGGGTTTGGCATGGAAAGATGGCAATGAGGCAAGAGATTAACACTTCAGGCTTTATTTCCTGGTGTTAAAATAGAATTTTGATGCCCAATTTAGAAGAATTTTTTTTTTCGTAACGAAATACAGTCCCACAACTTTAGGTGAGCAAATCAATTGGAACCAATAAACTTTAAATAGATTAAAGTGAATTAAATGTAGTTGCAAATCCTTAAATTACAATAAATTACATCAAACCAATTACCAATGTTGGAAATTCATTAGTGACACCTTCGGACTTTTGCTGCGGCATATCATTAAATAATTTTTTGGTGATGGGGTCACCTGTTTAGCAGTAACATGCATGTTCAGTAGGGTTGAAGTCTGGAGATTGACTTGGCCAGTCGCAAACATTCCTCTTCTTTCCTTTGACGAAGTCCTTTGTTTGGTTTTTTTTGGGGGGGGGGGGGGGGGGGGGGCAGTGTGTCATGGAACATGGGTGAATTCTAACAAAAGGTGCTTTCTTCCAAGTTGAGTAGTTAATGTAAATAGTAGTCAATAAAAGCTTAAATGTTGATCTCTTGTCAAAACCCAATGCCAATTGAGTTTGTAGCATAAATAAAATGACTTTTTTTAATATCTCTGGAGTCAAGTGGAGCTACTGCACTGCACTATATGGCCACACTTTACTTACAATTATGTTCTACTTCATCCACCAAAATCATTTTTATTTTAAAATAGGGTTAATTGTCAAAAGGCATGACAACACAAGTAACACACTCACTCTAAACAGCCTTGTATCTTTCAAGAAGCTGATGACATCATCCTGTCCCTAGCAACAGTCCAGGCTCAGTAACTCTCATCGTTCTGATGAAATGCATTCATTTAAAGGGTGCCTGTTGTCATGGTTGCATGGAGAGTGCCTGACCACATCTGCAGCCATCTATGTCTGGCAACATGAAGGACCAAAGAGCAGGAGTAGTCAAGGGACAAAAAAATTGTGCACCCTTATTTCACCATCATTGTTTCTTGTGAGTATTTTGTTAACTTTTCAATCCATTTGAATGGATCCCTCTGTGCTCATCTTCTTGCTGTACGTGATGATCGCACATGAGCTGCTCTGTGGCTGGATGCAGTACCGGAGACGGGGTGTCAAGCCCTGCAATCAGGCTGGACCTCAGCTGCACCCGAGGTGTGTTTGTGTATAATTTGATTTAGTCAAAGTCTATATTCCCTTACACTTCAGAAGTGGGGATATTTACTGTACATTGACAATATAGCATTGGGAGAAACTGGGTGTCCTGTATGATTCGCTGTATTGTAAGACTGTCACAGTACCTGTCAGCCACCCCCAAAACAAAGTCACTCAGAACTGAACCAAGAACTTATACCACCAATGTGGCTTCAAATGACAGTAAGTCCAGGCACGGTGCTACACTAGGGCTAGGGGGGGCTGTAGCCCCGTCAGAAATCTGTGTTAAGCCCCTCCAGCATTGTATTTTACATTTTAAAATATTTTTTAAAATAAGTTAATTGAATAAAAAACATTAAAAAGTTCACAAATATCCATTCTTTTCCATTTCAATCCCCGCTTCCCTGTTTGTTCTGCACCTGTACCCGTTGTGTGTTTGGGAAGGGAGGGGCAAGGGTACTCTCGTTTTGGTTAAACATTTTGCCATTCAGTTCATATTAATTTTATATCAAACATGCTTGTGCTATGCATCACACTTTTACTTAAAAAAAAACTTTAGTGAACGTAACGAGTCAGATTTTATGACCCTTATGAGTTTGCGTCTTGTGTCAAGTCAAGTCAAATTTATTCATATAGTCCTTAATCACAGGAAAGTCTCAAAGGGCTTTACATGCCCATAGCTGACAGTATATACACGACATCCCCTGATCTTAACCCCCAAGAGGGCAAGGAAAAACTAAAAAAAAAAACATCTGTGAAAATATGAGAAACCTTGAGAAGGGACCACAGATGGGGGAATCCCCCTTCCAGGATGATCAGGCTGCAATGGATGCCGAGTGGGCAACATTTAGCACACATTATGGTACTATACAGTATTTATCAAAATACTTAATAAATTAAATAATTAAAATAAAATGTGAAAGTTAATCAATTGTGGAGTGAAACTCATGCTTCTCATTACAGCAGTGTTTTTGAGCCTTTACTGGGCCAAGGAACATTTTTTTCCATACATAAATCTCATGGCACATCACCAAAATAAAAATGTCACAAAAAGCATGTACCGTATATTGAAATAATCATGTTCTCATCTCAAACTACTGACAAATCTACTTACACGCTGGGTAATCTGGGCTGTTTACTTTAACACAATTAAAATGTAAGATGTAAGATGTAATAAATTCTCGTTTTCTGAACTCTTAAGGGAAACTTGATAATTTCCTATAACATACCTGATCTTTCACAGCACACTGGTTGGGAATCACTGCACTGCAGAACGCTAAATTTTACTTGTATATTTTCCGCACAGCGACCAATGGTGTCAAGGAGCATGGCAGCAAGGCACCCATTCATTCAGGACCAACAGGGGAGACAAGGACCTGAGGAAGTCCAGGCGTATCATGAGAAAATCCTAGAGAAAACAGTCATGGACGCACATTTTTAAAGGCGTACATTAGCTCAAGATTATCACCTTTTTTTTTTTTTAGGGTTTTATCGTGTTATTTTTACCTCCAAAATGTCATGTCATGTCATCTTCCAAACCGCTTATCCTATACAGGGTCGCGGGGAGTTGCTGGAGCCTATCCCAGCCGTCAATGGGCGAAGGCAGACTACACCCTGAACTGGTCGCCAGCCAGTCGCAGGGCACACACAGACACTGTCACTGAGCGGGAATCGATCCCACGCTGCCCGCACACAACTCAGGCGTGTGTACCACTACACTATCAGTGGACACCTCCAAAATGTATTTTACCTATTCTGATCCTTAAAGTGGAAATCAACCCAAACATATTTTTTAAAGAATATGTTCCCAGCAGTCCACTGATAGTGTAGTGGTACACACGCCTGAGTTGTGTGCGGGCAGCGTGGGATCGATTCCCGCTCAGTGACAGTGTCTATATGTGCCCTGCGACTGGCTGGCGACCAGTTCGGGGTGTAGTCTGCCTTCGCCCATTGACAGCTGGGATAGGCTCCAGCAATTCCCTGCAACCCTGTATAGGATAAGCGGTTTGGAAGATGACATGACATGACATGTTCCCAGCATATTGCGTGTGTGGAATACGAGTTCAACAGCAAAATTCACCAGTTGTGATTTTTTCATTTTCAGTCGACAGAAGTGACAAAATGGCCGCCCCCAGAGATGGTTAAAAACGCGTGGATTAACTCTTATCGTAGAAATGCAATATTTATCAGAATGCTACATAGAACATATTATTGAAAAAAATATGTTTGGGTTGACTTTATAGAGAATTTATACTCTGTTGCAGAGCTGGGCAGTCCGTCCCGGTCGGACCCTCCGGCCTGGCCGAATGCCCATTTTTGGGGGGGAGGGGTGCTGGGTGACAAATTTTTTTAAAAATGGCTGGACGAAGCATGGCCGGAGGTTGATTTTAGTCCGGCCCACTAATCGGCCCTCATGCGTGTGACGTGCTCGCGATGCTGCCAAAAATCATCTCAGCCTACTCGGTGAAAGGCTTCTTTTTAGGCTTCTTTCTACTCCCGCGTCGGCGCGAGCGACAACTGCTGTTATAGGGGAGGTGGTATTGGGTGGTAATGGGTCAAGAGAGGAGAGAGTGCAACACGGAGGACAAAAAGAAATGAGTCAAAGCAGGAAAAGGAGCCAAATTTGGACTCATTTTAATTTTATTGATGGCTCTACTACTGTAGAGACTGCTGATCTTTTTCCTTTTGTTTTACACGTTTTCATTTATTTTTGTGTGGTGTTTTTCAGGGGTTCTGTGTTGTTTCATTCTAAATTTGTTGAAGTTGAATTGTATTTCGTGTGTTTTTCAGGGATCTTGTGTTTCACTTTAGATTTGTTACGTATAAAAAAGCTCAACATTTATTCTTGTATTTCATAGTTTGTTGTTGCGCTAAAAAGTAAATATTTTTAAATATTTTGTTGTGTCGTGTGTTTTTCAGGGATTCTGTGTTGCTTGACTTTAAAGTTGCTTAGTATAAAAAAGTTAAAAGTTTAAATTAGTTAAAAGTTCACTGTAGAGTGAAAAAATAAAGACTATTATAATATAGTCGAATAATATTTTTTTATTAATTATTAATTCATTTTGTGGATAATATTACATTATTATTTGTTATATATCGATTAGAGCAACAAAAACATCTGAAGAGCCGTTTGGGAGCCGAAAGAGCCGGTTCTTTTTAGTGAGCCGAGCCGCAAGGGCCGGTTCTCTAAAAAGAGCCAGAATTCCCATCACTAGTCCACGAGTACATTCAGACGCTAGCACATCAAGGTGGAGTTCATGAACTTTTTGTGGCGTTCCCTACTTCCAAAAATACGCCATAGCAAATCTGCAGTGTATAGTGGTTTGCTGGTATGCTTTTAGTTTGAAGGCCGGCAAGGAGGGGAAGTGTGGAAAATAAATAAGTAACTTGACTGCGACTTCTGGCCGTCTGTTGGACCCAAATAATTATACAATATGACAAATCCAACCCCGGGGCTCGCAATGCAAGTAAGCACACACAGTTGAATAAGTACTACTGATGTATTTGAAGCGTGCCGCAGCGGGTTTGAATAGTAAATTAGCCAGCTAATGATCTTTAAAAAGCCTCTGCCGTTAGCGTCTCTCCCGCAGCAACGTCAATCGCGGACGCTTTTTGCGGGGGGGGGGGTCGGGGGGCGGAATGGGGCGGGGGCCGACAATGTTTATGAATATGGCCGGAGGGTCGCGGCCGGACCGGCAAAAAATGGTCAAGTGCCCAGCTCTGCTCTGCTGTATATTTTCATTGCACACCACAGAGAGAAGCAGACCATACACATGAAGACACATACATACTGTATTTTTGTGGAAATCTGGGGGGAAAGGTCTGTAATAAATAGGGGAATTTGACACAAAAGTAATTCAATATAGTAAGGAGGGACAACAACAGGCAAAGGCTGTCATAAGCCATAGTGTACTCATCAGGAGGTTCAATATTGAGCCTATATTATACCATTGACAAACTAAAAATGTTTCATTTTTCCTTGTTTTCCATAATGAAATGAAAAATGTTTTGTTGAATTTTTTGGAAAATGTATTTGAAATAAAAAAGTCAAGAAATCACTTACTGTATATTAACAGTCTTTGTCACGAAGCTCAAAATCAAGCTTAGGCAGCTGGGCATATTCTCCCGGTTGCTTAAGTCAGAAAAGTTGCGCAGATTCTCCCATCGATTTAATTCTGTCCTTCATGAAATGTACGCACTTTGGGTGGAGTGACATGTGCGAATCACCTGTCAAATCTTGCAGTGTATCTATTCTCCCAGAAACTTAAGCACCTTTCCTCTTACTCACTCAGTAGGCTGTACTAAGGACTAGCACATAGACCTGGCCAACCCACCACGGCTCACGAGCCGCATGCGGCTCTTTCGGCGGTTTCATGCTGCTCCTGAAGCCCTTTTCAAAAATTAGCTGAGCTGGGTGCAGTGCGAGTATTTGGTGAGGGTTGGGGAGCACGGAATGGTGCGGGAAAAGTTCCTTGCTATCATCCCGGTCTTATTTAGCTGCAAAATAATGGGCCGTTCTTCTTAAAATGTAATTTGGCTCGCAAGTGTGGCATTTCAGCGCTTCCCTTCTGGGTGTGTGTTACACAACCAATCGGGTGCCTGTATCCACATTCATTTTTACGATTAAAAAAAAACAGAACTAATGTGAATTTTAAGCACATGTTGATTATGAACACTCTCAACGCAATTAGCAGCCCCAGGTACCTCCCGGGCTAACCCTGTATTAGTGTGGCTTTGCAATCTATCTTCAGGCAAGACAGTTTACATATGTCACTGTGACGTGCCGTCGTCTGGTGAGAAGGGGTGCCGTTGATGAGACCGACTTCCACCCCTTGACTCGGACAACACATCAGAGATCGTCAGCGCTTATAAAGAAACTAACAAGGTAATTATTCTATTTATTATTACTTGGGTTTTATATTCACTGCCAGACATTTTCAGACCCTCTTTTACCCTAACGTTTGAAAAAAATGGAGAAAAAAAATGTAAAAACATTTCTGGGGTTGAATGGCCGGACTGTAGAAAGACAATTAAATTCATTATGTCAGTGAATGAGTTAATATGTGGAATTCATATGTTTCACCAACCATCCAGGACTTACAGGCATCCTCACATTTCAATGAATCAATCTTCCGGGGCTGCGCGAGTGTTCGCCGGTTATGCAAGTGGGTGTGTCAGAGGTCTAGACAGAAGAATCTCCATGGCTGGAAAATGTGTAAGGAAGTGACTGTAGCGAGAATGGGAGAATGTGCCCCAGGGGGTGAGGGCACACCTACGCTTACCAACTCCCTTATGGATATATTTTGATTGTTTCTTTTATACAAACCTTACGGCTGTATATGTGTCCCTGCTACATTACAATGACGGCCGAACATCAACATTCATTCATTCATTCATTATCCATGCCGCTTATCCTCACAAGGGTCGCGGGCGTGCTGGAGCCTATCCCAGCTGTCTTTGGGCAGTAGGCGGGGGACACCCTGAATTGGTTGCCAGCCAACCGCAGGGCACACAGAGACAGACATCCGCACTCACAATCACACCTAGGGGCAATTTAGACAGTCCAATCAACTTACCATGCATGTTTTTGGAATGTGGGAGGAAACCGGAGTACCCGGAGGAAACCCACGCAGGCACGGGGAGAACATGCAAACTCCCGAACATCAACATATCATATTAATTGGGGAAACAAGGATCAGCGCCGGCTGACTTTTTTCTTTACCTGTGGATAGCAATTCCATATGATGGGACTTGAAGTTGAAGCGCCGATCACAATCAATACTTTCTTTTGCCGTTTCGTTACTTGGCAACCTGGTCGACTCTCAATGTGCACCGTTTCCTAAACATTCTGGTTTGAGCATGTATTCTGATAGTTTGCACGGGATTTATTAAAAAGTGAATTAAAAAACACTCACTCCTTCAAAGTACCCTATACATGATCCGTACACACGTCACTGGCAATAATTTCCGGATCCACAATGAAAGTAAATCTTCAAACGCCATGGTTGCACTTGCCAAGTGAAATTAGGCAGTGTGGTGATGTAGTGCTGACTCAATGAAAGAAAATGTCTCTTTTTATGGGGGCTCGCTAACATCATTTCTCTGCATGCCCATGGTCATCATAATTACAAACATCCATTGGCCTCTATTCTTTTGTATATTACTTTGGCCTTTTAGCTCAAGGAAAATACATCAGCATTCAGACACTCATGTGCTAAAACAAGTGACAGAGTTTTGAACTCCCCACAATTGTTCTCAGCATTCTCCGGGTACTCGGTACAAAATGTCTCATCGATTTACACCTTATAGCCAGGGGTGCACATAATGTTTTTCATGCGGTACTCGCATGAGTACCAGGAGATTGTCTTTGGTACTCACTAGTGGTCCACCGGATCACATAAGTCAAGTTATTTTACAATGCTATCGCTGTCCTGTGGAAAACACTTATGTCCATTTTATTCAATTTTCTTATTTTTATGTGAATGTGTTTCCACGTTACAGACATCGCATTAACATGAAAATTAAAAAAAAAATTGACATAAGTGTATTTCACAGTTCAGTGACGAGATTACTGTATATTATATTATATTATATTATATTATATTATATTATATTATATTATGTTATATTATATTATATGATATTATATTATATTATATCATATCATATTATATCATATTATATCATATTATATTATATTATATTATCCATCCATTATCTATACCGCTTCTCCTCACAAGGGTCGCGGGCGTGCTGGAGCCTATCCCAGCTGTCTTCGGGCAGTAGGCGGGGGACACCCTGAATTGGTTGCCAGCCAATTGCAGGGCACACAGAGACAAACAACCACACTCACAATCACACCTAGGGGCAATTTAGAGAGTCCAATCAACTTACCATGCATGTTTTTTTAGGGAATGTGGGAGGAAACCGGAGTACCCGGAGAAAACCATTATATTATATTATATTATATTATATTATATTATATTATATTATATTATATTATATTATATTATATTATATTATATTATATTATATTATATTATATTATATTATATTATATTATATTATATTATACTATATTATAAAAACGCATGTGTTCAGGCAGGCACTCTCGTAAAACCTGATTTGTTTACTATCTTATTATGATCGTAAAATGTATGATGTTTATCATTTTGTTTGTATCTTTTTTCTTTTTTTATTTTAACGGTGTGCGATATATAGTAAATACATATAATTAAGTACATATCGTAAATACTGTACCTAATTACTTAGTACCCCACCTCTCACCCTCAGTCAAGTGAAGTAGGCTGCATTGCCCGCAATCTTAATGAGGACAAGTGGTAGACAAAATGAATGGATGGATAAATATGTCCAACCAGTCCTGAATGAATCAGGAAGTAGTCTTCTTACCAACAAACAATACGTCATCAGAATAACAAACCTGGCAAAGTTTGTTTTGCAATAGTGACCTATATATAATTGTCCTTACATGTAATTCTGTAAGTGACACTGTCTCACACTTTGTGTTTTAAGTCACCATCATTGTTTAATGGAGTCTCTATGAGCTGCTAATGATTCACAACAGCACTTTCTATTTTGTGTTGGGTGCTGCTCTTGTGCTTCTTACATGCAGCTGAGGCTTGTGAAGTTGCTGACATCTTTGTATAGTTTTTGCATAGGTTGTTGACTTTTCATCATCATACTTGATTTAATTGAAGTCACTGAGCTGCAAGTCTTGACTCATCCTAACAACTCATAATCGCAATACCTGTATCAGCAGGCATTACTGTAATGGGTGTTGGTTTTGTTTATCATGAGAGTTTATGTCCACCTCAGCTAAGCCTGTGCATTGTGCTGAATAATTAGTTCATTTTCACATGCCTACTTTAAGTTTTTATTGTTTTATTTTACTAATTGCTGAAATGCTGAAAACTGAAACTTACTCAGTTGCTTTGTTTGTCTTTGTGTTAGTTATAGGATTTGGGCACATTATCTTGATGTAATTAAATAGAATATAATTCAATAAATTAAAAAGTATATTCACATAATTCCAAATTGTTGTCTAATTCCTAATCTCAGGACAAGTACAGTCAAAAGAAGTGAGAACAGTGGGAAATACACGCACACGCTCGTGCACATTCACGCACACTCACACACACACACGCGCACACACACAGACGCAACCTGTCTGTGATGTCATGTTCTACGTTTGACTAGATGACTGCTAATCAGTTGCATGCAGTTAAATACCACAAACAAGTTTTTCCCTGTGCTGATTGAGAGCTGTCTGTAGACAACTGAAGTCACTTCCAACAAAGTAAGTTGTGTGCTTTATATGGGATAGCTGCTGTGTGACTGTAGAATAGAAATTGATGCAATTTCTAATAATTTGAGTTTCCTATTGTATGGGGAAAAAATATTTCAAGAAGTTGTAACAATAACCATGCTGTTTACCTTTGAGGGATTATGAAAGGTATGAGTACAGTATTTGAGTACAGAGATTTACAAGAACTATTTAACCGCTAAACTTGAACAACTTTGATAAATAATACCTACCAAAAGAAAATTATTTTTTCTGTTGAAGTGGTGACCTCATAAATATAATACAGGAAAGATGGCTGAAAATGAAAGAAACATTGACACACAGAACCACCAGTCATTGCCAAGAGGGAATAAGAGAAAAATATAAGCGTTACATATAAATTAACAGTTGCAGTTAAGTGACTTATTAACATTATGTGCAAACCTCTTTACATAAAAAAAAAATGTATTAAATTACAATTGTAATAAGTTATAAAATGTCATTACAGGATAGAAACCTCCTAAAGGCAAATATGACATCAACATCGATTAGCTCTTGCCTTAACAAGGCTGTGCGCGAGCATTACATGAAACTTTCACAAGGAGGCAAATGCCAGGTGACTTACATCTGGATTGATGGAACTGGCGAAGGGCTTCGCAACAAAACCCGGACCCTGGATGCTGAACCTAAAATTTTACAAGGTACTGTAAATATACTGTTTAAATGATTATCTACTTCACAATAAATATTTGTGTTGAAGGACATTTAAAATGTTGAAGTTAATCCTGTAATCTGACAACATTACGTTATCTGAAAGGAGAATGAACGTGTTTAGACCTTGAATGTGTGCATATAGAAATCGGATAATACTATAAAAAAAAAAACAACAACTTTAATTTAGGTTAACTGTCTGATTTATGCGTCAATCTGATTACTGGTAGATATTCCTGAATGGAACTTTGATGGGTCAAGCACATTCCAGTCCGAAGGCTCCAACAGCGACATGTACCTCATCCCAGTATGTATGTTCAGAGACCCATTCACTCTAGACCCCAATAAACTGGTCCTCTGTGAAGTTTTCAAGTACAACCGCCTTCCTGCAGGTACCCTCTCTACTTTTTTGCATGATATATGTAATTCTCCAAATTGAGACAGGACATCTGCAACTGATTTTTGTATGTTTTGTTAAGAAACAAACCATCGATTAAAGTGCAATAAAGTCATGGACCAGGTTAAAGAGCACCGGCTATGGTTTGGTATTGAGCAGGAATATGCCCTCATTGGACAAGATGGGCATCCATTTGGTTGGCCTCAAAAAGGATTCCCTGCACCCCAAGGTCAGTATGTCAAAGACAAACTGCAAAAACAATTGACTTGGCAAAAGTTGCCCTCTTTCCTTTGTAAAAACACAAAGGGGCATTGAGTACTACTGTACTTCACCGGCTTCATGAAAGTCAGCAGGTTTAACAACTACACCATACCTGAAATACCAAGCATAACTGCTTCAAATTATTACGTTTTTATTTCCAAAAGTGATGAATTCTTCTCACCAAAATATATTGTCAGGTTACATGTTAATCAAAGAATTTCTCAACAATGCCTACCTGGGAAATACTTTATTTTTTAAATAAAGTTGCTTCACAGCACACAGGTACTTCACTTCACAGTTTGCAATTGTTACAAAAAATAGCTTCTGCCATTTTTTTTTAAATATCAGTCGTACATTTTGTTAAATGATCTATGATATACCTCTGATTTGATTTTTAAGAAACCACCATGCCTAAGGAAAAACAGCCAATCAGCATGACTAATGAGGAGTCAGTCATTCTTATGCACTCGCAGGCACACTCACAGTGGGCACACTTCTGCACCTTCCCATTTTTCCCTGTTGTGTTGGGTTTGAGGAGCTTTGCTGAAACTATTGTGCAATAACCACATCAGATTAGCCACAAAAGTTATGAAGAGGGAATTGGCCAGATCCTTACACAAAACAAGGGTGATCATTGGAACTACCTACCACAGTTGGACGGCCACAAGCAGCTGAGAAAATTAAGAAGTGAGGCGGAATTAGCAACATTTCTGGTTGACAGGTAAATTTATGAACTCGTTTTGAGTTTTACTTCAACATTTAGTGTTATCGTAACACGCCGCTACAAAAAGGTCATGCTCCAAACACGGCAACTGTAAATCAGCTTGTTTACAATGCACCTCTCAAGCACGTCAGTGAGAGGAGTGGCTTAGGTCAGAAACTCGAGATGGGGAGGAATTAATGAAGTGAGGCTACATTCAAATCTGTGCAGCAATTTTAAAACTGATAACTACACACCCAGTGAGATTATCCAGGTCCCGTTAGCACATCACATGAAAAGGGGGAAGGTGAGCAGACTAACCATGTTACCTGCTCATAGCAAACTTCCAGGGTTCAGTGTCCACCTTAACCCATTAAAGCCTGAAGCCCCTCGTGAGACATCTCTCTAAAACCTATGGTCGTCTTTGGAGTCACCCTTGAAAACCTGACATTTTCGCCACCTACAAAATAATTAATATGTCGGCCCCTGTAGCAGATAGAAACATAATTCACGAAAAATTTGAGCTCTTAGAAATGTGGCTTTCACACAGGCCCGAGTTTATTCATCTTTATCTGCTTCAATCAAAGATGCAAGTGAAGCACTTTTTTTAATAAAAAAAAATATCAAGTGGTATTACCATGCTGTGTTCTCTGACAAAAACGTTGAAATCGTCATTGTCTACGAATATATAGCTTAACCATACATCACGTTTGGATGGTTTCACGGCTTTAAAGTCCTCGAGCGCGTCGTCTATATCACCTCCGTGACTTATATCAGAGCTCTCGCGATCGACTGTGCCTCCATTACTCGAAAAAATTCCAGATATCCTCCGACAACTCACGACATCGTCACCTGTATATTCTGATGCATTTCATTGAAAACGAAAATTGGATTAAAAAAAAAATGACGTACACGCTCTCCCGGATTTACAGGGAGAAACACGCAAGTTAGTTTAGTGGTAGGAACGCGGTTATGCAACAGTATTCAGGATGCAGACTAGCACCTCTCCGACAAGTACTTGCAATTTGTATTACTCTGCAGCAGGACTCAAACCATGGCCCTCCAGTTCCAAAGCTCCTTGCACTGGTCAGATAATCCCAAGGGCGATGCAGACATTAAGTCATTCTTGTTTGACTTTTTTTTAAGGTCCCTACTACTGTGGAGTGGGCGCAGACAAAACTATTGGACGGGACATCGTGGAGTGTCACTACAAGGCATGTCTCTATGCTGGGATCAAGATGTTTGGAACAAATGCTGAAGTTATGCCATCTCAGGCAAGTATTAAAAGAACACATGATTTACATTGCCATGGTGGTTATTTCTCTCTCAGCCTCAGAGGCCCTCTTAGTTATTTCACTTTTTTCATTGTCTTGACTTCAAACTTCAGTGGGAGTTCCAGGTAGGCCCCTGTGAAGGTATTGAGATGGGAGATCAGCTGTGGGTTGCTCGCTTCTTGTTGCACCGTGTATGCGAAGATTTTGGCGTTGTCGCTACACTGGACCCCAAACCAATGAAGGGGAACTGGAATGGTTCTGGTTGCCACACTAATGTCAGCACCAAGAAGATGAGGGAAGAAGGAGGACTGCAGTAAGTAAACAATTCTCCCCAAAAATGTGAAATGGTGGTAATTTTTTATGTAATTCTTGACTGAAACCTTGCATCATTAGAGTGGAGGCCACTATTTGAGGAAATATGGTATATGATCATCTTGACATAGGAAAGAAGACATACTGTGCATTTTTTTTCATAACTCAAAACAGTTCCTGTAGGGCTGCTTGATTAAGCGATTTTGAACTGAAGCCGAATTTTCTGGATAAAACGATGTTAAAAATGTGCAAAGGATAAAGTGCCCTCTCCAGGTCGGTTATGAGATCCTGCCCCAAGTGGAGGGGTTCAAATATCTTCTTCAAGTTTTGTTCACAAGTGAGGAACGAATGGAACGCGAGATCGACAGGTGGATCGGCGCAGCATTTGCAGTGATGCGGACTCTCTATCCAGCCATTGTGGTGAAGAGGGCGCTGAGCCAAAAGACGTGGCTCTCAATTTACCGGTCAATCTACGTTCCCACCCTCGCCTATGGTCACAGGATCTGGGTCATGGCTGGATGAACAAGATCCCAGATACAAGCGGTTGAAATAAGTTTCCTCTGCAGGGTGTCCAGACTCTCCCTTAGAGATAGGTAAAAAGCTTGGTCATCCGGGAGGGGCTGCGAATAGAGACGCTGCTCCTCCGCCTCTAGAGGATCTAGATAAAGTGGTCTTGCTAATCTGGTTGGAATGCCTTTTAGATGCCTTCCTGGTGAGATGTTGCAGGCACCTCCCACCAAGAGGAGGCCCCAGGGACGATCCCGACTTGCCTGGATTGGCCTCGAGATCCCCAAGGAAGAGCTTGACGAAGTGGCTAGGGAGAGGGAAGCCTGAGCTTTCTAAAGCTAAAGCTACTGACCTGGATAAGCGGAATAAGATGGATGGACTGATGACATGTTAAACATGCAAGCACATTAGCCGTATCATGCTGGTCACTTTGAGTGTTGCCAGTTGTTGATAAACACTAATGCATTTTATCTGGTCTTTCAATACGCAGACAATTATGGTAAAGTGAGTGTAAAGAGAAGCCACTCGTTAAATACTTTGAACAAGTAACCACCCATTCATTTGTGTAATTTTTATTGACAGATACATTGACAAGGCCATCGAGAAGCTGAGCAAAAGACATATGGAGCACATTATAGTGTATGACCCGCACGGTGGTCAGGACAACATGAGACGTCTCACAGGTCATCATGAGACCTCCAAAGTGAATGAATTCTCTTCTGGAATTGCAAACAGAGGCACCAGCATCCGCATTCCTCGTCAGGTGGGTCAAGAAAAGAAAGGCTACTTTGAGGACCGTCGCCCTGCAGCTAACTGTGACCCGTACCTTGTGACATGGGCCATTGCAAGCACCTGCCTGCTTGATAATGATGATGAAGTGAAGGGCAATTAGATGAGATGACAAGACGTAGTCTATTGGGTCTGCTTGTAGTATTGTACAAAATACAAGTCAGTTATGAGTGTACCTGAATAAATGAAGTGTTCATGTATTGTGACTAGATGTAATTATCGTCATTGCGTTTTTAAATCTTCCATAAACACTTTCATACCCTCACACCAACTTGAATAAAAATTAAATGGTGTGGGGACAGATACAGTAGAATGACAATGTAATATTTTCTCTCTTTGTTCATCTGGATTAAATGTTTTTAGGGGGTTTTACAGTTTACAGATAAGTCTTAATTTTAAAGTCGATAAACAATATTTTGTCTATCCGTTCTTTCATGAAATAAAAGCACATTGTTTTGTTGTTTGCTGATGTTTTATATTTGGTTTCTATTTTTTGTTGTGTGAATGCAGCATGAAAATACATTGATAATAAATTCAATGGCTTCAGTATTAGGGACCTCTGTAAGGTCTAATGAGAAGTAATACAAGAATAGTATAAAAAGTCTGTTTGCAAAGATGTTAATGCTCAGTATTGACACTGTCAGAGGTGTAATTATACTATGATTGCGGTTGCAGTTTGCAGTGTTGCATCATGCTGAGAGGAATTTCTTATTGTTGTGCTCACCTTATAGATAGCCACCCAAAAGAAGCAAAATAGCTATTATTGTTATTAGAATGATTAGAAATCTATCAGAATGACACAGTGTAGTTCAGTGCCACACTCTTCAATCACAATCACAATAACACATTTATTATGTATTAGTATTATGCGTATATATATATATATATATATATATATATATATATATATATATATATATATATATATATATATATATATATTATACACACACACACAGTGGCCAGCATATACATACGCCCTTGACAAATTGAAAGATTTTATTCAATATCCCAATGAACATAAGAACACCTAACCAGTCGCCCATCTCTCTGTCTCTCTCTCTCTCTCTGTCTCTCTCTCTCTCTCTCAGTGATGACCCGCAAGAGCTTTGTTGCAGGGTGTCTGCAGGATTCACCAAATTGGATATGAGACTTTTATAACCGTTAACCAACTTTAAAAAAAAAATTAAAATTAAAAGCATGCATCCATAAAAATACTTGCAAATCAAACGCATTAAAATGACTACAATACAGTTATGTACTGAACAACTGAACTAAAGTAAAAAGGTGTACATAACTGGAACACCGCTTTCAATGCAAGTCAGGTCATTTTACATCGTTTCTTTCTTCGCTTTTCAGAAAGTAAAAAAAAAACAACAACAATATTAGGCTTTAAAAAATCACCAAAGCATGTGAATTTCACTTAAAAAACACAAACAAAAAAAAATCATTGAATCCGTGAGTGATGAACTTCGAGTATGTGGGGGTCCACTTTACTAGACGAAGCAAGTTTACAAGGACTGGCTCACTTACATGCCCTGTCTGATTTTTCCCGTAAGACAAAAATTTAAGTAAATAACATTATACGATATAAATTTTCATTCTTGGGGTACTTTGACATAAGTATGTCAAAGAGGCATGTTATTACAGTAATACACCAGAGAAGTATAAATAGAAAAAAAGATATATGTCACCTTTTTGTTGTGATTTCTTAAATCTGGTAGACACCAGAGAGACTAAGTTCCACAATAAAAACAGTAGATTACAGTTAATATAGATGTGACATTTTGTGAAACATTTTCTTACAAAAAATATTAATTTATATCTTTAAGTTACTGTGGCATGTATAGTAATAGTGTTTGTCCAGGTCATATACAGTTATTAAATTATTGACACTCTTCATGTAATGGTAGCGCTGGAACATGTTGCATTGAAGACATCCTCAAAATGTGCATCTGTATTTTTGACCCACTACTCACTTCACTGCTTTTAATGTTTTACTCTTATTAAGACTCCACTTTTAATACATGCAGTTCACCACCACAATCTCCTTTCCAGAACTTGTCACATGCCTAGATAGATAAGGACCAAGGCTAAGATATTATCTCCCAGTAGGATGGAATGTATTCACCTCTGCCTTTCATTAAGCAGTGGTGACATAGTGTTAATATCCGTTACTTCCTGACATTTAATCCTACCACTCTTGGCAGAACTACCTTAGAATGACTTAATTTAATCAATGAAGCTGCTTGAGTGTACACTTTTCCGAGTAAACAAAAGAAGCAGTGTGATCTACGTACACGGCATACCAGATTTCCATGGATACAAGGGAGTACCTTGGCAACCATTGTGCTTGTCTGTCGTCATAGAAATATCTGTTTCAGGGCCTTCACCTAGAATATTAATAGCCTGGTTGGTTGTTAATAATGGAGATATTTCATGTCTCTATAGTGTATGTAAAGTCTTAGCTAATGTCAACAATAAAAGAGAATTATGTTCCTTGTTATTGTTTCATTTTGAAATCCAACTTCAACAGTTTCTTATCAATGCGGGAAGTACAGACACCAAGAACACATGACTGTATGCAGGAACTAAGAGTTCTGATGAAAAAGGTTATTTCAGGTCAATATACTGCAAATTATTAGTATTAAAAAATACAGTATGCAAATGAAATCCATGTTTACAGGAAATGTTAGCGTGCAACATGTTTTAATAAGAAACGATGGTAAATGTCAGTTAGTTTAATACTTAGGATAAGTTCAATTAGGTCAGGACAATATGGTAATTGCTGAATAAAACCCATTAAAGATTTCCGTCATTCCCTTCATAAAATCAAGTTGTAGTGAAACAAAATGTGACATACTATGCTGCCTGTAGTTTTAGGGACCATTTGTAGAATTTTAGTCTTAGGTATTAACAGGTATGGGGTACTGTAAGTGCGGTGACTGACATGGTCCCAAAAATACTGTGGGTGTTCGGTAACACTACCCAGCCACTATGTAGTGCCCTATATAGTGGGTCACTTCAGAGGGGTTAGAAGGTTGTCATTGGCAGAGGAAAGAGTAGGGTTATGTTCCCACTTCCCAAAACCACTCCTATACCCTCATGAACCTCAAACTGCCTATGATTTGTAGTCCAACTCCTTTGCCCGTTTTTTGTAGCTTAGTTCTTGGAAGGGAAGTCAAATCAAAAAATGTCCCAACTATTCTAAACACCATTCATTCATTCATTATCCAGACCGCTTATCCTCACAAGGGTCGCGGGCGTGCTGGAGCCTATCCCAGCTGTCTTTGGGCAGTAGGCGGGGGACACCCTGAATTGGTTGCCAGCCAATCGCAGGGCACACAGAGACAAACATCCGCACTCACAATCACACCTAGGGGCAATTTAGACAGTCCAATCAACTTACCATGCATGTTTTTGGAATGTGGGAGGAAACCGGAGTACCCGGAGGAAACCCACGCAGGCACGGGGAGAACATGCAAACTCCACACAGGGATGCCGGAGCCGGGATCGAACCCACGACCTCTTAACTGTGAGGCGGACGTGCTAACCAGTCGACCACCGTGCCGCCTCTAAACACCATATTCTGATTAATATTGCATTTGTGCAATATGACTCAAGCCGCAAAATCCACCCATTTTCATCTCGCTCAGGGGCGGCAATTTTGCCATTTACTTTCTACTGAAAACTACATCACAGTTGCTCAGGGCTCAGGCAATGACCAATCATGATTCAGCTTGTGAACTTATCACGACCAAACTCTGAAAACAGAGTAATCGACCCACGTGGTCCCAGTCGGTCCGAGCCAAACATCAGCCAAATGACGTCGAGAACGGATTTAACTTGTACCACGTCACATGCAGGGACGTTGAGAACGGACATAACCTGTACCACGTCACACGCAGGTGCCGCACTCCTGACTCGCGGCCGAAGGAAAAAAACAAAACGAAACAGTGTTGTGTACCTTGCATCTTAGCACATTCGAGGACCTTTTTTTGGTTTTATGTACTATTCAGGACATCGGAAGCCTCGCCGCATTCAAGAGAGACACATTTAGTCTTAGGCTTTGGTGAGGCCTCCGTGCCGCTGTGAGTCTTTCATTTCAAATATCGCCCAAATGGGAAGGCTCACCGCGAAAATAAACGATTACATAGACGGCATGGACGGAAAACACGTGATTCCGACTATGCTTAGTCTGACTAGTTTTAAAGTTTCCCGTCTATCGTTTATCATGTACAAAATGGACCTGCGTCATAGGCGGATAGGCGGACCGGTCCGTCACGGCATGCCCAGCTCTGGTATTTATTTGTTTAATATTTATTAGAGTAGGTAATCCAACTGACGTTGATCTGGTATATCGTTATTATATGACAGCAATAATGTATGTTGTGGCTCGCCCAAGTAAGTGTTTAAAAACATCTGAATGATGAGTGAACTGTATAGTTCACTGTTTAAAAACTCCTATTTACTGACAAGGAATAAATAGGGAATGTGTTTTATATAGGTCACTCTCGGGTAGATTTTGCTGCTTAACTCATATCCCATAAAAGCAATATTAATCAGAATGCCGTGTTTAGAATAGTGGAGGCGCATATAACACATTATTGCAAATAACATTTTGGGGTTGACTTCCCCGTCAACTACATTTCAAAGTATGTTTTTTTTTCTTTTTACTTTACTTAAGTTCAAGAGTTGTCTTATTTTACCATAGTCTTTTTAAGACACAAATATCTGTACTTCTACTGACTTATGGACAGAGTGGCTACTTTTGTCACTTGTTATCAGGGCTGGGCAATGGAGACTGTTTTGAGTACTTGAGGAACTCCTTTACGTGCTGCTTTTCTCGTTTTATCAGATTAAAATGTTGACTGTCATTTGTAGACAGAAGAGGTGGGGTGCTAATCTGTTTCCTGGGAACTTTCTTCATGGCCCTGTTTAGCGCACCCGCACCCACCCCCACCCACCTTTTTTTTCCCTGTCATTTCTCCTTGTCTACTCCGTCCCAAGGATACATTTTCGTTTGTGGGATACAGAGTGAAAAGACGTTAGCTGAGTTAGCGTTAATGTAGGTCAACCGTGAACAAGCATGGATTTATACAATACATCTTGACCGTCAGATAAGTGAGTTTGTCCCTCCCATGACTGACAACCCGTTCATTGACGTCAATGCTCCTCGCAGCAGCAGGTGAGAGTCAAGCATCGCGTCTTCGCGCTAAGGGAACGAGTAGCCGAGCGCAGTCATGGGAAAGCTACAAGAATTTGACATCACTTTCGCCAACAATAAGGTGGTTTACAGTCCCGGAGAATCTATCAGTGGAACTGTCAAAATACGAATCAGCAACTCGCTGCAGTACAAAGGTAATGTCTGCTCGATTATGTTCTCAAGGGAGAGGTGTGTTGTCCGGTGAAGCGCGCAAGGACACACGAATGTGGACAAAGTTTACTGTTTCTAGCGGAAATGAGGAACAACACTGAACAGCGTTGTTCGGCTACACTGCGTATCATTATTTTCCCTTCGTTGTAGTTGTGGATGTTGTGTTTTCACTCCCTTTTTTACGGCTTCAGAGCAAGTCGGTGGTGTTTAGTTAACAAGACGCGTGAAAACCACATCCTGGACTACGTCCTGCTTGATACATGCTTTAACTTGTTTGGTCCTGGAACTTGTATTAATAGTTTCAAGTAGAATAGCGAGTAGTAGCGTACACATCGTATACGGCAAACACGTTTATGGAAGATGGGGGTGTATATTTGAAATGGTTTTCTGACAGAAATGTGAAATAGTTAATTCAGTTCAACTGACAATGATTACAGTTGTAACACAGGAGTAAGGTACAATGTGTCCATTGTATGGCAATGATTCTTATGGGGATTCTTCTGTGATAATCCATGGTAAATGAAAGCTATCTTTGTAAAAGAGAAATACACTAATGAACTTTTGTGGTTAGGCAAACAAAAGCCCGAAAAGTCTATTGCCAAACTTGCAAATGTTTAAATGCAGTACTTATGGTATGTTGACATTATGAAAAGGCAGCCTATTATTGTATATGCCACTTGCTTAATTGATGACTTTGCGAGCAAAAAAACTGTATAAACAAAGGAACCTCTGGAGTCATGTATCTCAGAATTGGATTAACATTTTCCTTAAAAATATGGATCTAAAGCTGATCAAATCAGTCCAAACCTCTCTCATGCAAGCAAGACATCACAGAGGATGTCAACATATTGCGCAAGTCCTGAACTGAACAACAGTCATTGGTAGTGGAGTGGTTTACATGTTTGACTTTTATGTAGCCAATGTGGGATCAATTCCCTTTCAATTACCATATGTGTCAATGTGAGTGTTAACAGTTGGCTTCCTTTGTTTGGCTAATGACTAATCCTGGGTGTAGTCTGCCTTTCCGCCAGTCAGTTATGAGATGGTAAGGGGTACTAGTGAAGTGACTCACCTTCACTTTATGTCTACTCGCTTGCTTATAAAACTTTGAGTGTTTTACTGATGTCTATTGAAGCAGGCCTTTTTCAGATTAAAATGTAATGGTCTAGACTCTAGAGGCTCTAAAATCTAGCATTTCCCTTGAGCAGTGTCTGATAGTGTGTAAATTCGTGCTTGGCAGTTAGTCCGACACAACAACTAAGGTCATCAGTAATCAGTGTGCTGTTGCTGGTACGACAGGCGGTGTTGTTGTGGATGAAAATAGCCTCAGTCCAATAGCAGTTTTTTGTCTTATTCGCTTGACAATGAATCTGGCTGTGGTCACACTTGTAGTTCTATACTCTCGTCCGCACCACACACAAAAAAAAGAATAAATAAATCAATATGGTCCTGATTGCTTTGCACTCACACAGGATTATTTAGCATCAGCTACAGAGAAAGTCACAAAAATTCACAACCTGTTTGTGACGTATTGTGTAACGAAACACATTTTCGAGACAAAATCCTGTCTGCTGCATTTAATACTTTTATTTTGTGCGAGGTAAATTTCTACTATTTGCAGAATAGGATCAAGGCCTGGCATGAATAGCTAAAACCTAAAAAAATACTAAAGGGAATAACTGATGTCACCCTAAAACTGGTTTGTAATTGCCCAAAGATGCCAGAAAATGCATTTAAAACATAGTAGATAATAAAGAACACACATTGGTATGAGCCATGTTACTTAAATGATTGTAATCAAAACTTAAATTATTAAATGGAAACAAACCACTTTCACTTGAGGCTCATTACTAGTATTAGCTAGTATAGTATACTATCTTAAATTACACACTAGCACAATCTGACATAACATCACACATGGGCAAACAAATAAGAGCACTACACTATACATAAGGAGTAATAAGCTTTAAACACACCTTATAGCATTTCACATCACAAATTAATAAATGTTTATATATACAAATTAAACAGCAAAGTAATCTTTACCGATTGTTATTAGTAGCTGCATCGGGTGAGATGCAGAAAGATACTACAATACTACATTCCTTTTTGGCTGTCCGTGTTGCCAAAGCTAACTTGAAAATGTAACTTTTTTAATTTAAAAAAGTAAGTTTGTTACTTTACTGATTACTTGGTTTAAAACGTGACCAAGTTAGATTACATGTTACCTTTTTACTTACATTCAGCAGCTAGAAAACAACACCCCTCAACATAAAAAAGACCACCGATTTTGTCAAAATTTTATTCGAAGTGCATTTTTGGCCGAAATGACTTAAATACTTTGTTTTTTAAATAATGGCAGCCCTTCTGGATTAACATAAGTGCTTATCTTTTCATAAATAAAAATAAAATAAAGGCAGTCTTTTTTTGACCTGACATATTCGAAGGGAAGTCAAGTCAAAAGTTTTCTTTCAATAATATGTTCCATTCGCCCCCACTAGTCGAAACACAGAGCACGACATAAGTCTGTTTAATATTGTGTTTGTAGAACATGAACTTGGCAGCTAAATCCACTTGTTTTTATTCATCTCATGGGGTGGCCATTTTGCCACTTGCTGTCAACTGAAAATGACATCACAGTGCCTTAAGGGCTCAGGTAACGACCAATCACGGCTCACTTGTTTTCTGGGTTTGTTCATGTGATGTTCACTTTAGGCACTGTGATGTCATTTTCAGTCGACAGCAAGTGGCAAAATGGTCGCCCCCTGAAATGACTAAAAAGAGGTGGATTTTGTTGCTTTAATTCATATTCCACAAATGCAATATTTATCAGAATGCCGTGTTTAGACTATAATGGGGCCGCATAAAACATACTATTGTAAAGAACATTTTTGACTTGACTTAAGCTTTAAATTGTTTAATACCCACATTTCTACCCTACTCTTGTGGCAATGGTAGGTATCTGCAATTCTAACAAGGTCTCTCAGGGCCATATTCTTCCGTTCTTTGCATACGTTTTTTTTTTTTTTTTTTCCTACACTCCTGGCCTGCACATCAACTCGGTACGCACATCCTCCTGTCCAGACTTCTGACACACTGACCATGCATAACCTGGAAATGGAAACGTGTGCACAGCCACCTAAGAGAGACTGGTGCATGTCAAAGAAATCCATCCAAATCCAAAACATAACACACTTTTTGTATAAAAGTACCTTCCATCGTGAATATGTCTTCTCTAGTGAGACGCGCATACTGTTTAAATATTAAATAATATTAAATAAAAAATATTTTGTAAGGCCCATCTAACTGAATTAAAACATGCAATATAATGTTTTAGCTTCATGGGGTGCTGTGCAGCCTCTGGAGTGCTGAAGAGGAAAAGTGCTTAATTCCACAGAAGAATGCTAGCATACTGTGCGCATGGCTAGATTTGACAGTGAACGCTCACATTTTAGAGTTGCTTCACCCAGGTTGCGTACTTAGCTTGTGGGTGTGTGAATGACAGATATGAGTGGATGGGAGAATGCGTGCAGCTGCGCGCCTTTTTTGACTTGCGGACATGAGAGACTATGGCCCTAAATGACTATATGATTGTCTTTTTCTATTAAATTTGTGTGGCTGATTGTGGGTTTCTGCTGGCAGCAAGGACCATTATCCATGGTATTTAGAGTGATCGTGTGCTCATTCAATTACAATTACAAATGAATGATAGTTAAAAAAGGTAGTAAGGGAGCAGATGTGTTCAACTGAGGATTGCACAGTGTTTTGTTAAATCATTTCATTATTTTAGACGCCATAGTAGATTATGAGATATTTGTAATCCATTGGACAGGGCGAGCGAAAACAGAATTCTCCTATTACCGGATCAATCCCATGTTGATCTTGTTTGTTTCAATGCAGGTGATGCCAAAGATATTTCTGTAATCCTCAGAAGTGCATTCCATATGGGAATCACTGACTAGTTAATGCATAATCTGTCAGACAGACCTCAATGGTGCTATTGTAAATAAATGTACTTTCACATCTATTTAGGAGATGTTTTCATCACTATTTCATTGTGAGCAGAATTACACAGAAAATGGTGTAGCTGGAATATTTTTTTCCACTTTTTGTTATGTTTTTGGTGACTATTTCTTATTTTTCAAAAATATACTAAAAGTGGAAGTCAACCCAAACATATTTTTTTTCCAGAATATGTTATTTGCAATCCCACTAGTTGAAACAGGGCATTCTGATAAATATTACGTTTGTGGAATAAGTGTTAATCCACTCTTTTTTAGCCATCTCTGGGGGCGGCCATTTTGTCTTCTGTCGACTGAAAATGACATCACAACTGCTCACAACGATCAATCACGGCTCAGATTGAGAAAACAGGTCAGCTGTGATTGGTCGTTGTGAGCAGTTGTGATGTCATTTTCAGTCGACAGAAGACAAGATGGCCGCCCCCGGAGATGGCTAAAACCGAGTGCATTTTGCTGCTTAATTTATTTTCCACAAACGCAAAATTAATCAGAATGCCATGTTCCAACTAGTGGGCCTGCTGGGAACATATTCTTGAAAAAAATACGTTTGGGTTGACTTCCGCTTTAAAGCATTTCCCACACTGTAAAAAAACAAGGTTTAGTGAACTCAAATTTTCAAGGCAACAAACGTCGATACATTTTTAAATTGGGCAATTCATCTAAATGTTTTGCTGTTGTGAAAACTGGCTTTGCCACATTTCACAACAGAGAAATAAGAGTTTACAGAACAAATTGTCCCTTGTATTGTCACCCAACTTAAGGATACACTCTAAGTAAAAGCAACTCAGCAACTCAGCTACTTTCTTGCTTTGTTGTGCTATCACTAACATTCTTTCCATGAATGTCAAATGTATATTTTAAAGATGTTCCAACTTAAATTACTGTTTTAGACCCCCAAAATATAAGTTGTTTTTTTACATTGCAGGATCAGGAATAATACACACATTTTAAATGCATACATTAGTCACTTTATACAGTGAAATGGTTCATGATTACAATTTTTACAACTTTGATCAGGTGGAAGGTGGCCTGGTAGATAGCATGGGTGCCTCACATTTCTGTGGTTTGGGGTTTGAATCTTAGCTCTGGCCTTCCTATGAGGAATGTTCGCCCAATGTTTGCGTGGGTTTTCTCCAAGTATTCTGGTTTCCTCCCATATTCCAAAACATATTAGGTTAATTGAAGACTCTAAATCATCCATAGGTTTGAATGCTTGTTTTTCTATATGTACTGTGTGATTGGCCGGCGGGCAGTCCAGTATTCTAGTTAAGCCGCATTGCACTCCATTTCAGGCTTTCAGAATTAATGTGCTGTAATTGCTGAGCCTGCATTTTGCTTTTAGTGCCATAGCATCTTAAACATGACTGCTGATTATTCAGTCACCAAGAATGCTTGAATCATGCTGAACCAGGAAAACGTCTGTATGCCTGTTGTATCCACATTTAGATTTTTCCTTTAAATTAGCTGCTGGTTTGTTGAGTGAGCCTGGACAGGTTTTGAAATAGGTTCGATACGCTTTTCTTCCCTTGCTTTACCAGGGGAGGATCATTCAGTGAGATGGCAGGGGGGGATGAGCAATAGCGTTGAAACATAGATGGAATTAGACCACTAATGTGCACTACAGTAAGAGGGAGGGAATCCCTCATAACAATAAAGCTCCACGCATCATTTTCAGATTCAAGATGGTTCATGGGCAGCAGAGAATTAGTTGCTCAGGATATATGAAGGTAGACTGTGAATGTATGTTGCAGTGTCTTGGCTGTGCTGTGCTGTCCTTTGTGCTTTTGCGAGACACACTCAATATTTTAGACCAAATTTACTGCCTCACTGTATTATTGATGATAACACCATTAGACAGTATTTCTATTGATTGGCTTCCTTTCTAAGTCTTTTAAGTGGATTCATAAGAAACCGTTATTAGTTACAAGTTGAACGTGCTGTAGTTGTGTTAGCTGAGCCTCCACGAGTACCCGATACCTTAAAATAAGGCTGGTATCGGCATAATAGACTTGCTGGTATTGGTATTCGCCCATCCCTACTGTGAAGTAATATGGAGCTTATTCAAGCTACTTGAGGTAAGAGGAGGGGTACACACTGGTCTGGTTGCTAGCCAACTGTAGAAAAATTCAAGATAATGAAATAAATGTGTGTATTCATAAAATATATAGCCAAAGTAGAGGCCTCATTTTTGTCCAATGAAATATTGAAGTAGTGTGGAACAGAATGTGCAGAATTACATGCTACATGGCTGCTGGTTGTTTTATGATGTAACTTTTTCAGGGATAAACCTCTTACCCCTGCATGCAAATATGTGAGGATTTGTTTGTGTTTGTGTGCGTGTGTATTGTGCATGCAGATGGGTTTGTGTCTAAATCCTCTACAATCCAGTCTGACTGCATTGCTCAGCAAATAAGAACAAATTAAGGGTACCCATCCCTTAGGGAGTTTTCCAGAGTATTTTTGTTTTGTAAAAACAGTGTCTGAAGACTCTATGGTAGACTTACAAAGATAATATCCTGTTTTTTCTTTGAGTGATGACGGTTGAAACTTCTTTTGTTGTGTATTCAAAACACCATATCAGCTCTCTGAATCAAAATACCTGTCTATGGGCAATGACAAGTTAGCTAACATAGACTGATTTTACATGCAGTCAACATTCGGGTTAATGTCAAAATTCCGGTTTCCGAAACGTTCTAGATAACCCGTTTACATGTGTGAGCGGACAGCGTTACTCCCGTATATGTGGTTGTTGTGATCAGTTGCAAAATCGCTATAAATACTGGCAATGTACAATAACGTCATGACACAAATAGATGTCATTTCTGCTTCTTACTTTTTTATACCATCAATTAAATCACAATATATTCATGTCACTCCCCACAGGAATAAAGCAGTCAGTTTCCTCTTCACTCCAAAAGTGTGGTTCTGTACTGCGTCTCCCTTGAGTAGCCGCTTATTTAAGTGTAAGTTGCCAAGAAGTAGCAGTCAAGCTAACCACAGCAAGAATTGTTTATGCCGTACATGACATTAACACGCCATCAATGCGGGAAGAAGGCCAACTTGAAAATAAACCTTATCCTACCAAATAATATACGGACATCGATGCCTAAGTACGCTTTTATTTTGAAGCGGCGGCGTAACGTCTGACCTGACACCGTATTGTATGTCACCTGTTGCCAGCGTTCAGTGGTGGCTCCTGCGCTAGCAAGCGGTAGCAGCGCCTGCAAGCGCTATTACTTTTCAAAGGCAGTAGATGACTTCGCACACTTTGATGCTGACTGCCTGACAAGGTTGCCGTTCCAAATGATCCTTTTATAACAAGTTGTTCTTCTGTTGTTCTGACATCACTTCTGTTTTATAGACCAAAATCTATGTCCATGAGGAGAAATTTGTCTAAAATCTCACAAGTTTCTATAAAGGAAAATAGTGTGCTGCTATCCACAATTTAAATTGAATGTTGAATATCTAAAAATAAAAACCAGTTGGTTGTACTTCAAGTAGAAATGTTTTTGTTTTTTTTCTCTTCAGTGCTTTCGACCTAGAAGAACAATATATATTTCTATTTTCTAACCACATACCCGATTATTCAATTTGACTTCCGGTAGCATATCCGAATACCAAAATATTCAATAGCTGAAGCTCTGGTCACTTATCTCCACACGACTGACATGGCTCTTACCAGGAAAATATACACTGGTTATGTAGTATCTGTGTTTAGTATCGCCGCATTTTTATGAGTAGTGAGTACTGTAGAAACATACAGTATTGGCACCTACATGGAACACATGCATCTACATCTGGATGAAAAATGTTGTAAAGATTTTTGCTGTACTCTTAGTATAGCATAAACATTTTTGTGGAAACACAAAATACACTAAAAGGTGAGAGGTAAATTATTATTTTGGACTTAACACAGGATATATTAATGCATACTCTATTACGCACTGCTGTCTGTTTTTAACCATGATTCCCTTCCTCTCACTGCTAAAAATCTGAGATAATCAGGAAAAGAAAGTGAGACATATCTATGCAGAGATAAATAGCTTTAATGTTGTAAATAATACTGTAGAGGCATAGACAGGTTTTTGCATCAGCAAGACAGGAACATTTGATGAATTAAACTAATTCAAATCTCATTCACACTATTCCTGTCACATTGAAATCATTTTGGCTGTTATGATTTAGTTCCCCCACTCAGTGAGCCAACACTCGAGTCGCTGCATTTTAGTGTAAATAAGGAACTCTTATCATTGGTCCAAGTTCCCCAAACTTTTTCTTACCAGCTAACAAAGTGTGTGCCTATGATTCAGCGATGCAACATGTATTGCAAGTGATGAAATTGTTTATCAATTAATTGCCCTCTGCATTCTTTGAATATTTTATTGCTAGTTTAGTTTTTTTACCCATTTTCAACTCATGATTTTCTGTACTGCAGTTCCATCATTTAGTAAATGTGCATTTGGATTCGCGACTAACAAAGCTAAAAACAGTGGTCCAAAACAGGCCGAAAATGTAACAGTAAATATGCCCTGAAGGATGGAATTCCTGCATTGGGTGAATAGGTTTTGGGACAAAGAAAAAGAGCTCAACAAGCTCAGGCTGGTCAATCCTCCCTCATAAAAGTTTGCTCATTAAGAGGCCAAAGTGAGTCAAATGGCCTGATTTTTTAAACGTAACAATGTTCCTTTCATGGTATTTGATCACGCACCAGTCATGTTTGGCTGGATGTGGAAAGTACTTCTGGTAGTTTTGATTTTGGCCTTTCAAGTCACTATCATCACCAAAGAGTTTGCTGTTAGGTTTATTCTACATCTATTCTAGTCAAGTATTTAACTCCCATCTAGACTGCTGACAACATCCTCCCTCTGATGGGCAGTTGCGCCAGGATTGTCTCTGCTTGCGTACACTCTCACTGAACCATAAAGCGGACTTGGATGAACTCCAATGTGTTGGTAACAAATCCAGCTGGCTGCTGAGTCAGAGCATGTTCGACACACAGAATCCTGAGTACTGCTGAGAGACATTCTCCCTGCAGGTTGTACAGTTCTTTGTATGGCACCTATAGTGGATTCATGTGTTACCATTTTCCACCTACAGATGTTCTAACCTCACTGGGGTCTCTCTGTTGTGCAACTACATGAAATTGATTATTTGAGCACTGAAAAGTTCTGTGGGAACCCTTCACCCAGTCCTTTTATACGTATTTAATGCTTGCAATAGTATCCTACCAGTAACTATCAGAAGACTGCATATCGTCGCTGTCCTGTGAAAAACACATACCGGTATGTCCAATTTTGGAAACATTTTTAATTTTCACGTTAGTGTGATGTCTGTAACGCAGAAACACCATTCATGTAAAAAGAAGAAAATTGAAAAAAAAAATGGACATAAGTGTTTTTCACAGGGCAGCAAAGATATTCTCAGTTGAACTATGGATGCCAGAAAGATTGAGACACGGCCGTGGAGTCTTATTCTGCCTGATGCAGAAGGAGGTCTAGTCTCTCCGACATGCTTCCTGCACTACCCTCCTGTGTAGGGGCAGCTCTGCCTAGCCCATGCGACAATGTGTGACTCCACTGTCTTAAGCCATTAAAGCTGGGACCGCATAACCGCGTTTCTACCACTAGAGCTAGATATCTGTGCCAGGGTGTAGATAGGAAGATGCAGAGTCAAGAAAAAAGGCAATACAATATTTTTTCCCAGCCCTACTAACTGAGCTAACCAGTTTCAAGATGAAACATCTATTGTTAGTGTGATTTTATACTAGAGATAAGAACTGAATGGACAGTGTGGAAATTTGATAGGCTAAAGTCTCCATTCATTTACTGCACTCATGCATTTCTGTGACAGAGAATCTCCATGCTTTGCTTTTTCAGCCACAAGTACATTCAATTATAAATAAATAGATGCACATTATTATTGTGAAACTGATTATATGTTCTGTATTTAGTGTACGTTACGGCCTTTTTCCCCTCGCTAAACCATCAAATGATTTGCACCAGAGGAAGTGAACTAAAGCAGTGGTTCCCATTCCCAACCTTTTTTTGTCTTGTGTACCGCTGAACCCTTTCGTCATACCATCAGTATCATTAATTTAACATTTCCTCAGGCATTGTCTTGTCATGCTGTCTCTAAGATAAATACATACATTAAAAAATACAAAATCAACAAGTAATAAACCTGCCTTTATTATAAAACTCTTTTCCCCCCAAAAATTGCTCCTTTGAATAAGTCCCCTTCAAACAGGTATCTAAATTTTATTTATCATAAACATTACACTCCATGGAAACAATTTCTAGCGCACAAATACCATTTCATTGGCAGACTTATGAAATGACTGGATATTTATTTATCATCTTGGAAATAAAAAATTAAATTTGGTCTCATATGCTATCCCAAGGGGTATGCGTGCCCCTTGTTGGGAAACACTGAACTAACAGAAAGGACCCTTACACCACCAAACCCATAATACAGACAATTCTATATTGACTACTCCAATTTGTTTTTATCTGAGAAAAGTGTTTATCTGGTCAAATCCCCCAGTGTTTCTTACAGCAGCATTTATCATAGTAGCCATATACAAAAACACAGTTCTGATTTGTTCTTAATTATTTTACTGTTGTCTTCAATAGTGACACACAGATTTTATGGGTAAAACATATCCCTCTTTATTGGGTGAATGTTAAAAAAAATGCGTCTTCCTTTGTCATGGTCTGCCTGACTCCGTGAGTCTGTCGAGACGCTGCCCACTATTTATCTGTCGACAGATAGTCTCTTCTTATATCCCCCTAGACAGGGAAATATATTGTTTCTTCTCAGATGAAAACTGATTGTGATGACCTTTAGGAGAATAGATAATCTAGAAATGAAGACAGTTTTTTTTTTCAAATCAATGCAAGCTTATCGATACATACATAATATGTTTGTTTTGAAATGATGACAAGTAAACGGTGCATTTTTTTTAGAAAAAATAAATAAAAGCGAACCATTCGGGTAATATTCTAAGAAATGACGCCAGAATAAAAAATACACTAACAATAAAACTCTTAATTTTGTAAACTATTAAGACATTGAAATCTTTAAACACTCAGCAGCAACAGCCTATGACACATCTAAGTATTCAAGTTAAAGACAAGTTGTCATTACAGTACATGTATACACTTTTTGTGATGAAAAAAATACATACAATAACAGTTACAATTATTGCTAACTATATTAAATCTCTTTTTATAATGAAAAAATACAATAACTTTAAAAATCTTTATGAAATTGTATACACTTTTTAGGCATTGAAATCTTTGAATGTTCAACAGCATATTGTAACGAATTGGGTTATCCGTGTTGTGGTTGGATTTGTGTTTTGCTGAGTTGTGATGTTTCCGTGGTTCATGAATGCATCGTAAGTGCGTTATTTTAGACGTGCTACCTGCAACATAGCCACCGATCTCATGGAGCAATGTAGGCACACAACTTTGGAACTTATCCATGTACCCTTCCCCATCGGCGATTTTAACAGGACAGACAGAATGTTCCCAAACAGGTGACCTCAGTGTACGGGGGAACCTTTGAGCTGGCTTGTTTGCGTATATGCCATAATAATGCCATTGATCCATGGATTTATGATTTATCACGGCTTCTGGCTTACTGGCTCCTCTTTTGTGCCACCACTCTCCTCTCCCGCGAGCAACAGTCAATAGCGTCGGTGCGTAAGCTGGGGCTAATAACAAAAAATGATCAGAAACAGTACGCAAGTGGACCGAACAGAACATGCCATACTGAAACGTATTAATACACCCACGTATACCGTTACATGCCTAATATCTATATCATTAGAAGACTCAACTCTGTTTTGTGCTTTTGTTGTAGATTCTCCCCCCTTCCTGAAATTGTGCCAACAATCTGGCGAGGCCATCTGCCTCCTTGTATTGCATTTGTGTTTATTGGGCAAGAGTAGCATAATTCAAAAGTACAGGCGTATGCTCGGTCAGTTGCTCTCTATTGCCTTGCATTTTTCAAATAGTTCTAGTTTATGTTTTGCACACGTCAAATGAAGTGTATTGAACTAGAATAGATGCACCACAATTGGAAACACAGAACAGAAACAAACAAATTGTGGTGGACAAATACCATTTTATTGATGTGTTTATGAAATGAATGAGAATATTTACTTATCATCTTGAAAATAAATTCATTAAATGTTTCCATGTACGCCTTGCAACATGCTGGCGTACTGCTTGGGGTAAACATCCCACTGGTTGGGAAACACTGCTCTAACAGATTCATTAAATCTAGGCCATTTACATATGTGAACAAAATTGTTGGTATCCTCCCTTAAGAAATAGTCACATTGGCTACTGAAATACTTGAAACTAACAAAAGTAATAACAAATTACAATGTACATACCTTGAACAAAAGCAAATCCTTCATTACTTTATTTTTGTGGTTTAGCAAATCTATTTGTACAATGTATATCGTGTTGAAAGTGTCCTTGATTGCCATTTATCTGTTATTGATTAAATTTTTACATTTTTATTTTCTTAAACATTCAGCTATTTGCTTCTGTAACTTCTGAATTTCATTAAAGTATCATGTCTCGTCATCTTCCAAACCGCTTATCCTGTACAGGGTCGCGGGGAAGTGCTGAAGCCTATCCCATCTGACAATGGCCGAAAGGCAGACTACACCTCGAACTGGTCGGCAGGCAAATCGCGCAGGGCACACACACACATAGACCGTGCGGGAACCGATCCCACGCTGCCCGGACACAACTCAGGCGTGTGTACCAATACACCATCAGTGACTTCATTAAAGAATCATTTTAACTGAATGTTTTTTTACAACCTTTTGAGGCCGTCACTGTAATCAAATGATTCCTGTGACATGCACTTATTTTGGCTCACTCTTCTTAAGCAAGCCCCTTCCGCATCTCTTTCCACAGATGTCAATGGTGATTTCGATCAGAAATCTTCACAATCTAGTCTTTTTTTCTCCCCTTTGTCTCCGCTTGTGTTGTGCATGTAGGTGTGGTGCCCTCTGTGAACCTAAAAAACAGAACACATTTGTGTTTTATTACTCTACTCAACAAAGGATATGATTCGTATGTGAAGCAAGAAATACAGTCCAAGACAGGCAGAAACATGAAGGAAATGTTTGAGCAGTAGATTGATTTCTACTGCATACTCTGCCTTCCCAAAATCCGGGAGTCCTCAGATCCATACATAGAGCATAGAGCATACATGCTGCACCAATTGTGGGCCTGACGAGCACAATTGGGGCTCAGTGGTGTCTGATTTATCGGGCTAAGATAGGGTGATTGTGCAGCGATGTGCTCAGAATGATCAAAAAGTCTTTTCCTTAGCAATTCTGGGGTGTTTTGGGTTATTATGCTGGTGGAGGACCCATGACCTATGGTTCAGGTCAAGCTTTCTGACACTTGGCAGCCCATTTTGCTCCAGAACTCCAGATGCAGCAAAGCAGCCCAAGAACAGTGGTCTGAGTTCACGGTGTACTTTTCTTAGTGTGCTTTATTTTTGTATCTGTAAACATAATGCTCAGGTGACTTGCTAAATAGATTCATTTTTCTCTCATCTCTTTAAAAAACATTCTCGCTGAAGTGCTGAAACTTGTCAAAATATTTTTTTTTATCGAATTCTAATCTAGTTCAGTGACCACTGTGGGTTTTTCTTTCTTTAAAGAGGAATTCAAACAACAAACCACATTTTTTCAAGAATATGTTCCCAGCACGTCCACTAGTTGAAACACAGCATTCTGATTAATCTTGTATTTGTGGAATATCAGCAGCAAAATCCACCCCTTTTTAGCCATCTCTGGGGGCGGCCATTTTGGCATTTCTGTCGACTGAAGATGACACCACAACTGCTCAGGGCTCAGGTAACGACCACTCACGGATCAGCTTCGGAAAACAGTCGTGATTGGTCGTTGCCTGAGCCCTGAGCAGTTGTGATGTAATTTCCAGTCGACAGAAGTGACAAAATGGCCACCCCAGAAATGGTTAAAAACGGGTGGATTAACTCTTATTCCACAAATGCAATATTTATCAGAATGCCTTGTTTCAACTAGTCGGATTGCATAGAACATCCATCCATCCATCCATTATCTGTACCGCTTCTCCTCACAAGGGTCGCGGGGCGTGCTGGAGCCTATCCCAGCTGTCTTTGGGCAGTAGGCGGGGGACACCCTGAACTGGTTGCCAGCCAATCGCAGGGCACACAGAGACAAACATCCGCACTCACAATCACACCTAGGGGCAATTTAGAGTATCCAATCAACTTACCATGCATGTTTTTGGAATGTGGGAGGAAACCGGAGTGCCCGGAGAAAACCCACGCAGGCACGGGGAGAACATGCAAACTCCACACAGGGAGGCCGGAGCCGGGATCGAACCCACGACCTCTGAACTGTGAGGCGGACGTGCTAACCAGTCGACCACCGTGCCTGCATAGAACATATTCTTGAAAAATATAAGTGCGCTGCCCAGTGTCATAAATCTTGGTCTTAGCTGTCCAATCAGATAATGACCCAAAGCACAACTCAAAATGCGATGGCTAAGAACAAAATCATGGGCAATTCAGTCAAGCCCTAATATGGTCCTGTTGAACTTCTTTGGGAGGAACTCAAACATGCAGTTGGCAGAAGATGCCTTTCAAACCTGACACAACTAGTGTCGCTTACTTGTGAGAAGTGCTCCAAAATACCTGTCAACCGGTGCGCAAGTCTCATTGAGAGTTACTGAAGTGTACTACGGATGTTGTACACGTCTGTAACTGTTGAGTATCTTTGGTAGCTGTACTGCACTCATTGGTGTTGGTCTGTTTGCGAAGATGCATTAATATTCTTCTTAGTATTAGACCCATTCACTGCTTTTTTCCCCTCCAGTTTTATACCCAGGCTCGAGGTTAGAACTAGGGTTGAAATAAATATTAGAAATTATCTTTTTATACTGCTGCTTGGTTTATTCTCTGTTTAATCCTGAGGCTGGTGTCAGACTATGTGTGTGTGTGTGAGTGCGTGTGCATGTTGGTTTTCATATCCTCACAGACTGAAGAGGTCGATGAGAGATGACACAGAGGGGCTGTGATCACACTGTAGATGTATTCTACAACCAAACCCTGCCACAGTTTGGCTTTAGCCACAGGTTGATTAGAAGTACCCGTGGCTCAAGCCAAATTGTAGCAGGGTTTTTACTGGACCTGAATTTCCCATCTCTGGAGACCAGCCTGTGTGCAGTGTAGCATCTCCTCCCCCCTTCAAACATCGGGTAGTATTGCCTACCAAGTTCACTTTCAAAATGGGAGGGAAAAAAATCACAGCATAACAAAAATATGAAGTTAACCTTGACGTTTTAACACAGTTTTGGTTTTATATGATGGCAACCCCATTTGGCATCATTTAAGCAAGGCTTCACATCTTCAGCGCTATTTCAGTTCCCTCCATGCAAACATCAACCAGGAATTTTCCAAGGGGGACTGAAGTTTGCAAGCACAAGTTGCTCTCATGGAAAGGTCAGGCGGAAAGGTAGACACAGTTGTTCCCCAAATGTATGAAGCATTTGTTTCAACTTGAACACTGCATAAACCCAAAAGCCGTACAAAGAAGGAGAGTTTGCCAAAATATGCAAGAGAGCTAGGGGAGTGATGGGCCTGGAAGGGGCAGTTTATGTGTGCCCATATGGATAATGTGGCTCTTTGCAGTAACACCTTAAAAACGGTGGCTCTGGTTTTAATAAATGAATGCTTTAACATGATAATAGTCATTCTTATTGGAACTCTTAACTTAAAGTATGTTCCCTGTAAAAGAAAGTGAGTCAGTTGAAATTACAGAATACATGCGCGTCATCCCGCATGGTCAGGATGGTATTACCTCTGCCTCAATTTGAGCCAGGAAAAATCATGCTTACCGTATATTAAGTGTGGAAATGAGAAATTTGATCCCATTCACAAATTGTTGTTGTTTTTCTCTCTTTTCACAGCCATCAAGGTGAACTGTCAGGGCTCATGTGGGATCTCCAGCAAAGTGAACGACACGTCATGGGCTGTTGAGGAGCAGTACTTCAACAGTACGTTGTCCATTGCTGACAAAGGTGACTGAAGCGTCCCTCCAGCCTTACTGTTTGCCTTCATTGAACAGCCATAATTGAATTATAATAAATTTGAGTTAAACTTCAATGTACTGTTAACCCACTGTGGGATCAATAAAGGCATTCTTATCTTATCTTATCTTAAATTTGGGTCCAGCATGCACAATATGATACTGAGGTTACATAATATACCAAACTTTCTAGATCTACATCAATAACAAATAATGTTTCACTGGTCACCTGTCTTCTTCTGGATTTGAATACCAAAATTCCTTTATGGGTATGTGTCCCAAATGAAGTTGTATGGTTTGCAACGTTTTCTGAAGATGATTACATTATTAGACATGTAGTTTTCATCCTCGTATTCCTTAATATGACTTGTCCATGACAACTAACACAAATGCATGTTAGTAAAATGAGAGTTCCTTTCATGGTGCTTTTCCAATTGTCCGTCTTTGCCACTTAAGTGTCTGTACCGTTTAATGCCACTGAACAGAGCCTCGTTATGTTGTTGCAATACACCATCACCATCTGTGAGCTCAAGTGCCAGGATGAGGCAGCCATTTTGCATTCACACAAAAGCAGACAGCAAAAATAAATGGTGCTACATCTGAGATATAAATGAACATGTGAAAGTGTCGGAACTATTGCATGTGTTTACCGTTATTACCATTGTATAAATACTGAGTGTAATGGATTTAATGTGTACTTTGGTTCATTTATGCACTTCTATCCGCAGCCTTTGAAGAGAAACGCGTAAATTACAACTACATTATTTTTATGAAGCTGTTAACGTCTTTACCGTTATGCACGTTTGTCTTTGCCGTTATGCAATACGTGTATTTCAGTGGGCCACCATCCATTGCTCTGTCAATAAGGATTGCCTTTACGATGTATGCTTAAAATTTTAAATCAATAACATTTTGAAAACAAGACTTTAAGTGTGGCTGTTTCAGCTTGAGATATTTAAAACCAAGGCGGCATAAGAAATGCGATTATATTTTTTTATTTGTTCATTTTTACAAGCATTTTTACTATTATTGATAAAACTATATGAAAATGACCCACTTGCATGCAAGGACAGTTTATATTCTTGAAAAAGATTTGTACTACTTTTGTTGTTGTTGTTATTGTTTGTTGTTTCATTTTAGTCACAGGTGATTTACTCACATGATATGTTTGGCACAGTTTTTACACTGGATGCCCTTCCTGACACAACCCACCCACAACAGTGGCTGGGAAATGACGAATAGCGTAAAAGGGTCTTACCGAGGGACTCAACTGGATAATACCATTTGCCCTGACCGGGATTTGATCCTCAGTCCCCTGTGTCCAGTCAGGGGTGTTACCTAATAAGCCATCTAGCTGCCTTGCAGATACTTTTGTATACCGATAAAATAGGCCTATTTAATTAATTTCATTTTTTTCGACATGCATGGAATCTATATCGGGAATCTTCACAAAAGTTTCCTCTGTATTCTCACATGAATATGAAACTGGCAAGCACACACGCTGGCTTAGAAGCAGTTCAGGATTTCACGGGTGTACTTTTGACAAATCAATCCCTTTCTAACAGTTGCTTATCTTGAGACAAAACGTTGGTTTGGCTAAATAACGGTGACTACATATTTCTGAAATTGTAAAAGCATTACTTAAAATATACAGCATATTCTAAAACACTGGTATGCAAAAATTGCTGTATAATTGTAGTAGTTGGAGTAGTTGCAGTTGTACACGTTTGAAAAAAAATCAACTGCACATTTGTAAATCCATGAGAATGGGAGCGAAAATACAACCCAATCAACCCCTCAGTACAAGCCGAACAGAGCAGGGCATAAATAATGCATGACTCAGCCTCTCTCTGTCCTCCCCTTTATCACTGCCCTTTTTCCGTATCTCAATCTCTTTCGAAAATGCCCTGCTTTGCCCCAAGGACTAAGCAACGTAAGCAGAGCAAGACAAGTAAGGTGAATAACTAGCACACAGATATGTGTGCAATGTACACTTAAGCGCAAAAAAAAAAAAAAAAAAAAGTCCAAGGTGGACAAAGGATGAATAATGTGGTGATAAATATGAACTTGTCAGTTTCGACTCTTCATTCTGTTACTATTATCAGCTAATGACCTACAGGAAATTAAGCGCTTACTCCTGCTGCTGCTGCGCAAATGTGACCTCAAGCCATGCTTGTTGTAGCAAGCTGATAACAATGAATTGAGAAAATAATAAATTAACTATCACCAAAATTGTGAGTCCCCACAAAAATAAACAGCATGTGGTGGCAATTTCAGTATGTACTATAATGTACATGAATATAAGATTCTCTCATTGAGATTTGGATCCCTTCATTTTCTGTAATCCATGATGTCACATGTTAACTTGCCAGATAACAGCTGCCTACTGGTGCCACATTTGAAAGAATGATCCAAAGCAGGAAGCGCAGTAGAACAGTGAGCAGAAAAGCGTCCTCATCTTTATCCACTTCAACTTCATGCCATTGTTATTATGCAGCTCCATCATCTGAATGAAACTATGTTATGATCACACATTGCTGTCAGTCAACATGAAAACCCATTCACCTACCACGAGGCACATGAAATAAAGCAATCAAAAGCCTGGAGAAAGTACTTGCTAGAAAAGACATACGTTTATATATGAGCAAATCCACCCAGATTTCGATTTGAGTGCCATGCAGAGTAAGATCTTGTGGTTTGGATATAGACAGCTAAATCTAGACACACACGCACACACAAAGTAACTCACCCTACATGAAACAAAAACCAATTGGAAAAAGTGGCATGTCATGAGGAGAGATATATTAGGCTCTGACTTAAATGAGCTGTCATCTCTTCAAGAATTACGTTATCTTCATTGGCACAAGGTGTCTGTATTGTGGTGGTACTATAAAAGTCAAACTCCTGCAGCCGCTCTTGCCAATTCACTGAAACATGCATCTTTGGCAAAAGGCATTAGCATGCTGTACACGTTCTTAGCTTCTTGTTTAAAGACAATGGTTTCTCATTCACTAATAAACGCGTTGGGATGTTGGTGCTCTGTGCAGAGGTTGAACAGATACGCAAAATCACAGTTGGATTCACGACACGTGCGGATCGGCCCATTTTCTTTGCAACTGTGCGAATGTGGATGAATCAGAATTCATTCTAAATGACAGCATGTGCCCACAGCACCTTGATTTGCAAAACCCATGCCGATTTTCCCCCACAAAAGGCATCGGTTTTACACACCTCAGCCAATGCACAGAGGTTTCAAAAAGACAAAAAAGAAAACATTGCGAGAGATTTTCTAGAGAAGTTCTAAACGTCCAGAACTTTCTCAATGTTAATCTTATTTTCAAAAGGTTGAAAGTTTGCTGAACACAGAGCCTGATAACGTATTATGATAATGATGTCCTCCATCCATTTTCTTCCGCTCATCTGGGGGGGCAGCAACATTAGCAGGGAAGCCCAGACTTCCCTCTACTGCTGGGGATTGGATGCACTGTCTTTGTAGTTTCGTCATCATTAAAACTGAAACTTAGACATCATTATAATCCATAAGGGCAGATGCTTAAAAGGATGCTGACCCAATGTTGTACCGGCGCAGAAGAATGCACTCATTCTTTGGGTCGATTCCTGCTTTGCTTTTTCTCTTTTTAATCATTGATTAACTTTGCTGAGAAATGCTTTGCCTGCCACGTGTTTTCGCCATTACTCGTGGGGCTATTCATCTCCCATGTTGGCGAGTTTCAGTTGATAGCGGGCCACTTCAAACAACATATCACTTCATCTGTCTTTTGAACAACATAACCTCTTTCGGTGAAACTCAATCCCACTGGGAAAATAGGCGTGGGGCCACCTGCATATCCAATGTTTGCATGTGGGTACAATCATAAAGGAACTAACACTTGCGCTAATCTCTACACGAGCAAATGCTTTTCTCTTTTGCGTATGTTATTTATTTTAGTTGTGCTTGCTTTGCACTGTAAGTGTTAAGTTGTTTTGTTCTGTTTTGTCTTCACAGGAACTCTGGCAGTAGGCGAACACAATTTCCCTTTCCAGTTTCTCATCCCAGGTGTGAACTTTCTTTCAATGGCCTGTTTAACTTCATTGTTGTTCGAGGCACACCTTTGGTTTTGAAATTGTTACATGGGTTTTTATTAGAAATCTAGGACAACTGATAACACGATATAGTACGACACAAAGCAGATTCCTACAGATCAGTGATTTGTAAGTGATGGGGTGATTCCTGGTTAGGAAATGTGGAATGAGTTTGAGTGTCTTATCTCTCCATAACTTCTAAACTCTGCTAAAGCATGACTGTGCAAGTAAACTCAGGATCAACACAACATACTTAGTAGGAGTCAAGTTTGCTATCTCACACACACACACTTAGCGTGGGCTGAGGCTCGAGGGGTTTGGTTTATTTTTAGTCTCCCTCCTGTTGTGCAGTCGGGGATTAATTGGTCGTCATGCCCCATTGCTTTTCCTCGCCCCCTCTCATGCTCTCTGAGTGAAAGACTTTGCATACAGAGAGCCAGTCAGTGATTTTCAGCAAGTGTCATGGTGGAATATACACCGGCCGCAAGCTCTGTCCCTTTATAGATTAGTATGATATTTAGTAGATTAACATTCAGGCATAATGTGGAACCTTCAAAGTGCAACACAGGTTGTGACATTTTTTAAATTGTACAGTGCAGTGTGCCCTCATGAGGGCAAGCCGTACGGAAAATGGATATGATGTAAACAGAATTTATTAGTGGGTAACTCCTCGGGCAAAGTTTTATGTAACAATTAACATTCCTCTACAAATACAGTGGTACCTCTACTTACGAAATTAATTGGTTCCGGAAGAAATTTCTTAAGTAGAAAAATTTGTGAGTAGAGACGCCTTTCCATGTAAATGCCCTAATGCGTTCCAAGTGCCCCAACATTCAGACAAATGTTTTATAAAGCATATAAATGCATCAAAACATGTAACAAATACATGCTACAATTAGATTATTGCACAATACATGAGAGTTGTGCATAATGTAAAAACAAAAAATAGAGTAAAGAATAAAAATGATGGTCGTTTACCTTTTAATTGCTGTCCTCATCGCTTTTTGCCCTCTTTGGTTCATGTTCTCTTTCAGAAGTGGTTTTTGCCTGACGTTTTGTAAAGAACTGATTTAATAACATATATATATAGTTATATAGTTATATATATATAGTTATACATACATATATATATATATATATATACACATATATATACATATATATATATATATATATATATATATATACACATATATATACATATATATATATATATATATATATACATATATATATATATATATATATATATATATATATATATATATATATATATATATATATATATATATATATATATATTGGAATCATAATTGGAAACTCACATTTGCGTTTATTGGCAATACACATGGTACAATTTGTTTCCCCCAATGCAGTCTGCTTTCTTTATTGCCTCAGATTCACCTTTTTCTCATTGTCTAAAGTTCAGGCATTAAGCCACTTTGCTTGGGTCATTTTTCAATGAGACAACAATAAGAGAGGGTGCTGGCCAAGGCAAGCTCAAATTATCATCCTTAACACTGTATTAGAATGAGGCTAGAGGAAGCATGATTGTCTAGTTCCACAGGGACATAGATTATAGGAGGAGAGGAGAACTGCAGTGCAAAGATAATGCAGTGACACATACTGTAAGTGTTCTTCCTGTTCGGAAGTGTTTTTAACTCCAAGATGAATTGCTGCATCACCTTTGCAAACATACTGTATGTATTACGATGATGATTTGCGAGTTGTTATAACTAAGGAATCATATTAAGACTCTTTAACAAAAAAAAAAACATTTTGAAACATTTCTTGGATGTATTTGAAAGTTGAGACACTTTTTAACCCATGTCCTAAAACATTTCACTCAATATCAGACTTTACAAGTTATTTGCATGCAAACGCAATGCAATGAGTCTCCATGTGTAGCATCTCTCCAGGGAATGTTAGTCTGCTGCTGGCTCTGCTCCTGCTGCCAGGTTGTCTGCCCAACGACTGCAGCCACCTGCCTCTCCTGTTTAATTCTTATTGGCATCAGCAGCAGACTTATCCCTGGAGAAACTTCTCAATGAGAAACAGGCTCGAAGGAATACAATAGCGGACAAAGGCTGCGGTTCGGATTTTATTCCAAACCTTACCCCTTAAACTGTGCAGGACAATTATTTCTGAGAGTAAAACTAGATTTTAGTGCATTTTAGGGATGTAATGATTCATTGAATATTGATTTAAAATTGATTTAAACTGCTCAAAATATGCATCGATGTAAAAAAGGAAATTAATCAATATTGAAATTTTGATTACAAAAGGATTTGTAATGTTAACAGTCAAATCTATTGTACATTTATTTTCATGTTTAGTTCTGGAACAAACAAAACACTGATAAAACAAAAATGTAGTTAAACAGTCAAAGCTATTAGTTCATTTTCATTTTTTGTAGATACAAATAGTTACTATTTGTAACAAGAAAAAAATGCAAATAATACAATTAAAATATTTTTAAAATCGAAATTGAATCAAAATTAGGAATCGAAAATCGAATTGAATCGGGGCTTGAGTGAATCATTACATCCCCAGTGTATTTATTTTACATGTACGCCCCAAGGGTTTTCCTTCTGTGTCCTTCAATATAATTGTCTTGAGTCACAAAAATGTGGTTGAGACAAAACACGGCGAGTGCATTTTAGGTATTAAAATTAATTTTTTCTGGCATTTCCTCAGCTGCAGTACCAACTTCTTTTGAAGGACCATTCGGAAAGATTATTTACCGTGTGAAAGCTGCCATTGACACGCCTCGTTTTGCCAAGGACTACAAAGCCCAGAGGCCCTTCTACCTCCTCAACCTGCTCGACCTTAATGATGTGCCAGACATTGATGTAAGTGCAGATCTTATTAACCTAGACATTAACCTTTAACTGTGGTTAAAGTTGATTTGATTTCACATCTGAGGAAGATCTCAGTGCTTCACAGGGACACATTGTCAATGTCCTCACAGTAAAAGATTCTAAGTTCGAATCAGCCCTTTTTGTGTAGCGTTTTCATGTTCACTTCAGTAACTCATGATTCCTCCCTCACTCCCAAAACACATGATCCCTATTCAAGCCCCGATTCGATTCAATTTTCAATTTTGAGTTCCGATTTCGATTCGATTTTTAAAAAATTACTACCATGCTTGTGCACTAGTGTGGTTCTGCAGCCATCCACAAACGCAATACGCAATGAGGTTTGGCGCAAAAAGCATAATTTGAGCTACACATTCAAAATGTGCTATGCATCTGGACAATCAAGACAGATCAGGCATCAAGACAAAATATTCTAGATGAATTTAATAAATTTGATTAATCGAATCGATTAATCGTTACATCCTTACTCTGACTGGAACTAAGATGTTGGAGTGCACAATCATTGTGTGAATGCCAACTTTTTTATTTTGTCCTGCATCTTCTCGCACATAATACGTCCCATTCACACTGTTCCAATTTCAGCATGCTCCAAAGTTTTACGCCAAGCGGTCTATTATTATTCTTAATCCAAATACTTAAAGTTGTCCACAATTTTTCATCAAAAATAATTCCACTCATTTTCAATTGCATTCTACAGAATTCCATATGCTTTTTTTTTTTTTAAATTCATCTTAAACACATTTATTTGAGCAGTATAACCCAATTTCTTCAGAAATTGCAAATGTCAACTTGCTTCCCTGTTTCTTCAGCTTATGAGCTACGCTGTCACCACAAAGAAATTTAACTACCTTCTGGTGAAGTCTGGGACCCTTATGCTGAAAGCTTGCAGTGACCTCAGGGGCTATATGCCCGGTCAAGTGATCAAATTAGCCACTGAAATCCACAACAAGTCTGGAAAAGACACGGGATGTGTACTGGCAAGTCTTGTACAGGTAAAGCCTGAAACTCTGAACTATTGAAAGGAATTGATCATATTTTTTGCAATAATCGATAATAAATTTAGCTAAAAAACACTTAACTTCTAAAACCACCTCTTCATCACTGAACCCTCAAATATTTATATCTTTATAGCCATGTGAATGGACCAAAAATTTCATTAGTATAAGGCAAAATGGTATTTGAAATAATTGTGATTTCCTTGATAATTTTCAAAAGTAATGTGCATGCAATAGCTGGAGAAATCTATGAAAGGGTTTGTAGTAACTGTCACATCGTTATGTTTCCATGTCTTTGTTTTTCATTTCTTACCAGAAAGTGACTTATAAGACCAAGCGGCAGATGTTTGACCTCCGAACCATCGCAGAGGTGGAGGGAGCCGGAGTCAAAGCAGGAAAGCACGCTGAGTGGAGAGAACAGATCATTGTCCCACCTCTTCCTCAGTCAGCTCTGACAGGCTGCAGCCTCATAGATATTGACTATTTCATTCAGGTTTGTTTGTTCATATTCAGTACAGTTGGGAGAGTATATTTACATTTACCAAAACACTCATTTTACCTGTGGGTGTTACTAACTTACTAATGAAATACATCAAAACAATGTTGGTGAAAAAAATGACAAGTATGTTGCAAAATTTTTGCTGCTTTTTCTTGATTATAACTGTGCCAAGTGTGTTGACAATTCATATTAAATACTGACTCATTTACAGCTTAAAAAAAGATATGGACAAATTAGTGTGGGATAAATATTTCGAGGCGGCACGGTGGTCGACTGGTTAGCACGTCCGCCTCACAGTTCAGAGGTCGTGGGTTCGATCCCGGCCTCCCTGTGTGGAGTTTGCATCTTCTCCCCGTGCCTGCGTGGGTTTTCTCCGGGTACTCCGGTTTCCTCCCACATTCCAAAAACATGCATGGTAAATTGATTGGACTCTCTAAATTGCCCCTAGGTGTGATTGTGAGTGCGGATGTTTGTCTCTGTGTGCCCTGCGATTGGCTGGCAACCAATTCAGGGTGTCCCCTGCCTCCTGCCCGAAGACAGCTGGTATAGGCTCCAGCACGCCCCGCGACCCTTGTGAGGAGAAGCGGTATCGATAATGGATAGATGGATAAATATTTCACTACACAGTATATTATTTTGAGTGACTAATGTGTTTGTGGTTGCAGGTAGCACTAAAATCTCCAGAAGCAGTCGTCACCCTGCCCATCTACATTGGGAACATTGCGGTGAACTTGTCTCCTGCAAGAACTGTACCTTCTACTCCAGATCACTGCGGTGCGGCAGTCGCAGCCAATGCGGCAGGGGCGACACCCAGTGCCCCTCCGGTTGAGGACCATGAAGAGCTGTGTGCGGGTGGTGTTGCCAGCGAAGAGATCCCCACAAAGAGTCATTCTCAGCAAGATCCCTCTGGTCAGCCTGTCACCATGTCCCCGAGCGCTTTTAGCCACGCACCCAGTACAGTGCTGCTCCCTGGCCGCAGACAGCCTGATGCTTCTGCCCCCTTGTTCTGTGTTTCAACTGGGGCCACCATACCTTTCTTCACTGATGGAGACCCCACACCTGTGCCCACTTCCTGTTCTCTCATTTTGCCTCCAGAATACAGCAGTTGGGACTATCCTCACGGTAAGCACAGCGCGCCATACGTGCTCGGAAATATCACGTTCGTCAGGAAGAGCCTCCGTCGAGATCTTATTTGGCATTAACCTGTGGCACTTTAAATGGTGGCAGGTGTGTGCTGACGACCATTTGACATGAGTTTAAATGCAATTGGTTAATTCTGAGATCAGCCGCGTCCCCTCTTATAAGAGTGTGTGCACACCTGTGCAACCACATCGCCACAGTTATTCTTTTTTACTTTAGTTTTTCCAGTTTTGCTCTACAGTTTATAGGTCACATTAATAGTGGACAAAGTTATGAAATTATTTATCTTCTTTGTCGCTTTTGTAATGTCTCAAAAGCTGATATTTAGACAGGGGTTTGTAGACTTTATTTACTGTTAACTTAGTTAACTCATCTAAGATTGGTTTTGTAGTTGTGTTCTATACGGTACTGTAAATATGTCTATTTTCCTCTAAATAACCCCCCCTCAAAATAAAAAAAAACATGAATAGAATTAGGTAGTAATCCTATTTTCACATTGCATTTGCTTTTATTCTAATGAATTGTGGGAATTCAACATGGTACATTATTATCGTGTAGCTTTTTTCAAGTTCTCTGAATGACTCATGCGAGTAACGCAATATGACTTCCTATCTGGTTGAAATCTGTGTCACAGAGCCTCCACCCACTTATGAAGGAAGTTGCAGTAGCTGCAACTTCAGTTTAAAAAATAGACAATAGACGAAGCGCGTGATGAAGCAACTTCTCTGAATGAATTACGAAAGTAACACAATGTGACATCCTCTTCTGTTTATATCTCTGTGTCACAGAGCCTCCACCCACTTACGAAGAAAGCTGCAGTAGCACCAATTTCAGTTTAAACAGTGGACAATAGAAGAAGCAGGTGATGAAACACCGCCCACAACTCCAGATCGTGGAAATACCCTCGTGAAAACAGGAGCAACTCCAAAACACCAAAGATGAATATGTCCTCGACAAGTAAAAAGGGTTCATGAATTATTGTGAAAATAAGAATTGTAATTTGATCGCACAACCGTTCAGGCAGTAATGGACAGAGCATCTTAACACCACTGTGCTTGAATTAAGATTTAAGAAAAGTGATTAGACTGTTCTCTGCGATGAGGAAAAGCAATGTGAACTCAGTTAGATTTGAGTTGTCTGTGCTCTAACTGGCACAGAGTAGCCAAACAGCAGGTCAGAGTATCCTGAAGTAACCTGGACAGACCGCTACCTGCGACTCTAGAGTTCTGTTTGGGGTATATTACCTTCTCACGTGGGCAGTGTAACAACGGGGAAACTGGAATTGCGATAAGTGACCTGACCCAAAGTGATGCTTTGTGACCGGACCGCTGCCCTACATGGGCATTGACCATAACAGACACCATATGAGAGAGAAGCGACCCAAAGGCTGCTTCGGAGTTCATTCCCTTGGAGGGAATATTGCTCGTGATAGGGCCTCATCTTACACTCACAAAGAAATTTGTCTTGGACCCTGAGGGAGTGCTGACAATGAATCATGTTCATAGTCTCAATTGTGGAGACGATCACAGCGAGCACAACATCAGCTTGACTAATAGTTTGACCTACTGTAGGTCGTACGGCAGACTTCGACTAAGCCGTAGTGGAGGAGGCGGACACGGATCACGCTAGAAGAGACTTGCCCTCATCACTGGTGGATGAGTCTCTAAATGAGCTCAAAGGCAGAAAGGCCATGTGTGGATGTAATTCAACCTGAAGCCGCAAAAGGCTTTGAACACTGCTTCTTTTTCCGGTACATGCCTTGGGTGATGCTGTGATAGTATGTTGCACTAGGGGCAGTATCATTAGCCACTCCTTTGTCTGTGTTCTAGGGCTGGGCGATTATGGAAAAAAAAATAATAATTGTGATTATTCCGATTGATATTGACATCATATTTAATGGAAATGAGGATTGATTTCAAAACGTAGTATATGTTCAACCACCAAAGCTCAAATTTAAACATAAAGCAACTTGAAAGAGCAACCCAAAAATGAATTAGTAACAAGTCAAACAATAATATATTAAAATAATAGCAATGCAAAACCATATATAAAATAAATACCTGCTGTTTCACAGCTTGGCCTCTTCGTGGCAGTTTGGTAACCAGGTACTTCTAATGCTAATTTTTGCTAGCTCGTCAATGGGTTTTCCAATGACTGATAGATTCCTGCTGGAATTGTCAAACAAAGTATGTGTTGTATTTCTATATAAAATGTATATATTTTTTGTTTTGTTTTGTAATTTGTTTTACAGTAAACCCCTGAGTTGCCAACCTATAGAATTTTTCTTCCAGAACAATTTGTCTGAATTGTCATGTTTTACATTTCTCAACAGCATTACCGTGGGACAGTTATTGTAGTATATTATATAATAGGATAAACGAATTGTGCATAATGTTCAATTTCATTAAATAATCATTATTCTGAAGGATGCAATACAACCGGTGCACTGGTTCGGACTGGAAATTGAATGTTGCGTCCCAGTTCAAGTCTGTCCGCGTGCTTTTGCGCATAAAGAATAGGCAGGCCAGCTTCACTTCAAAGTCAAGTCAGGCGCTTCAAACTTCAAAATAAAGGCAAAACAAGTAATACAGTACATATCAATATTTTCCTAGTTTATATTTTGAAGCTGTCCCTCGTGGCGCCTTGAATAACAGTTATAGTGGTGGGCTTGACTAAGATGGTAAGCGCTACCTTCTCCGTGAGACATTTGCAGAACAGCCGTACACGTTGCAGGAGGGCCCCCGGCGAGACAGTTATCCCCACATCGCTGCGCCACGGCTTCGCTTGTCCGTCAAAATATGTCCTTACTCAAAAGCAGTCTGTGATGCAAAAAATAAAATGAAAATTGTGGACAGCCAACAGCTGCCTTAGAGAACTGTGCTCCGTAAGATAGCTAATCACAGGGTCCGATAATGCAAGTCAGACGTGGGCAATTCATTTTTTGAAATGGTCATGCAACTCAAAAATGTGAAATATCAATATAATATATTTTTGTGTCATCATCATGTAGTGTGTCATCTTCCAAACCGCTTATCCTATACAGGGTCGCGGGGAGTTGCTGGAGCCTATCCCAGCCGTCAACGGGCGAAGGCAGACTACACCCCGAACTGGTCGCCAGCCAGTTGCAGGGCACACACAGACACCGTCACTGAGCGGGAATCGATCCCACGCTGCCCGCACACAACTCGGGCATGTGTACCACTACACTATCAGTGGACGTCTAATATATTTTTATAAAAAGTAAATTGTATTGTTTTAACAAGCTGCCATCGTAGCCCTGGTATTTTTTGTTGTAATTAATAACTAAAAATTGAACAATTGTAATTCTGTTACGTTAAAATGACATATCTACACTTATTAAAGATACAGGTATATCTTGTAGAGATATAGCCATAAATACATACATATTTAGAACATACATATTTATGTGCACTCCTGTTTGTAACCGTAATATTGAATAAATTATGGCTTGATTATTTGTTATTAAAATATATTTGTTGCATCACCCTTGTAAAGGGAGACACAGTTGCATCCTGAATCAAAGTATGAGATTTCAACGCGCCATCGTCAAAAATATTTGTATCCATGGCTTAATTCGTCTTTATTCGATTATCGACACCGATTCTGTTTTCTGTAAACTTTCGTCTCTGCGGCCCCGCATCGTTTACTCACGTTCACCAGCCAACAAACAGTGGTACGGGCGTAATGAGTTAGCGTTGTGTGATTAACAAAAGAAAAGTTGAAAAAGTCTGAAACAAAGGGTCAAGAAACATGTTTAAGCATGCTCAGGGAAGGCCGAATAACACAAGTCACATGCTTGCTGGAAACATGCATTCGGCAGATTAATCGTTTTTCTTTGATTGCAAAATGTTTATGATTGTGAGAGGCCAAAATCAAAATCACGATTATATTTCGATTAATTGCCCGGCCCTACTGCATTCACTGTTCACCATTCATCAAACACTGTCCTTGGTCATCTTTTTCATTTGAAACTTGGTTATTGTGCATTGAGGTAGGACATAGCATGAGGAATTCAGACCCTCATATGACGCTCACAGCCGACTCTTCTCTCTCAGATCTCTCTCATCTCATGAATGCTCCCTGAGCATCTTTCAATGGACATGTCCCGACATGCCCGGATGTTTGAAGACCTTACAGTACACTCAGAATACATAAGAGGAATTACATGCTGATGTCTTTAAAGAAACATTCAGTTACTAAATCCCCATGAAAACATGACAATGTTGGATGTTCTGATTTTTGTTGTCCAGCTGCTTCGAAAGTTAAAAATGTTAGAGAGAAAAAAAGGTGGAATACAGTACATATTTATTGCTTCACCCTTGCAACGGGAGACACAGTTGCATCCTGAATCAAAGTATGAGATTTCAACGCGCCACCGTCAAAAATATTTGTGTTTGGCTTTACAAAATGAGTGTCCGTCGTAGGCGGATAGACTGACTGGTCCGTCACATAGGCGGAATGCTATGGTAATTTCTGGCATGACACTGATTTTAGTTAACTTGTGTTTCACATGGACTTTGAGAGAGAAATGCAGACCTGCTTATCTGAATGTATCTACTGCATTGTTATTTTTGTTTACAATTAATTTCTTCCTGCGTGAATTTAGATACAAATCCCAACACTATTCTATGACTAGCAGGGATTATTGCCATGTGGGTTTCAGAAACAATATGGTTGTACTATAAGGAAAATGGAAATGGTACATTTGTTCTGCATTATGGTGAATGAATGTGTTCTAGTTCTGGGCCTCGTCACTCGTCCACTATTGGAGCATTTGATGGAGTTACTCTGGAGATACTGTAACTCTGTCAGGGAGTAGGTCAGGAACTGCTTCTGTACCTTAATGTGGATTGTGGACTATGCCAAACACACGTCATGTACACCAATGTTGCTTTAAAGATGCAAAGCAGAAACAATGGACTCTTCCGCCTGCTGTAGGGAATGTGTGCAATTCCCATCATTGTCAAGAAAAGCAGAAGTTTGTTCATCTGAAAGGATTTTGCATTGTCTGCAACATCCTTGGCTCTCCCCCGCCCTTTTTAAAATCAAATAGTACAAATAGTTTTTTTTAATACAGTATTTGTAACTGGTTTACAGGTGCAGTACGGAGATACTAGTAGTAGCACCTTATGTGATTTATCAAACGTGTATAGAACAATAAAGTTATCTGACTTGTTTGGTCATTTGTGAACAATTTGTAATTTGTGACTTCAGTTTACAAAACACAGCATTTCTTTTTCTCATTCAAAAAGTAATTCCCGTTGTTATTAAGGTGCCATTCAAAGTAATTTAGATGAATCACCTCACTTGATAAGGAATTCTAAGATCGTCATTGTAACCATTAGCAGCATTACAATTAAAAAATATATCAGTCTAATTAGATCACGTACATTCCTGTTTCCTGTGCACTCTGGTACAAACCAACGTAGAACAAATCTTGTAATTGTATAGTTGAGGTGTGTATGGCTTCAGGTTCATTAATATAATATATTGTAATGAACGAACGTTAATATACAGTATGTGCATGATAACTTGGCTCGACAAGAATTAATGTTAGAATGGTGGTGTACTCCTGACCCCTTGTGGAAGAGATAAATTCAATGTCAGTGAAATAGAATAGGGCACTGAAATATGGTGTTGTTTTGAATACTATGTATATAACATAGTATAGTAAACATGAGTAACAATGTAATTTGGGACTTTATTCTGATTGATAATATGAATTGAAAACCTCTCAACACTAGGAAAACCTTCGGCTTCGTCAATAATTTGAATACGCATGCGCAGAAGCCATATGAACCGGAAAGGTTTCGACCATTGTCTATCAATGGAAAAACTCCATTACCCGTCAGCCTTTTGTTTATTGTTTAAAGTCACGAGGTACAGTGCTGTAGTGTCTGGGCGGATTTCGTTTGTCTTTCTTCCTCGGGGAGTAGAACACAAATTGGCTCGTACTTGGCAGCTTATTGTCGAAACATCAAGAGTCAAGCTGCAAGAATAAGCCGCCCGCAATGCGTAAACGGAGTTAACATTAGTACAGCAAGTGACGCTCTCCTTCGCCCAGCAAGTTCAACATGATGCCTGTGAGTTTCGTTACAGGACATTTTTTAAGTGTTACTACGCAGATCCATGTGTTTGCGCTCGCCATACTAATGACTATGCATTGTACACTCATGCCTGTGTTTGACAAGTGTCTATGAGTCCAGCATTATATGCGTACAAGCGGAATGGTGCATATTCTATCAGTAGATAAGGACCAGAACACAGTCATTAAGTTTTGACATCAATGGGACTCATTTTCAGCATGCGAGTTTCATGACGCAGACCAGCACACTTTAGTTCACAATGTTTGTTTAAAAATGTGTAATTTTTGGCCTTAAGGTTGAAAAAATATATTAAAATTTCAAGCCTCAAAGCTTCAAATTATTAGTGGATCGGTTGAAAATACTTTGCCATTCCTTCTAACATCTATATCCACATTGTATTTGATGAAAAATCCAAATTACAACTGGATGCGCTTAGAAAAATCAACATTACGTGCTTTCATGCGCACTGTTTGATTTTCAGTCAGCTCTCCACGTGTTACCATTTTGAACAGGAATGAGGGATTTCGAACTGAGTTCACCCAAATGTGAGCCAGTTTAATGGAAAAAATAATCGAATTAATCAAACATAACATTCAACCCACTCAAGCATAACATTCAACCACTAAAACATGTTCTCTCTGTTCAGCAATGCAAGTATTAATCAAGAAATGTGAACGTGGGTTATGATGTTTTCTTTTTTTTTTTTTTTAATAAATCATTAAATATGAAAATTCGGGGACAAAATTATGTTTTTGCTTAAAAATATTTTTTGTTAAAATCACATTGTGTAGAATTGCTATCTAGTGGTGAACTAATAGAATGCAACGACCTAAGATCTAAGCGCATGCATTTTGAAGCGCACGCACTATGGCGCTTCAGAGAGATCACTCGTTGCAGTCCTACCACCAATTTCTTCAGCAGACGTACAACAAAAATATCATTACAAATAAGTTCTAGTGTTCCCCTCATGTGACAAAATAAGTGCATTGCATTTGTTACACATGCTGTAGTCATGATGTAGAGGTGACTACGTTTGTCTCCTTCGGGTACCCGTAAGATGGCGGGGAAACAAGGCAACCTCCTGTAGGGGAGGCGCACCCTATTCAATATCATTAGAGATTACTTCACCCACTATTATATATTTTGAAAAATTACGCTGATGTGATGGAATTTGTTTTGCAGATTATTGTTGACCCTATAAAGAGTTTCTACATATGATGTATTAACTAATGCAGAAAGAAAAAGTGATTTTGTGTGCAGATATAGGCAGATGTGTGCGGCATAAATAAACTTTCATTTGATTAGGATGTTCTAATATATTTGTTGAGCATTGCAGATGCCTAACACTCAGACATAACAGCCAACATGCTGTTCTCTTTCAAATCCAAATGTCTTTTTTTTTGTAACTCAAAAATACAAAGTATATTAAGCGCCCAACCGCTTCACCAACTCTCAAAAACAAATACAAATATTGCACTTTATATGCAACTCTGTACCCCATCACATTCATGTACTCCTGAGAAGTGCACTGGTCTCTGAAACTTTGTTTTTCTTTGCTATCATTGTCCAAAGACATAAGAATTTCTTTCTCAATGCACATGAGCATGAATGCCTCCAGATGCTTCAAGGTTAAAGTGCTCCTGAACCTGTTTTATTATTAATTCCACTGTCGAGAAGCTTCTTTGACAGGCAACCTTTGTACTGGACAGTGTTAGCAATAACTTGTGAGGAATCCTATAGTACCCGTCCACTCTGGAGTTAAGGGCTAATTCCTTGTTTTGGTTTTGTTGGCTCTTCCTCCTCAGTCTCACTTCCAGCAGCATGAAGTGGGGCAGCATGTCAGTTTTTATTTTATTTAGGTCTTTATGTAACATACTATTTCCAACAGATAAAATGAAAATACCCAAGAATGAAAATAGTTCTGGTCTGATTAGTAACAGGCTATATTTTGGCATATTGTGGTGGCTAATATAGATGGCCACAGTTTTTTTTGCACCAGAGTCCCACTGGGACTCGATACTGAGTCCCAATCCAATAAATCGACATTGTATTAAGAAGAAAAAAAGAACGCATCCAAATTATCTTAGTTTATTCATTTATTTTTATTATTTATCTTCGACACAACTATCCCAACATGGCAGCTTTTATATGGCTAGTAGTGCAGTGGCAGCAAATAAAACATTTAAATTCTGTTTTTTGGGTGGGGGCACATCAGTTTTTCAGGTGGCGTATTAAATTAGTTGTGTTAAATGCTGCGCTATCCTTCCAACACGCGAAATGCTCAATTTGCACACATTGCAAGTCGCCGTTGAACTCTCTCTGCTTTCCACATTAAAATATTTACACGTTAGATTCATGTTAGTTTCCCTTGACAACCACCGGAACGTTCCCCAACTGGCTGCGTTTACTTCCGCTGTCTCCAGGTATGTTGCGTGGTGTGTTGTGTATATATATATATATATATATATATATATATATGAGCCTTTCTACCGAATTGGTTGAAATTGCTGTCCCACAATGAAAATCAAAATTTAAAAAACAATGACGTGTTCAGATCTTACATATTTAGTAATATATTGTTATGATCTATTTTACCACAATGCATTAATTGAGATACTATTAAACTGAATGTATAAAAAGTCATCTTTTATATGTCACTTCCTATTGGGAGGTAGCTGTCCCAATCTCTAACTCCTAAATTTCAATTCATGAAAAAAGAATGTTGAAGATTTTTGCCAATTTAAAAAATACTTTACTTTAATAGAACATTTTGGTTGCTTTTAAATGTATGGTGAAAGATTTACATGGATTTTGTAGATTTATTTTCAAATTAGAAGTTTTTATGTAAAAAAAAAAACCTGTCCCAACTTTTCATGTCTCTACCGAAATACAAAGAGTATTTGTCTTTAGGCAGGGCTTGGTTTTAGCCACATCCCCAGAAATGTCACCAGTAAGAGACATTACCTTCATGTTTATCACTGGGCACATGGCGAGTAATTAGTTGGCAGCATTATTAAGTTATGTGCCCTCCAATGTCTGAAAGTCAGCATCCGGTTTTAAGGACCATCACTACCGAACACCTCATTTCGGCAATAAAATGAGCACTTTTTATTTTAATGCTAAATGTACTGTTTTCTATCTCTGTACACATGCTCAAAACTGTTGTTTGTCATTCCAATTACATTTTCATTTGGAAGGTGAAACCACAGTTTTTCAATGATGAAGAGCCCTGTGATGGACAGGTGAGCAGTCCAACGTGTAGCCTGCTTTCTAGTTAAGTGATTACAATGCTACCCTCAAACAAAGTATTACTGCAACAGCAGCAACAATATGGTCACTATTGAAATGTTGCAATCACTACTGAAAAAAGTGATGATTTAACAAAAATAAAAAGTATTGAATTATCAACCAACAATTTTTGATAATGAGAGTTTAAGGGTAGGTTTGTTTTAATTAATGATGACTTTTGAAGTCAATATGATCAACTTTCTGCATTTTACAATGAAAAATAGCATATAAATGTTGATTTATTTCGGAAAAAGTCATTTTAAATTCTGTTAAAAATTCGTTTTGATGTCAAAACCATATGTATTAATTTATAAAAATACTCTGTAGAGGGGGGAATGGAAAAAATATGAATCGGCTAGTAGAATTATCTTTATTCTTATTGATATAATTGTGTGCTTCGGTAGTGACTCATTTTAGGGAGAGGTAAAATATTAGAGAAAAGCTAGAAAATACTATTTGAAAATTGACTGTACTTTTACTATATTTGTGCCCCTTAGATATGGCGCAACATGAATACAATAAAAGTTTTTCTGAAATAAAATACACATTTCACACATTTTCCAACTCTGAATTTGAACCAATTCAGTAGAATGGCCCATATATGTATATATTAGGGGTGTAAGGGTACACGTGGGTGTATTAATACGTTTTGGTATGGCATGTTCGGTTCGGTCCACTTATTAGCGCGAGCTTACGCACGGGCGCTATTGACTGTTGCATGCGGGAGAGGAGAGTGGCGGCACAACAATGAGAGCCAAAAAAGAGCCAGAGCTCGAAGGTCACTGCGGTCTCCTGTTTGGGAACATTCTGGCTTTCCTTTTCCCCATTGCCAATGGGGAAAGGTGCGTGGACAAGTCCGAACGTTGTGAGCAAATGTAGTAAGTAGTAGTGGTGGGGTCCAGGGATCAGCACACAGACGTTCTTTTGTCTGTCACATTATTGTTGCAGCGGAGAACACAACGTGCTTTTATGTGAATTTAATTTTATTTTAACTTTGGCAGTGATGGAATTCCTTTTTTAATTAAAAAAAAAATCCAGGAAGAAGTACCAACAGCAGAATGACATCAGCAGGCTAGTTTCAACTGTTTTTCAAAAGAGGGTTTTTTTTTGTTTTTTTTTTGTTTTTGTTTTACCCCCATCAGTTGGTTTGTTTATGGATCTACATGACTTCAAAGCAACCAAAAACCACAACCATGAAAGTCTGTGTAAATGGAATGTCTTCTTCCTTCATTACATTGTGAGACAGAATCAATTCACCTGGGGAAAAAAACCCTAAACTATAATCAAGGGCAATCTGCGTCATTGCGTGAGGAAACAATAGATGTGGAGCCTAATCAAATAGCATGCAAGTGCTTAAAGGCAATGCTAATGTATAGTTATCTGCCATTATACTTGACATTCTCTTAACATGACTGTTGTATATGTATTTATTTTTTAGATGACATTTGAGGCGTCATGTAGCGTGACACTGCTGTTTGACTTCTGGCATGTGAACAGCCCTGAAGGTATCCATATTCATTTTCTTTATTTCTCCTTGTAGACCTTCAGAATTGTTTGCTTGTTTGGTGGATAGTTCAATTTTTTCTTCGCTCAGAAAAGTTTTGAAAAAGGTGTCATTTAGTGTTAATGGTACTTTCAAAGAAAAGTCAACACAAGAATTTGTTTTTCAAGAATATGTTATATTCAGGCCCAGTGTTTGAAACAAGGCATTCTGATTAATATTGCATTTGTGGGATGTAAGATTAAGCCCAAAATCTGCCCGTAACCACCAATCACCTGTTTTCTGAAGCTGAGCTATGATTGGTCGTTGTCTGAGCCCTGAGCATCTGTGATGTCATTTTCAGTCGACAGAAGTGACAAAATGGCCGCCCCCTGTGATGGCTAAAAACGCATGGATTTTGCTGCTTAAAGATTAAATCAACCCAAACATATTTTTTTCAAGAATGTTCCCAGCAGGCCCACTCGTTGAAACACTTTCTGATTAATATTGCTGTCGTGCAATATGCGTTAAGCAGTTAAGCAGTTAAGTTATTTAACATTCGATGTGTGTGTTCCCTCAGGTATGTTTTTGTCAGTGATTGTGGTCATGCTGCTGACAGTCTTGTACGAGCTGCTTAAAGTGTGGAGGGTGTGGCTAAGCAAGAGCACAGTGTTGGCTCAGTATTCGACTCCTTATACCAACATGCCATCCCGTCGGAGCCACAGCAGTTCTGTGCTGGAAAACAGCCCCTCTGAATCCTCATTGACTCCCAGAGAATCACAGCCTATGCTTCCAAGCAACAGGGGCAGGTAATGTCTCTATCTTCCTCACCACCTCTTTTTGACTGTTAATAATTCTTTCTGCCAAATACGAGATGTGTCAGAGAAGTTCCAGAATTGGTGTCACCAAAGATGGCTTTCAAATCCAAACTACATACCCTAGTACCTACATACCCTAGGGATGTTTTTCCCCTTCATTGTGCCAGACAATCAACCAACACATCTACAAGGAGGTTCTGCTGTGTTTGCTTCATGGCAGGACAATGGGCCATGCTCACAATGCCCAAATCATCCGACAGTTCCGAGCCTTGTCCGACTTCCGTTGTGTTGACCTTTCTCTCGCTCATAATCAACATACAAGCCGAAATTCACCCTCTAACCTTTATCTCTTACTCTGATCTCCAATCTAAAATGATGGAACACTACCATCTACCATTTGTCATTACAGTTATGTACAAACTTGAATTTCACAGACTAGCTAGGTGAGGCCATCTTCCATGCCTCCCTGTTGATAAACCTACTTGATGAATACAGTATATTTGTCATGGCAGTAAACGGTTGAATTTCAACGTCGACGGCAGTGAATGAGTAACTTTCATACGTACAAGCAACAAAATAATTGTGGGATATGATGATCTTGCGAAATGGAATAGCAATATTTTAGTTTAATATTACACAATGTATAGTTTCATTAATTAGTATCATTATTTTAAGAGGGACAGTAACGAGGCAGCAGATTGTGCATCCACAGTCAGCCATACTGCTCTCGGTAGTGGACGAAAGCTCTTAAAAAGCCTCACTCCCCAGGGAGTGCGTGTGGGTGTGTGCGTGCGTGCGTGTGTGGGCGTGTGTGTGTGCGTGTGTGTGTGCGTGCACGTGAGAAATGACGCCAAGCGTTCAGTCAGCCATACTGCTCTCGGTAGTGGACGAAAGCCCTTAAAAAGCCTCACTCCCCAGAGAGTGTGTTTGTGTGCGTCTGTGCGTGTGTGTGTGTGTGTGCGTGCGTGCGTGCGTGTGGGGGTGCGTGGGTGGGTGTGTGTGGGTGTGTGCCTGCACGTGAGAAATGACGCCAAGTTTTCATGCTCATCCGCAGCTGATTAAGAAAAAAAGGGCACCGAGTGAGATGTGGAAAGACTATGATTATAGATCCAACAGTTAGATAATACAAACTAAGGGCCATATTGTCCCATGTGCTTATATCAGAAAAAGCACACAGCTTTTGTTGCTGTCCATATTCTCTGGTCAAGTGAAAAGTCATTTACGCAGCCACAAGCCAGGTATGCGCTCTGGGTGGCGCAACCCATATGGGGCGTCCTCTGTCAAATTTGGACACACAACCTACTCGCATTCTCACGCTTTTTTTTGCTTCCGCACTTCAGAGGCTCTTCTAAATCTAGCGCCCCATGAAGGTGAAACATCATATTGCATGTTTTTATTCACGGCATTCTGATTGACTGAAAATGACATCATAACTGCTCAGGACTCAGGTAACGACCAATCACGGCTCAGCTTCCCCCTCCTCTTTCCCAAGCTAAAAGGGGGTGATGAAGGAGACCAGGTTTGAAAAAGTGGATGACATAAAAATGGCCATAACGGCAGAATTGTGGGGGATCCCGGAAGAATAAAGGTCCTGCAACATTTCTGACACGCCTCGTGTATATATACACAAAAGCCATGAAAAAGTTACATAAGTTCCAAACTGTAAAGGGGAAGTCAAGTCAAAAATGTCTTTACAATATTTTCTATGCGCCCCCACTTGTCTAAACAATGGCATTCTGATTAATATTGAATTTGTGGAATATGAGTTAAGTAGCAAAATCGAGCCTTTTTTTTAAATCCATCTCAAGGGACTGTCATTTTGCCACTTGCTGTCAAACAGAAAATGACATCGCAGTGCATAAGGACTCAGGTAACGACCAATCACAGCTCACCTGTTTGGTCATGGGATGTTTGCAAGCTGGACCCTTAGGCACTGTCATGTCATTTTCAGTCACTGATTTCAATACAGTGTGCACCAAACCGTAACCATGCACTGACCGTAATTGAATGAATGATAATCATTATCTGTATCCTGGTCCTCAGACGGTTGTTACATGGAATCCAGACACTGCTCCATTTGCTGCAGGTGACTTTGGGCTACATGCTGATGTTGTGCGTCATGTCCTTCAACACTTGGATCTTCCTCGGCATCATCGCTGGTTCGACACTGGGTTATTTCATCTCATACCCTCTGATAGATCACCATTGACGGACAGTGCAACCCAGGGTGTATTCCAACCAAAATTAAAAGGATCACATTTTTGATTAACATAGGTTGAAATCCTCTTGATGAGCTGTTTTGATGCTTGGGGTATGTTAGTGTTTGTCAAACTGTCAGAGCACCAGTATGACTCACAGCAGCTCCGGTGGACGCTGTACATGCATGACTGTTGTTCTGTGCTACAGAAAGTTCATGTTAAAGTTATAATAGCTACATGAGCTTCAATGATTTTAAGTGGTGAAGACCAATCTAATAATTCACAGCGGGAACTCAAAGGGAGTAAAGGAATTGTGATCAACACGACTTCATTCTCTGTAACTTTGTATATTAAAGCTACAATAACATAGAAACATCTGTTTAAGATGATACCTATGCTAATTTTGTTGTTCACTAGTCTGAACACTCATTTGTTTGATTAAAATAAAGGGAAAAAACTATGGCGAATTAAAATTTGGCTCCGATTCAAAAGTCATTTAATCTTTGCACAATAAAGCTGGGTTTATTTGGACACGAGATTTACGTTATCTGTCACAAAATAATGCAGAGGCCACCTTGAGGAACCTTATTAAATCGTGAATTTAGCTTGTAAGCAGGCCGTGGGTGGCTAATCAGGAGCATTGGGACAATTCCTGGTGGGCCGCGCTGCAATTCATGTCCGCATAGCAATTTCCTCCGGCCCACGGAACCATTTTGAAATCAGCAAATAAAGTACCCTACGTACGCTGTCACTAATTATATGAATGCTTTCTTGTTTCAGCTACATTTTTGCATTACTTAGCTCCAGTAGACCATTATGTTATACAGTGCCCTTCATAATTATTGGCTCCCCAGGTTAAGATGTGTCAAAAGCCTGAAAATAAATTCAATTTTTATTGCAGGAGCATACTCTCATGCTGAAAATTGTAGAAATGGTTCACCAGATGCAAATTCAAGCTCCTCCCGTGGTCATTACAGTTCCCAGACCTAAACCCCTTGATAACCTGTAGAGTGAGCTAAAGTGAAGAGTGCAGAGGAGAGGTCCCATGTTGCTGGATGATTTCGAGAGATTGTGCAAAGAGGAATGGTCGCCAATTGTGAAACATTATAAGAGAAGTTTTGGTGCTAGTTTGTTGGCAAAAGGGGCCTGTACAAAATATTAATATCAGGGGTGCTAATAATTGTGGCACACATGATTTGATGTAAAAATAAATTAATAAAATAAAATCTTAATGTGGGATTTTTGCCCCCATTAAATAAATGCACATGAAGTAAAGGTTGGATTTTCTTTTTTTTTTTTTAAATGTTAGACATATAATTTGAAAGAAAATCTGAAATTGTTAGAAGAACATTTTAACCAGGGGTGCTATTAATTATGGAGGGCAGTGTAGCACTGACTGCAGTACTTTTGTTACAATTGGGTGTCACCAAAAGTAGCAGTAATTTCATACCAAAAGTAGAAATAATTTAACACATGACTAGACACACCACACTGTAATTATCTAACAACCTGTCTTTAAGAAATAACATAATAACGAGGCATGATAACAGTCACGTGTTAATTGTATCTGCAACAAAGCGTGTTTGGAAATGCCTTCTATGATTCTCTGATATGCATTGTGGATTCTCTGATATGCATTGTGATTACCGATGAGACAAAAACCACTAATCCTCTAGAAAAGGCCATAGTCATTTGTTCTTAAAGAGAAATATGTTAACCTTATTGTGCCTTAACCATTGCCTAATTTGGATGCATTTGTCTAATGTTCTTGTGAGAGTAGTTACATTCACATAATTTGCGCATATGCAATGGCACATGAGACGCCGTCAGACATCTGAGGATAGCGTGCACGCACTTTTGTGAGTTCGTCTGGCGGTGTGCGTCAATGCCCAATAACTTAGTGTCATTCAAATTCATGTGCACGCAAAAATTGTATGTGACATTGTGGTGACCCGGAAGGGAGAGAAATTCACCAGGGACATGCTTTTGCAGGAGGGATGGCAGTTGTACAAATACATTTTGGGGTTCAAAGGAAGTGTCTGATACACATGAAAGGGAGTGGCCGACTATCTGATGTGAAAACTGTTAGTTTTGTTGTGGAGGGTAAAGGACATAATTCACCTTCATCTCCGTATTTACCGCATGTCTACAACGTTCTTTGATAATGTAACTCATGATGATCGCAGCAGATTGAATTCTGAAGTCTACAAAATGATTTCGTCTGACAATTTACTGAAAAATGTATCCACACTAATCGGGAGAAGCTTCATCATGCAGCAAGACAATGACCCAAACACACTACCATCACAACAAAGGACTTTGTCTGGGGGGGAAAGAGGAAGGTCTTAGACTGGCCAAGTAAATCACTTAACCTTAACCCAATAGAGCCTTCATTTGACCTCCTGCGGAGAAACACCCACAGAAACAAACAAGAACTGAAAGAAGCTGCGTAAAGACCTGCAAAAGCATTCCAAATGAAGATTGCAACAGTCTGGTGAAGTCAATTGATTACAGGCTTGATGCAGTTACTGCAAGTAAGGGTTATGCCACCAAATATTAAATGTTATTCACTTACAGGGGACTGTATGTTTGGTTGATCTTAGTTCCTGTTAAATTATGTTCTCATACTTGTCGAAATAAACACTGGTCGTCTGGTGAGTTGAGTTGTCTTTATTTATTTATTTTAATCATTATTATGATTACAGACAATGTTGGAAGGAATGGAAAATTGATAATTAATGAGGGTCAAATTATACATCGTCATTAAAACGTTGTGAAGTAAAGTGGGCCGATCTGAGCCTATTTGAAACTCCAGGGCTGAAAATGTGTCACACTCCGGTCCTGATTGTACGTGTTAGAGCAGGGGTGTCAAACTCTTTTGTGGCACGTACGGGCCACTTTGTAGTTAGGGCTTCCCTCAAAGGGCCGTTATGAGGGCGGAACCAAATGAATGTTTAATCGTCTCATATTGGTATTACATACTGTACTGATACACACAACAAATTGACGGATTACTAGTTTTGAAATCAGAAGTCAAGGATAATAGTTTGTTCATTATAGTTTAAATTACTGTAAAGATTGTACCCCAAAAACTCTCAACATTATTTAGTACACATGACAATTTTGATACAGATTTTAACAAGGACCATAGAAGCTGACACATGATTTGCTTCCGCAGGCCACATCATTTTATGGGCCTGCGGAAGGATCTATTACATTGTATTAAATGCAGTTACAAATTACTGTTGTCATTTTATTAACTGATTATTTCAGCCAACTGATTATTTCAGCCATTTTTACTATACTATAATGTACTGCAAAGTTTGGTATGTTTGAAGCTTTAGTCAAACTTGTATATCCTGTTGTTTGCTAAAATATTTCTAAAACCCTTTCAGATATCTATTTCATTCACTTTTCAAAAAGGTAGCTTTCATTTTTCATTACATTTCAAAGTTTTTAACTTGTACTTAATATCGGAATTTTTTTTAACATAAGAATCAATACTCCTATGTAAGTACGCGAAATACTTTTTCAACTGCCACGCCTCTAGAGGTTCTAGAACACTCTGCGTACCAAAATCTGTGATTCTGCTTTCCTGGACGTGACAAAAATACCCCCCTCAGTTCACCAAATGAATTCAGTTGAATACAGTACTAGCACTCTCCTTTCGCGCAATGCCGACAATAAATTCGTCCAATTGAATTTGCGGGTATTGAATCGACGTGGAAACTGTCCAATGAGCGGCAGTCTTCTGCGGCTCACAGAGGAAGGACTTCCTTTCGCAGCGAATGAGGCAGGTCAGTACTTTTGTGTTGGGCTTCATGTCAAGCACCGCATCAGGACAGGAATAGCCGGCACTTTGTGTGTTTCACGAAATTACTTCGTCAGCGGACCACAACAGCGCCTGAACTGACATGGCGACGGATATAACGAAAGGTGTGGACCAAGTGTCGGTTGGTAAGTAAGAAACCAATGGAAGTCAGTGGGCTAAGTATGTTAGCCACCTAGCCTCTGGTGACATGTGTACAGTAGCAATTGCATCAGTCACACGCATGCTAACAGTTAGCATGCTAGTCTTTCCCAAGCTCTTAGATTCACTTATATTTTTATTAATTTGCGGTCAACTAACGTACTGTATTACATGGCAGGATTACGAAACGGACGTGAAAATGAAATCATTGTAGCCTAATGGTAATTGTATTACAGCTGTCAGTTTGCTACACAAAATCAGCTGTTACGTCAGTGAATTGCGTTCATTTACCATCACGGCTTAATTTACGCACATCCTGTACAATAAACGACATTACTCATCACCTATAGTCTAATCATGTTTTGTGTAGAGGTTGTGTGAATACTGAATAGAGGAGATAAATCTTGTGCAATGCCCATTATACTTTATTTTGTTATTTTTAATACGTTTATCATCACGCCAGAGACAACGTTCGGTCTTAAATGGCAAGGCTAATTAAAATCATTAAAGCACACAGTTTGTGATTTCTTGGTTTCACAGCCGTAAGAAGCAATGCGTTTAAGGATGTGTTAAATTGTCCTTAATTATGGCTACAACAATACAGTATCAAAACTGAAAATCAGTTCATGTATGAGCTCACGGTGCTACCAAATTAATCACGATTGTTATTGGTTAATTTAAAAGAACGTAAACCTAGTTTAAGTAAAAATGTTGCCAGCAAGTTTCTTTCATGTCGTGACAGAAGTGAGCAATACTGCGGTAATGCCAGTTTTGGTGTGTCATTTTAATTCAGCCATAATGTATCTCAACATCAAAACTGTAAAAGTAACAACAATGCTTGAAACTGATTTAGGCTTTTTGGGATAATGTGTCTATTCTGTAATGTCTCATATGTGAGTGTTCGTTTCATTCACCTTTGAACAACGTAGCTTTACGGTACAGTTCAGAGTTTTTTGTTCACATTATAGTATATATAATCTTGCATCCCAATCACATCTGGTATTGACAGCGGACAGGAAATGTCATGGCATAAGCGGAAGTGACGTAGGAGCTGCCTTGTCACTGTGGTAGTCATGCACTCAATAAATGACAGCCGTGGATGCAATAAATGGCGCCATTTCAAACAGAACAAAGACAAAAGGAACAGCCGGACATTTTTTTTTTTTTTTTTTTACTTGTATTTGCAAATGAACTCAATCTTAAACACTCTATGGCCAACGAGACTATACACAGTCAATAAAGTAAAGAAATTACTATCCATCATTTATCCAAACCACTTATCCTCACAAGGGTCGCGGGCGTGCTGGATCTTATCTCAGCTGTCTTTGGGCAGTAGGTGAGTATACCCTGAACTGGTTGCCAGCCACTGGCAAAAATAATGCATAGACAGACAGACTAATGATCAAGATGAACATGGGAAACAGAAAGCAAACCAAACTGAACACATTTGACTTGTACAGTCTTCAATTGGAGCTGATGTCATCAAAAGGTTTGCAGGACTGTAATATGATCTTGCAGCCAAATCACATCTGGTACCAACACCGGCACTCCCCTCTTACATTGGTTTTCTACGTCATACCTGAACTAATATGGCAGTGGATACAACCAAAGTTGTGGAACAAGTGTCTGTGTCATTGGATGTACAGCCTGAGCTGTTCAGATGAAGCAAGGATTGCGAAACTGTGGATGAAGCAAGGATTGTGAAACTGTGGAAAATATGGGCAACTGATGACTAACCTGAACTTTATGAGTTTCAAGAGGTTTTTATTTCCACACTAAATAAGACTGATACCCCTAAAAAAAAACAACCCCCCCTCAAAAAAAAAACTCAGAGGTTTGTGATGAGTCAAGTAATTTTACAACCACATGTTGAGACAAGATGGGAGTTGACTTATGACAGAAATTTTGGTTGCGTAGTAAGCTTTATGCATTAGTAAATGTATACGGAACTGCACTATACCAAAAATTACATGGATTTGCCTTTTTTGACACCAATTTGTTTGAAAACCAAATGTATTACTCCTTTGAAAACCCCTATGTATGTTAGCTAACATGTTGGTGATTGAATTGGAGTTTATCAGGGAAGTTTATCTTCAGGTCACACAAGGTGTCATGTATACTAGATTTATAATTATTTATTACATAATATGTCTTTATTAAAAATAAATCATGTGTCAACCCGTGAGTCCGAAATCGTGACACAAAGCGAATCTTTTGCGTATTGTTTCAGCTCTAGGCTTTATAACCAGCACATTTGGCGGTACCGTACTTGTACGACATTCAAGTTTTGTTTTCAAGTTTGTGATTTCTTCGTTTCACTACAGTAAGATGTAATATATGTAGGCTTTATACTACAGAACATTACACAATTATTTAATGATTACACATCATCATGAGATGTTGGAGGTAGTAATGTATGTGAGCGAGTTGAGGGAGTGGTTTGAGTAATTTGAAGCGTTTGCATGTCATATCCTAAGGCTAATATTTTTAAGTAATTTAACTGCTGAAACCAAATTAACTGCAAGCTCAAAGAGGAATTCGACCCGAATTTTTTTTTTTATAAAAATGTGTGCTATGCGTAGCCACTTAGTCTAAACATGGCAATCTGATTAATATTGCGTTTTTGGAATATGAGTTAAACAGCAAAATCCACCAGTTTTAGCCATCTCAAGGGGCGGCCATTTTGTCACTTCTGTTGACTGAAAATGATATCACTGTTGCTCTGTGCTCAGGTGACGACCAATTACGGCTCACCTGGTTTCTGAATCTCAGCTTTGGTTGGTCATTAGCAGAGCACTGAGCAACTTTGATGTCATTTTCAGTCGACAGCAAGTGGCAAAATGGCCACCCCCTGAGATGGACAAAAATGGTTGGATTTTACTGCTTAACTCATATTCCACAAATGCAACATTAATCAGAATGCCGTGTTTAGTGGAGGTGTTTCGAACACATTTCAAAGAAAATTCTTGGGTTGACTTCCCTTTAACCTTTGAAGGATTGTAATGAGTATAATAAATTAAACCAGATCAGAATTGGCATCTCAAAACAAAATACAGTATTCATTTTGTTCACTGGTACACTTAATGTTGGGGCTGTCACAAGCGAATCTTTTTGGAATTGATTATCCTATCGATGATTCCATCGATTACTCTGGGAATTTTGTGTGTAAAACTGCTGTACTTGTGTACCTCAGGGGAAGTGTATGTGTCGGACAAATGTGGCAACGACCAGGATGGTGATGGGTCAGAGCAGAAACCCTTCAAGACACCTCTCAAGGTAAGCACGGTCCAGGCAATGTTTCATTTTTAACATTCAAAGGTGTGATTCAAGTTTAAAAATAGTTAACCACTGTTATTACTGAGGTGTGAAACAAACAAATCTTAACTTAAATTCATAATGCCAATTGTCAAGGTTATTTGTGACTTTTCTTAAATTGTCACCAGTGTATGAAGTAGAAAACCATTTTAAAGTAAAACATGAATACCACAAAACACTCAGCACTAATAGTTTATTATGAAGTGACTCACAAGGTCAAGCTAGACAAAGGCTAGTCAAAGTGCTTTGATGCAAGTACCTTTCACTCATTTCCTTGTTATGTATCTTCGTACACTGTACAATTCTCATTAAGGCTGGTCCCAAGTTGTAATTGTTGTATTATTTATTAATATTATTGGATATTATTATTATGATTTCAAATAAGTGTCACAGAAAAGGCCAAAGAAAATGCAAAAAACCCAAGCTTAAACCTTTGCTGACTAAAGTGAATGCCAGTTTCATCTATATGACTCTAAATGAACTCCAAAGTTTTGTGTGACAATCAAGGTACCCTTTTTTTGGCTAAAATGTTCATTACATTTTTTTTTTTTTAAATAAACGCTAAGGAGCCTTTTTTTGTCAGTAATGGTACCAAGAATATATTTTAGTGATATTGTCACCCAGATATCTGATCCTTGTGTTTTTTATTTACCTTCCAGGCTCTGCTCTTCATTGGCAAAGAACCATTCCCTACAATCTATGTAGACTCACAGAAAGAGGAAGAGGTAGCAGGATTTTTTTTTTTTACACATTTCTTTAGTATTAATATTATTATTATTATTATTTTTATTTTGTTTTTACTACGACTACAACTAGGGGTGTGCATCTATTCACCAAAGAATTCAACACAATTCTCGATACATGGGGTATGATATGCTTCCAGGTCGATTCATTGGGATTCATATAATTTAAGTGTAGGAATTCAATTTCTAAGTTGTTTTTCTTTTCATTTTTAGAGATGTAAATGTTCATTCAATGTTTGAGATAAGTTACAGTTTGTATGATGATCAGTGAAAACAAATATTTTCTCACTCCCAACATATGTTGTGACTCAGCAAGGTTTTATGATCCGACTTGCTTGAAATTTGGTGGCGACTCGACTTAGCTTGCGTAATTATTTTCCTGAGTGCGTGATGAGTTATCTTCAAGAAGTTTGATAATCATCTCCTTTGTTTCAATTGACATCTCTTATGTGTGAGCCATGATTCATGTCAGTCCACTTGGTGTAACAGCTCTCCAAGACATTATCACTCCTGTTTAACTGTAAACGCGCAGATCTAATCTGATGCAGGTGTTAGTTTTGGGAATGTAAATTTACTGGGTGATTCCATATTTTTCCCCTCTGTTTGTGCCAAACACATAGTTGTTACTGACTAAAGTATTTGTTTCTTGATTTATTTTGATGATTCTACATAATGTACATAACTTGTGTTAAATTTCTGTATTTTTGGCATCTTAATTTTTTCTGTCAGCGTTGGGTGGTGATCTCCAAGACTCAGATGAAGAATGCAAAGAAAGCTTTTAACCGTGAACAGGCCAAGAATGAGTCCAAAGAAAAGAAAGAGGTGTGTGCCTCACTTATCCCTTCACATGGGTTGCTGCAATACCCCATTTTTTTTGGGGGGGGGGGTGGATTCTTCATTATTCTGACTGTTTTGTTTTTTTGGTCTATGTTGATTGTACAGGCAGAAGACACTGAGAGGAGAGAGAAGAACCTTGAAGAAGCCAAGAAAATCATTATTGAAAAGGACCCCAGTTTGCCCGACCCGGAGACGGTTCGTCTTTGGTTTTGTTGTTGTTCAATCCATATTCATGACTGCTTTTTTGATAAACGGAACGTTGATACAGTACAGTCAAAATGCCAGAGCAGGATTAATTTGGCAGTGTGACCTCCTTCAACTTCCCTTAAGGTTTCCTTTCTCTGGACAAATTTGAGTTGTGTTTTTGCAGGTCAAAATCCACAATCTGGGACCAAAGAGAGGTCAGAGAGTCAAAGTGTTTGGATGGGTTCATCGTCTTAGGAGACAAGGTTAGGAGACTTCAACCCACATGACTAGTTCTTAGACTATATTACTGTTTTGTTTTTTAGTTTTGTTGTTCTCTGTTGTTGTTAGCTTTTAGCTCCAGTGTTTCCTCATGGGGGGGGCCTCCGCATTCGGGGGGGTGGCTGCCCTTCCCGCAGGGGCCGTCATCGCAGGGGCTCCTTGGGTCCGGGGGCCTCTACACTTTGTGTGGGGTCCACCCGGCTGATCCGTGCCGGGTTTCTCTGTGGTGGTGGCACCCCTGTGGCCCTGGGCTGTCATTCCCCTCAGCGTGGATGAGCTCCCCTTGGGTAGCCTTTCCTCATATGGTTTCTCTGTGCCTTGTCATGTCTTTCTCACACAGTTTATCAGGTTGTGTGCTTTGTGTGTGTGTGTGTGGTTTGTTGGGAGGGAGGGCGGAGAACGGGTCTTCTTTTTATGTTGTGTTTTGGATGTTTTACAGCACTTTGAGTGGCATTTTTATGGATGAAAAGTGCTATATAAATAAAATGTGATTGATTGATTAATGTGGATGGCTATATTCACTGCTCTCTAAAAAGTGAAGCCATTTTAATTGAATGGTGTTTGTCTGCAGGGAAAAATTTGATGTTTATCGTGCTGAGAGATGGAACTGGTTTCCTGCAGTGTGTCCTGTCTGATAAACTGGTAAAACTCAAGCAATAATGACCTTTTTTGAAAATATCTATTTAAATTATCCAGTGGACGACATCACTCGTTATCAGAGCTGGCCATCGCCTCGCCGTCACTGAGTTCCCGTCTGCATATTCAAACGACCCACGTGGTCCGAGTCAGCCAAACGGCGTTGAGAATGGACTTAACCTGTGCCATGTCACACGCAGGTGCCGCACTCCTGACACCCGGTCAGTAAGGGAAAAAATAGAACAGAGTTGTGTATCTTGCGGTCCCACAGACGCCCCATATTGTTTTTATTTCAGCAATCACCACGCTGTGCGTTGTTTGTTTATCATTTTTTCTTTGTTTGGCAGTGTGTATGCTCGTGCGCCGCCTGCGTGTGAGTTACGTTCTCGAACGTCGATTGGCAGTCGCCGACACGGGACTGACTGGGACATGGGTTGTTTGAACCATTAAGGAAGGGAACGCATAACCGCGTTTCTACCACTAGAGCTGGGAGCGCGGTTGTGTCTTTCTACTCTTAAAGCCAGGAGAGCCTAAACGTCATTTTCTATTTAGTATTTAATTCTCGGTTTCTTAACCAATGAAATGCATCAGAATATACACGTGACGGTGTCGTATGCCCGCAGAAGATGTTCCGGAATTCTTTCGAGCGATAATGACGGCGGTCGCAGGAGCTCCTAAATTAGTAACGGCAGTGATATAGACGATGCGCTCGCGGACTTTAAAATCGTGAAACCATCCAAATGTGATGTATGGTTAAGATATGTTTGTAGACTATGACAATATCGACGCCTTTGTAACAGAAAATAGGATGGTAATTACCACTCAATTAAAAAAAAAAATTAAAATTAGTGCTTCTCTTTGCACTGACACTTTATTTTTTACCTCTTCGATTGAAACAGTTAAGATGAATAAACCCGGGTCTTTGTTAAAGCCACGTGTCTAAGCTCTCAAATTCTTTTGAAATTATGTTTTTGTCTGCTACAGGGACTGAGATGTTAATCATTTTGTAAGTGTTGAATTTCTGGGAAAACTTCCAAAGACGACTTTTGGTTTTGGGGATCTGTTGAGCCAGGCGCTTTAGGCCATAATGGGTTAAATATGCAGACGGGAACTCAATGGCGGCTAGGCGATGCCCAGCTCTTCTCATTATAATATGTTGTTCTCATGTGTGCTTATTGTTTTAATTAGTAAAAACTTAGTTCAATGTGGAATCTCTAAAAATGTGTTAACACCTTCTAACTGACTGGTCTTGTTCTTGTCTCCAGTGCCAGTGCTATAACGGCTTATTGTTGTCCACGGAGAGCAGTGTAGCTCTTTATGGGACTGTGACGCCAGTTCCTGAAGGAAAACAGGTGAACACGCTTGCTTATCAACAAATTATCCATTGTTTTTTTTTTGTTTTTTTTTAAAGTGGCATACTGTTTTTTTATTCACAATCTAAAACCATTTCCAGTGTTATTTATGTCTGTGACATACTTTTGTCAAAATAACTCAGGGATCAAGAACTCAGGGTCATTATAGCACACTTTAGAGCAGGGGTCACCAACTCCGGTCCTCGAGGGCACCTGTCCTGCAGGTTTTCAATCTCTCCCTGCTGTAACAAAACTGATTCAAATGATCAGCTCATCAGCAAGCTCTTGAGAAGCCTGATTACGATCCTGATCATTTTAACAGGTGTGTTACAGCAGGGAGAGATTGAAAACCTGCAGGACAGGTGCCCGCGAGGACGGGAGTTGGTGACCCCTGCTTTAGAGGGTGCTGTCCTGGCTCATGCAAGTGAGTCAACCCTCAGCCCACCCCCATAAACTGCAGCTCTGCTTACCTTTTTGTATCAACATTGTGTTTCAGACACTATAGTACAGCGGACTGATCCACCTCTGTATATTGACTGCCTAACTGCCGAGTTACAGGCAGTAAAACTTGTTGTTTGGGTTGTTTATGTAAATTAGCCGAATTGTGATGGCACAGTAATATCTAGAACAGCTTGCTCACGTGCGCAGTGTCACGTTGTGGACAAAATTAAGCTTCCTTCGCTCTCCTAGGCACCAGGAGGCCACGAGCTCCACTGCGACTTCTGGGAGCTGATTGGCCTGGCGCCAGCAGGCGGTGCCGATAACATCCTGAACGAAGAGTCAGATGTGGACGTCCAGCTTAACAACCGACACATGATGATCCGAGGCGAGAACGTATCCAAAGTCCTCAGGGTCCGATCCACGGTCACGCAGTGTTTCAGGGAGCACTTCTTCAGCCGTGGTTACTATGAGGTGAAGCACACCGTCTAGATGTCATCTTAGTTTAGTAGGACTACGTGGTGATGCAGGGCTAGTTTGAGGGTTAGGCCTGGACCCGCATAACAATTTATAACACTACAATCAAATGTCAGTCGCCCCTCTATTTCTCTCCAGCTACAACATGAGCTTCAGGTTGCTTCGGTTTTGCTTCCAACATAATCACGGAGACTCTGTGACTAATCCGTGAATCGTCAGACCTCTGTGTTGGTCTTAAAAAAAAATAAATCACTATCGTAAATGTTAAGCATGTTTAACATTTATGATTGTCAGGCTGACAGTTTTCCAAGCATATTTGGGAGGCCAAGACACTTTTAACAGCACATGCCAAGCTACAGGATAACCTTTTAGAGACATCTGATAATAACCGGGTCCTTGCTAAACCTTTAGCGGAAAGAGGGGGAGCCATCAGGTTCCAAATCGGTTCCATTATTAATATGTGTGCACCTGGCTTGAATTAACCGAGATCAATAGCTTGATTTGATTGACTCCTTATCAAAGGGAATCCGATTTTTATTATTCGTCCTCATGTGTGGGTTTTCCTGTGGCTATACATTTGCTGACTCCCAATCCATTTCACTCTTGTTGCATTGTGTGTTTACATGCTCTGTCTTTTTCTTCACACAAAAAAGATTGTATCTGTTAGAGTAAAGTACATCAGCTGAATCATAACATCTGTATGATGTAGTCAATGCTGTGGTCTCACTTATTTGCTTAGTCAAACCCAGGTGGTGACTTTTATTGGCCATGCACTTAATAAGGACAACCTCTGAGTCTCATGATCATCATCATCATCTCTATTTCCGGTCTCCTGTGCAGGTTTTCCCTCCAACTTTGGTGCAGACTCAGGTGGAGGGCGGCTCCACGCTGTTTAACTTCAACTACTTTGGCGAGCAGGCTTACCTGACGCAGTCCTCCCAGCTTTACCTGGAGACATGCATACCTGCGATGGGCGACTGCTTTTGCATTGCTCAGTCGTACCGAGCTGAGCAGTCCCGCACCCGCAGACACCTCGCTGAGTGAGCATAACAATCTACTCTTATAGCCATGCAAATCAAAAGTCACTGATTTAAGTCCTCGTTCTTCAGGAAGTCACCTTAAAGTGAACCCAGAAACACAGAAAAACATGCCAAGCTAGTCACTAGTAGTTGCGGTCAGCTAAATTTTGAGTTAAGGTGCTTCATCGTAACCCATCAATGGTACCTGGCTGGTTTTGTACTAGCATTCAGAACAAAATGATGTGGAAGCTAAACACATAACAAAATGTCTTTTTTATGATGTATCATCGCTAGTGGTGGGCGATATTGCAAAAATATATCACGATTTAAAAAAAATAAAATAAAATCACGATCATGATTTTATCATGATTATTTTATTTTATTTTATTTTTTTAGACTAATTTGCACATTTTGACCATTTCCTCATGTTAAACCCAACATATAAAACCCAAACAGAAAAAAATGACATTTTAACTGTGCCACTTTTTATCAAAAATGTGCAGTGAACGTAAACATAAAAACACAGCTCTTAACGCGGGCCTAGTACTTTGAAGAGTCATTTAAAGCCCTCGTTTTCCACAGTTTTAATTGGAATCATGTCTTCAGCAAGGTAATAAGTCACTGCCTCAGTTACTACTTTAAACTGCTTGCTTGTTTTTTCATATGAAGTGCCCTTGTTAAATGACTGTCTTAGCTAGCGGCTGCCTCTGGCTACCATGTGTCTGATCCCTGTTTGCTTTGGCTGTCGGCGCAGTTTTTGGCGTGTTGTCTCCTCAAATGATAAACAGGTTTGTCGTGTTACCATCTGACGTCCGAACTGAGTCTCTACAAACTTTGCAAATAACTGGTTTGCGCTTTCTCCTCTGAGGAAAAGCCAAACCAAATCGACGCTGTGGATGTGGAGTTTCTTTTCGGGACCAACTCTGCTTCGTGGTGACTTTCCGCTATAGCTTCCGGCTATACAAACAAACAGGGAGGCGGGGAGTGTCATGTACGGTTCAATGTGCGTACTGTGATTGGTTGGTCGGGTTTGCGTCAGCGGCTTTTCAGCCGCCATAGAGCTAAACTGGAGACAATCAAACGACCTTCCGGCTTTATGAGATCGTCAACACGTTAAAGTCCTTAACGATCTAATATCGTCATATCGCCCACCCCTAATCATCACCATTATTTTCTGTGCAGGTACACACACGTTGAAGCAGAGTGTCCCTTCATAACCTTTGACGATCTGCTGACCAGACTGGAGGATTTGGTGTGTGATGTTGTGGACCGAGTGCTAAAATCCCCTGCTGCACAACTGCTCTATGACATCAACCCGGTAGCGAGATCAACTTCACCCTTTCTGTTGTTGTTTTTTTGAGGGGGGGATTGCATTCTAATGTTGCTATTTTATTTGCTGATGATGTACTCAGGACTTCAAACCTCCTAAAAGGCCTTTCAAGAGGATGAACTACTCCGATGCCATCAAGTGGCTCAAAGAACACGACGTCAAGAAGGATGATGGCACTTACTACGAGTTTGGAGAGGTGAGCATGTCACAGACAAACGTTATTTAAGTATCTTCGCTCTCAATGGCATCCGAAATCTTTAGTGAGGTCTTTATTTCACACTAATTGGTGATTGTTTAGTACTACTTGATATATATAGGAATTCAGAATTTGCATGGACTTTTCAGTGTATTTAATTTAATCTAACTTCATTGAACATGATGTTATTATTCAAAAATAACATTTGAAGTTGCATTAAAATGTCTGGGTGGATTAAGCAAGGCTTCATAAAACAGAACAAAAAGGAAGGACATTTGTTTGTTAGATTCTTTGTAGTAAGAACGCTTCCTCACAATAAATGCTTTACCCTTGGAAGCCTGTTTATTTCTCTTTTAAATGGTCCCTCATTTGTAAGGAGCATCCATTGGTTGGATAGGCAGCACAGCTAAATATGTGGGTTGCTGCCATGAAAAATTAGCCAATCCCGGCCAATGCCAAACATCTAATTTTGCTGTTGCCATGGACTCTTATTTTGAGCTTTTTGAAATTGTGAGTAAGAGCCCTGGGCTGATCGCTAGTCCCACCTCCAAACATTGTTACAACAAAGAAATAATCTACCAAACACACATTTCCTTACTTTTTGACCTATGTTTATATTACTGTTTTTTTTTTTTTTATATATATATTTTTTTTGTATGCATACTTATGTTTGTAGAAATAATGATAAATACACTGAACCCTGATATTCTTGCAGAATAGAGACTGAGCCCTGCCACAAATTGTGAAAATCTCCAACTAATTGCCCCCAAGCTAATCAATCACTTCAACAAGTAGTAATTCCTTGCCACCAAGATGCCACAAGATGGCGCCAAAGCAATACATATTTATTATACAAGAATTTTGCCGAGGCACTCAAATGAGGAATAGGTGTTTCTTTTCGGCAAATAATGGATGATACGTTCCCCAAGAAAATTGCCAAATATGTGCATTTGCAAATGGCAGATTGTGATTATGCACAGGCTCACTCGAAATAATAATCTCTGTGATCGCCTATGTAAGGCATTCTTTTTATATGAAATGTGTTATCCTCATAACCATCCTCATTTGTCTCATGTTTTTGTGTGTCAGGACATCCCAGAGGCCCCCGAGAGGCTGATGACAGATGCCATCAACGAAACAATTCTGCTTTGTCGTTTCCCAGCTGAGATCAAATCCTTCTACATGCAGCGCTGCGCAGAGGACAGACGGCTCACAGAGTCGGTAGGCACCATTATTGATCGCACTGGCCTCAATTCAGAACTAAGTGCTGCACTCTGCCAAGGACAAAATATCCTATTTGGATCAACAGCTAAATTGTGCACCTTAGCCACTTACGGTACATTGAAGACACACAACTCTAAATTCAGACTTGCCTGCATACGGAAAAAAAAAAACGAATAAAAAATAAAAAAGCTTATATCCACAATTTAATGGGGTTGTGAAAAATGAACTGCATTGTAGTGAGGTTCACTGTATTGTACTTTGTAAAATAGGGCTAGGGTATAAGGCCCCTTAAAGACAACATGGTGGTGAAAATTGAAATGTAATCCTTTTGACATGCCCCCCCCCCGCCTCGTCACAGGTTGACGTTTTGATGCCAAATGTGGGTGAGATTGTCGGAGGCTCCATGCGTATCTGGGACTCTGAGGAGCTGTTTGAGGGCTACAAGAGGGAGGGCATCGACCCAAATCCGTACTACTGGTACACTGATCAGGTAACTGACCACTTTTCACTTTTATGCTCATCTGCTTAAATAATCATTTTACTACTGAAGCTCAATATGAATTTCTTTATTGTACCATTCAGAGGAAGTATGGCACGTGTCCTCACGGTGGTTACGGCCTGGGTCTCGAGCGTTTCCTGACCTGGCTGCTGAACAGACACCACATCAGAGATGTCTGCCTTTACCCAAGATTCATCCAGCGCTGCCGGCCCTAAACACTCTTACGACACGTGCACTCTTACCCTTGCCTGTGGAATCATCATGTTAACCTCAATATTGAGTCAAATACAGCAGAATTATACATTTGTTGCATTTTTTTTTTCTGTTAAGACCCAATCACACCAAGTTGTTTTGCGTATGGTGCTCGGACACGCTTCTGATCATGTCCCCTCATTAGTGCAGTCACTTCCGCTTACTCATGTCCACTTGTGCTCTCTAAAAGAAACACATTTCCTGTAATTGTGAAGCACTGAATGTGCTTGATTGGTTCCTGCCTTAAATGTAGTCTTTCTCGATCCATCCACGCTGTGACTGAAACTTAGGCAAATGATCTATATTAGGGTCAGTACAAAAAGACAAGTTGGCAACGTGGCTCAATTTTTTTTCTTTGCAATGGTACTCCCATTTTCCTCGTGTCCAAATATCCCCGGAGGAAAAGATGTCTACATTTTCTGGTGTCTTCAGGTTGTTTATTGAACAAATGTCTGTGGTTTTGATATAAGAACATTGTTGGAGGAGGTGTGGCCTTCCATGAGGCGAGGACAAAGCAAGAAAATAGACATTGCACACGGGTATTGATGATGCTGATGTGGATTTACAGTTGGACAAAACTTAAAATCACCAATAGTAACATTGGAAATTCTGTGCTGTCGTGCTGATGAACATTAGACTATTGTCTTGCAAATGAACAAAAGCCTGGGCTGCAACTGGTGCATCAGGTGATTACGGTTATGTATGTGGCATCAAATGTTTCTTCTGTTTTTTTTTTGATCTGACAAAATTGGAACATACAATGCTTCAATAAAATTATGCAAACAAATAAGTAATTGTCCTAGGATTAGGTGTGTTTTAATCATGTCCATCGCTTTGCACAGTGCAATGACACTGAAGCAGCTTGGGATATTCAAAACATGTAATCGTCCACTGTGCTACCAACATGGAAGTATACTCATGCACACAGAAATAACCAGTAACCACTAATAGCATAATTTGACCTTCTCTAAACTTCTATTCAGAAGTTTAAGCACACGTCCAACGGTTTCAACATTTTTTGCACAACTTCTGTAACTGAACAGCAAAAGTCACAACAGGTGTTTCATCATGAATGGACCAATACATTTCCTGGTTCAGTTGGAATTTGGGGGTATTTAAACGGTCTAAGTCATACTGTTCCCATTTTGACATTACAAGACCATTATGACACTTAAGGGATATTTCAAACAGGGTTATTGGAGGAGTCAAGAAATGAACATAAAGTTCACTTGTAAAGCGCAGTTTTAGGCTTACCCTGAATGTCAACCGACAGCAAAATACTGCACAGTACAGCATGCCAGAATTTTTGAGAGAAGTGCATAAGATACCTCCTGTAAATCTGGGCCTAAGTAAACTTGACTGGTTGACATTCATGTTATGGAACCTAGCTGGCAGTTAGCTGAACACGATGACGTAACAGCGTACACGGTGATGAGGCGTTCTCACGCTGTATCACTAAGACACGAGTTTGGACTTGTTTGGCTGAATTTTCTTTCCTCACGGGAACGAGAAAGGCTTGAAGAAAGAAGCGAGTAAGCACACCAAGAAAAACAGGTGTTCTGCCAAATTGTCCTACTCCATCGAAACCTCTGATTTGACAGCCTGCTCTGCCAAAAACGTCATACTCTTTGCGAAACTCCCTACCGAAGGCTAATTTGACAGCCAAAACACTACCGTGCGCTTTCAGCTTCTTTTGTTTAGATGCGCAGTGGTAGGTAGAACTTTTAAAAATCCTTTAATAAAATACTTAAACGGAGGCGCAAGCAGGTATGGTGATGAATGTGGTCACTATGCTCAAAAGCTACTACTGTACAAGAAAACACACGCAAAAAGTATTTTTACGACAATGAAAAAGTCAAATAAGACTCAATAAAAACGAAAATAGTAAGTACTCACCGCTTTTAACCGAATGTACGACAGGTAGGACAAAAAGTTATCAAATTTCCCACGAAAACTCTTATCGGCGTTGTGCGCGTGCGCAAGCGCACCGGGCATTGGTAGGACGCATCGATCGGTAGGAAAGAATTTCAGAACACCGGTACAATCCAAAACAAACATGGAAAATCTGGAGCCTCGCGAATGGTAGCGTTTATCGTCCAAATTAGGCAAGATACCTACGTATAATTCTTTTTTTAATAAATAGTGTATGTGCGTATTTTTAGTTATAACCGAATGTATCATTCGCTACTGTACTATCTATACTGATTATACAATCTACACACATTGCGCAAGCGATTACTGTACTTAACTGCCAGTGTCAAGAGAATGGGCGTGTCCACTACTAGCGCGTGTTGTCTTATGTGTTCTAGTAGCGTGATGTAACATGAACGTAACAGATTTGTATGAAGTTGTCAAGCTAGAGGACGTGATCAAACGGAAGTGATATTGACCCAGACAAATAAGTTCCCCAATAACATTAAAAATCATAATAACTTGTATGCCTTTTTAAAACCATTAAAATACAATACATTTCATTTCAATTTCACACTGTAAAAGTATATAATGTTGTTAGTACTGTATTTAGTCGGAAAAGTCGATTTTGCAGCAGTGTTATTATAGTTTGGGAATTTTCATTCCATAAAGTTTTTATTTTGTTTTGAATTTGGTTTTCTTAATTTAGTTAGTTTTAATACGTTTTAAGGGCATCTTTGAAAAAACCCTCCATGGTAAGTAATAAAGCATTAGTAAAAATTCAGCAATGATATTACTTTAAAGACATTTTGAAAACAGCCATCCATCCACAAACCAAATACAGATACCGCACTACAGTCCACAGACTTTACACTACCTGCAGTGCATGATACCGCTTTTAAAGTTAGGTACAGCACAACCCGAATTAAAGTTAGGAAGCTTTATTTGCTAAGTTGCCAGCTTTTGAAGTGTATTTGTGGCTTGAGTTTCTGTTGAGGAATATTAAAACCGGTTGTATAGTGTACTTTTTTTTTTTTAAATAGCACACAAAAGTCAAAAACCCAAACTCGTCGCCTTGGATTGACGTTTAGGTGGCGCTTTTTGGCTGCTGCTTGATAACACACATTAATAGGACTACAACTCCCAGACAACTGCTCGAACGTCCTTCTTTCGTCAATTACCAAAATACATAAATGCATTTAAAACACATTTAAAATCAACCCTAATCGATAACGTATTAAATTAATCTCCAAACACGAAAACTAAGGACGTTATTGCTATAACTATAGTTACTTTTAGTTAGTTATGTAAATATAAAATATAATTTCAGTTAGTTTTCGTTTTGAAAAAAACATTTTTTTGTTTTGATTTTATTTTGTTTACGCCTTTTTTCCTATCTTAGTTATTTCGTTGGTTTTCGTTAGTTAAAATAGCCTTGTTTTGAGCTGTTTTACGTAAAAATAATGTCCGGAAGTAATAACCATGCTGCCTAACTTGACACAACCAGCTGGATGCGATAGCTGAAGGAATCTCGTTGTCATATCGGACAACGAAATACACGGGACGGGAAAACACTCTCGAGCACAGCTGAAGAGACCAGAAGTGCAAGACTTATTTGTCAGCTTGAGTTTTAGGGGGCGACATAAATTGGAAACTATCATGATGACAGTCCTGGGCAACGCCGGTCGCTTGATCCAACGTGAGTAGTACTAGTACTACAGAGCTAAGTTAGCTCGGACGAAGCTATGTTTAGACACGATTTATTTATGCACATTTCAACGTTGTAAACTATTGTTGCGTCTTCGGTGCAGCCTGGGTGCATTCGGGGAATGGACTGTGTAGCCTTGCATGGTGTAAATTACACTAATACATCGTTGACATTGGCATCAGTTTCATAAATGAGTGTCAAGTTAAATAGTTAAAGCCGCTCAATTTCCGGTTAGCACTTTCAACAATAAAAATATATGGTCGTAACTGTAATTTGCTTTCCTGAAAATTCATTTTTTTAAACACCTCTAATTACTGTAAGTAAATTATATGATTCCCGTTTATTATCCATTCACGTATTTTATCGCTATTTCAAGTTTCAAAGCGTACACCTGCTTAATAATTATTTTATTTTGTAAACAATGTTATATCCGTTGCGGGATATTCACAAATTCGACGTCTTTACAACAGCTCACCATGAGTCCCCTTTTAGTGTTCAATGTTACATTTGCGTAATCAAATGTATGTATTGATCCCAATGTGTTAATCTGAGTAATATCTGTCTTTACCAGAAGTATTGTATTTTTTTTCAGTGGAGCATTCAAAATGAGAGTGGAGCGTTTAATATGAGTTACACAATTTCAGTATTTTAAACTTGCGTAACGTCAGTCGGCATCCTGGCGGCGTCTCAGGGTATTGCACCATGAGAAATGAATGGTTCTTGAATGAAGTGTTCACAGAACGGCTCCTATTAGGGTTTTTTTCTACCATTACATGACTTTATCTTGAGCCTTACGTTTTTTGTTTCACTCAGTGTGTTTGCTGTGTTGCTAAAACAAAAACTTTTCTCTGGGCATTTTGGCTTCCAGCCTCTTTCACAAAACATGTCTAACCAAATTGAAGACTGTAAATTGTCCATAGGTGTGAGGGTGACAGTGAGTGTTCACTTGCCTCAGTAACTAATATGTCAGATTGATTTTATTTTGATCTGCTGCAGTTACCTGGAGCAATGTCAGCCTAAGCATGAGGACTCGTGCTACTGTTGCAGCTTTGGCTCATAATACGACCCCAGAAACACAGGACAATAGGTGAAACTCACGCACACATGCTTATATTTTTCCACTAAGTTAATTTTAAAATAATAAATATGTATGCTTGAATTTAGATTTCAGTGTTTTTTCATCAACGTAGATAATGACAAACAACACGTTTTGTTTTATTTTCATAAGAATTGACTTTAAAAGTTTGCTCAATTATGTAATTGTGGTGCTAAAATTAACCTGTGAACTGTGCCGTTTCACATGTCTGTTGCAAACTGAGGTACTGATTAAGTAAGAAACCAATTTTATTGTATTCCACCTGGGGATCTACGAAGGTCGGGGTAAGGTTATCTCATTTAGCAACACAAGAGACTCAAAATATTATAAATAACTGAGCTGTTAATTGAGGGCCACTCTGGTGGGAACCTTACATTGAGTAGTGATTTACATATTTCTTAAGGCACTGTAGATCGATACAGATTTTTAGATTGTGCTGGTGTACCTAGTGTTGTGAGTGTACACCATGTAAATATTTATTATTACTAAGTTAGTCTTATTTATTTCCGGGGGAGTCGTGGTAATGGTATTGAATTGAATTACTGCTTTTAAACCTGTTGTACAGGAAACCCAAGACAGGCATCCTAATGCTGAACATGGGCGGACCTGAGAAACTAGAAGATGTACACGATTTCCTGCTCAGGCTCTTCATGGACACAGACTTGATGAAACTCCCAGTACAGAAGTACGAATGACAGTTGGCACACGTTTGTAAAGTACATTTTCAAGGCTAATGCATTTCAAAAGTTGTTTGCTCTTATTTTATATTCAGTTGTGACAGATAGACCAACAAGGTGAAGGTCACTCTACGTTCTGTGTCTCTCCTTCTAACTCAATGTTGATCAGGAGTGTCTTTCTTTGTGTCAAGTCAAAACATATTTGTGTTTGTGTTATTTGTGTAATCGTCCTTCCCCGCTCCACAGTAAGCTTGGCCCTTTCATTGCCAAGCGCCGCACACCAAAGATCCAGGAGCAGTATAGTAAGATTGGTGGAGGTTCGCCCATCAAACGTTGGACCGCCATGCAGGGAGAGGGCATGGTGAAGTTGTTGGACGAAATGAGCCCTGAGACAGGTGAGAGCGAGCATCCACACAACACATTTATAAGCAGCTGTTGTCATCCAGCCTATCAGAAACAAACATGGCCACAAAATATTCCCACTGCGTCTGACACCTCAAGTCCTTTAAGGGTTGTTCGATTATAGTATGGGAAACATACTTCCTGCTATTGGGATCCTGTGAATCAGTTATTGATTGGGTTATCACAGTGTACCCATTGTGCGACTCTATATACACGTGCACACACAAGCACACGTTGGTTGAACTACTGTGAAATTGAATTATATCAACTTAAATAATAGTTCCAGACTTGTTTATATCTGCTGCGCTCTCCGGGTGGAACGTGAAGATAGCAATACGTTGAAGGAGCGGCTGCTCACACGCCCGCTTCACACCTCGCTGATAACAAACAAGACAAACTGTAGCCGAAGCAGCAGATAGAAATAAACCGGCGACTGACAGCCACATCCCAAACTGATATTGTTGACGGCTTATCCCTTGCAGTCTTCTGTGCTCCATACCCTTAAAACAATTATAGTGTTACTTTACGCAACGCTTTGAGATCTTTCTTTTTCTTTCCCATCAGCCCCTCACAAGTTCTACATCGGTTTCCGGTATGTCCACCCATTGACTGAGGAGGCCATCGAAGAGATGGAGAAAGACGGAGTGGATCGAGCTGTGGCCTTCACACAATATCCTCAGTATAGCTGCTCCACCACAGGTCACAGACACACATCATATAGTAGTCAATATTTATTATAATGACATAATACTGAGGTTTTCCCATAACACACCATGGCAATGTGTTGTTGTTTGTTTTGCCTAGTTATGTTTATTTTTGGCTGATTTGGGGTCAGTGTTATAACGTTCAAGTGCCTTTGGTGTCCACATCAAAATCACTTTCGTCTTCATGATTTGTAGCCGAATAATGAAACGTTGAGGTCTTCATTTAAGTGACCAATACCATAGCAGTACAATACAGCAGCTGTAATAAATATTTAACACGTCACCATTTTTATCACTAAATATATTTCCGAAGGTGCTATTGACAAGAAATTTTCATCAGATGTTGGGAACAACCCAAGTAATCCATTTATGCAAAGAAAGCAGAACAAATAAGATTAGAAAATAAATAGTGTGTAAAAATGTGAAATTACGCAGGGAAAAAGTATTGAATATGCCAATTTATATTCATTTAATACTTTTACAAAAGCCTTTCTTTACATAGATTTTCAATTGGATCCAAGTTAGGTGATTGGCTGGGCAATTTGAACAGCTTTCTTTTTTCCTTTGCAACCAATTGAAACTTTCCTTGGCGATATGTTTTGGATCAATATCCTGCTGGAATGTCCACCCTTGTTCCATTTTCATCATCCTCGTAGATGGCAGCAGATTTTTTGTCAAGAATGCATTTGCTCATTCATCGTTGCTTCAATAATGTGAAGTTCACCAGTACCATTTGCTGAAAAGCAGCCCCGCACCATCATGTTCCCGGGGCTGAATTTCACTGTTGGTCTGGTGTTTTGAGGGTGATGTGCAGTGCCATTTCTCCTCCAAACGTGGTGTGCAGTATGGCAACCACTAAGCTCAATTTTGCTCTCATCAGACCAGACTATATTCTCCCAGTATTTAACTGGCTTGCCCAAATGTTGTTTCGCAAACTAAACAAGCTTTGACATGCTTTTTTTCTTTTCTCCAGCAATGGGCTCTTGCGTGCATACAGGCTCGGGTGGCAGAGTGCATTACTGACTGTTTTCTTTGTGACAACAGTACCTGCTAATTCCAAGTCTTTTTGAAAGTCTTCACAGGTGGTCCTTGGCTCTTGGACAACCCGTCTGATTATTCTTTGCACTCCTCTGTCAGAAATCTTGCGAGGAGCACCTGATTGAGGCAAATTTATGGTGGTGTAATTGGCTTTCCACTCACGTATTATGGCCCCAACCGTGCTCACTGGAACATTCAGATGCTTAGATATGCGCCTGTAACCATTGCCATCGTTATGTTTTGCAGCAATTAATTTGCATTGGTCTTGCAACAGCGCTTTACTCTTACTCATTGTGAGATGTGGCTTTACTGACACCTTAGCAATAAGACCTTTTTGTAGGCCATTAATTAGGACTGAACCATCTGGTCTTCATTTGCACTGACAAGGGGCTGGATTGCTGATTGGTAAATTCTACGTGTTGTCTTGGCTTTCCGTGCCCTTTTCACCTCCCTTTCTTCGTGTGTTCAATACTTTTTCCCTGTGTCATTTCACATAATTACACACAACTTAATTTCTGAGCATATTTGTTCTGCTTTCTTTGTATGTATGCATTACTTGGGTTGTTCTCAACAGCTGGTGAAAATGTCATGTCAAAAGCACCTTTGGAAATATCTTTAGTACGAAAAATGGTAACGTGTTAAATACTTAAAGTATAAAGTACGTACATACTAAGAGTGTAAAATATCTTTCCTTCATTTTAAGTTTTTTTTGTTTCCATTTGATGTGTCTGGCATGCCTGCAATAATGGTTAAATGATTCAAGATCCTTTTTTTTTTTTAATCATCCATAAGTTATTTGATAAAATACATCATTTTGATCGTGGTTTCCATTTTCATGATTATATTGAACACTGAACCCAAAATTGCTGTCCACTGTCATTAATGGGTTGCTGTCTCTTTAACGCATTTACTGACAGACATTTTCAGACCCTCTTTTACCCTAACGTTTGAAAAAATTTGAAAAAAAAGTTCCTAGGATTGAATGACTGGACTGTGAAAAGACAAATAAATATGTCAATGGCAGTGAATGAGTTAAGAAACTCGCTTATGTTTTCAGAGTCATTACGACCAGCGTTTTAACACATCTACTGAAGTCTGTCATAGTGAAATATCAATTGGTTAAAAAAAAAATTTTTCAGAAACTAAAAATATATTTGTTGAACAGTACACTGTCAGCTTGTTAAATGAATCATGTTGCTCATTGGAAGTCAACCATGTGCTCATAAAATGCTATCAAAAATGTCCACCCCGTCCACCAAGCTCACACATATATAGTATATGTGTGGATATTTTCTGTTTGCAGTTAATTTATGTAAAAAAAAAGTAAGCAAGCTTAACAATTTGCATTTATAACAGCATAAAATTTATTTGATACAATGATTATTAAATTAAATGGAAAATCTCTGATTTTTGGAGGGTGAACTGACACCTAAGCACCTGATGGTAATATTGACCCATTTGCAAAATTCATGAGGAATCATCGAGTGACGGCACAAAGCGATTATGAGCGCAAACTCCCAAAATCTCAATTTTAAAGTTTGTAGCGATTCTCCACATTGATGTTTTATGTGGGGAAACTTGACTGTATTGTACCACCAGGTATCAGCAAACAGCCAATTACTGTATTGATCACCAGTAAACTCAACAATAGCTTGGGTTACTATGCTTGTAACACTACAACTAACAAGATTGTAACATTAGAAAATATGTTTTGTTCTTCATTGTTGTTGTGTCAACAGGTAGCAGTTTAAACGCCATTTACCGTTACTATAGAAGCAGAGGTGACAGGCCAAAAATGTGCTGGAGTGTCATTGACCGTTGGCCCACACACCCTCTGCTGGTGGAGGTTAGACACACACACGTGCACACATACTCCCACACACATGCACCCCAAATGAGGCAGAAAGAACAAAGCAAATATTACATTTAGGCACAGAGTTGTCATAGCAACTAATGAGTCAAAACTGGTTGCAAGCCTCATTATATACTTAGATGTATAATATGTCATTTTGGTCCTTTTACTTTATAAAAGTGATTTTTGTCTGTGTGTGTGTGTACGTGTAGTGTTTTGCAGAACATGTCAGTAATGAGCTGCTGAAGTTTCCAGAAGCAAAGAGAGATGATGTAGTGATTCTATTCTCGGCCCATTCACTTCCTATGGCTGTAAGTGCAATCTGATATTGCTTGTCCTTCTGTACTCTCTTACTTTGCCACTAATGGTATTTTTTATATCAAATTCACTATAACATTCTGAAAATATTTGTCCTACAGTAAAATTAATTGAAAGATATATTTACTTGATGCAGCAACCAAATGTATGAACAATTAGGTAAACAATGCATGTTTACTCAGCGACTGTACTACTCTTCATGACCGACAGTCCTACTGTTGTGTAATGTGTGCAGGTTGTAAACAGAGGTGACCCATACCCCCAGGAAGTGGGCGCTACAGTCCAGAGAGTTATGGAGAGACTCGGGCACTGTAACCCTTACAGACTGGTGTGGCAGTCCAGGGTAAACTCACACGCGCACTTCAGAATTCAAACTGCGGATCCGTTGGATCTATCTGGTGGTAATCTGCAGTTTAGCATAGATCCTAAGAACATGGATTGATTCTCAAAGTGTTTAGTGGTATGCCAGTTCCCTCTAGTGCTTTTTTTCATTGTAGGCTATGAGGCGAAGTTCTTACTGTAGCAAATGAATACCTGTACATGAAACCATCGCCTGTTAAACCCTGTTTTATGACCAAACAGCATTTGAGGAGAAAACAGTGACCCCACCTCTGAAATTATTGTATTTTTTTTTTTTTTAATTAGTACAAGTTTGCTTTTAATCTTTAAGAATGTGTTCTTCTTTTTATACATTTGCTTTGGCGCATTTTTAAATTTATCTTTAATGTGCTTTACGTTTTTATTGAATCATTATTTAAGTGCAGTTTATCTTCCTTTACATAAGCAGTGTTAATGTTCAAACTGCATAATGGTACAGTGGCTTACAAGAGTGTTAAATGTTCTTTTTAGGAATAAAACCTCAGTTTTCTTTTTGATTAAGGTCTACTACTCTATAGTATTATACTGTTGGTCATCATGGTGGTACTTGGAAAGCTATCATTTTTTATGTAGTACAGTAAATGGCAACACACGATGGTGTCTGAGAAGTGGACAGGCCTAATTTCCCCGCTTTATAGCGGGCCTTTAACCAAGCCAAGTCCTTCCAGAATGAGCTAGTTCTGAACCAAGTAACTTACTTTTATTTTTGCAACAAATTCCTTGTATTTAATTCCACAAATCATGCTGTGCGTAGAAACATTTTAGCGAAATTGAATAATGGTATGATATGATTTTATTGTTAATCCAAAATATGTGCAAAACATACAGAGGATTGAAATCTCATTCTCAAGTGCCCACAGTCTCAAAACATGAAATAAAACAAGAACAAGACAATGAAATAGCTGCAGCATCTATTAACCTTTGAGAATTCTACATTCGGTTTTACTGCTACTGTTTTAACATTATTGGTTATTTTGATTATTTATTTACAGTCACCAATGTCTGTTGAAAATAACACTTATTTTATTCACAAAATACATATTCAGTAGGAACTCTTTTCAGTCCGTTACAATTTGGTGATTTTTTTATTTTGTCACCTCAAGATGGAGCCACTTTCCTATCTAATCGAGAGTGTGATAGCATTGCCAGTACGTCACCTCAGTGAGCTGAACGCATCATGTTCTGTGTGTCATCCCTCAGGTGGGGCCCATGGCGTGGCTCGGCCCCCAGACGGACGAGGTCATTAAAGGGCTTTGCGAAAGGGGGAAAAAGAACATCCTGCTAGTGCCAATCGCCTTCACCTCCGACCACATAGAGACCTTACACGAGCTGGACATTGAGTATGGACAGGTGCTGGGTGAGGAGGTGAGAAGTTGCAGAAGTTTCATCCAATCTGGCAAATCATACAGAGGCTCACCAATTGATTGTCATAACATCAGCATATACACATCAATGAATAATAAAGCAGAACAAAACTTTACAACAAAACTAACTTCCAGCCTTTTCTTAATATTTTGGCTCCATACTCCAAGTTTTGGACAGAACAGAATAATGCAACAATTTAGACTGTAAAATGTAACATTTTTATGTTAGTGTCAATGACAAAGAAGAACTGTGTCTCATTGTCATGGCCACTGTGGGGCACCTAATTTAGTGGTCTCTAATTTTGGTTGGACCAGTCTGGACCCCTCTGATGTCTACAGGATCAAGTAACATCAGTGGATCCCTGGTCTACAGATACATTGTTCAGGATGTGTGTTAGGTGCGTCTCTGTCCAGCAGCCAAGTGGCATGTCTGTCGGAAGGCACCAGTAAGGTGACCACAGATCAATGTGACTGGCTGACTGGTGCCACAAAGACACACGCATACACACACACACAATTTGCACATTGGCTGCACATTTTCTGCATTATTGCTTTACAAGCTTTAAACTTATATGAAATAACCGTATGTAAATGTCCAGTTCCAAATATTTTCAGTGTCGAAGTTTTCAAAGTAACAACGGTCCCCTCAAAGATGGATTGTTCTAAAAGAAAACAATTTTTTTTTTTTTATCGTGCACTCAATGACACTGAACAGTTTGAGCCACTGTAAGTGTCTCAGCAGCCACGAAAATGATACCTACTGTTAGAAATAATTGGAAGTTCAGAACAAAAGACCTGTGTTTCTTGTAAAAAAAATAAAATAAAAGTACTTAAAAAATGAAAACGCTTATTTTTATGCCCACACACTTATCGATTTAATGATGCTTTTCACTATTACCTTTCTTTGGCACCACTATTTTCCCTACCCTGGATGGGAAAAAGGAAAAACCATAATATTTGCTGTACTATGGTCACATTGGGAACATATGGGCCGGGTCTTTTATTGTACTGTTTTGTTTGAATCTGATTTTATTCTAATGTTGTTTCTCCCTCATGTCAGTGTGGTGTGGAGAACCTGAGAAGAGCAGAGTCGTTGAATGGGAATCCTCTATTTATGAAGGTACACACATCCACATACACGTTAATGATCAAACAATTTTACATTACCCCTACAGACAGGTATTTCAATATTTCTCTTACATATACAGGGGTGCACATAATTTTTTTCACCACGAGATTGTCTTTGGTACTCACTAGTGGTCCACCGGATCACATAAGTCACAGATCGGATCATTTTTTTGTATGAGCAAAAAAAAAAAAAAAAAAAGAACTAAATATAATCTATATAAATCTTCATTTATTTTATAAGACGCTTTTGCCCATAAAAAACAACACCTAATGTCTAATATGGCCGTTAAGGATTTAAGAACACAATTTAAAGCAATTTTGTAAGTGGTACAGTATATAAGTTTCAAGGTATCCTGCCAGACATTTTGCGCTGAATGTTTTCATACAATTATTAGGCAAACGTGTTGTTATGAATTAAATGATGACAACGTTTTATTATTATTTTGTTCGTAATGAAAAAGTCTTGAATTGCAATTTAAGGCACCTTTCTTAAAACACGCACAGCACATTACAAAGTAATCTAGGTCCACAGTGCTGTAAAATACAACTGTTGAACGTTACACCAAAGACATACAACTAATATGGTATTTGAATTTGGCTTTGCAAAGTGCGCAAATTATTTTGTAATTCTCCAATGAACCGTCGAGCAACTTTTTAAAGTAAAACTATATAAAAGTCCGTCTTTGTGACAGTACCTCTCCTCTGCTGAGTTTGGCTGCTAAGTGAGCAGAGGTCAGCTGCCACAGGAAGTAAATAAAACTGAGTTAATTTTTTGAATGCGTTATACGACACAGGATATAAATAAAAGAGAGTTAACTGAATTATCTTTTTTAATTCGTTATACAATTTAAATTAATCTCCATATTTAACGCTTTAACTTTGACAGCCCTAATTTTATATGTAAATGTGTATATGTGTATATATGTATGTATATAGGGTAACACAACATTTTGCCAGAAGCGCTCATCGGCAACACATAACCATAAAACACATAACCTCTACTAATTTATAGTGCTAAAAAAAATAAGTTCCCCTTAATCTATTTTTTCTTCCTTTCAGGTGCGTAGTACAATTTGATTGTGTAGATCAATTTACTACTTTTAAATTGTAGATCGGATTTGTTTTCAATTCTTTTTCTTTTGAACATTTTATCGAAGGCATTCGCTATTGATATCGATCACGTGTCAATCGCGATACATATTGATATTGAATCCAACCCTAAGTACCACTCTGCATAGTGTATAGTTTTTGGTTCCAATTTAAAATGCGCAAAACAATTACAGCAAAAAAAATGTTACGGCCACGTTATCCTCTTCGATGAAGTTGCGCCATCACTTTTAAACATCTCAGGAATGCTGTTTCAAGCTGCAGTGCTTGATTGTATTATTATAGTAATCGTCTTAATTATTCATTTGTACAAACCTTAAAGAATTCAAGCTGCAAGGTCTTGATGGTTATATAAGAGCACGTGCTTGCTGGTGTGATATGCCGCAAAAAGTAGCATGTTCACTTTGCGGCATTGAAGTGCATTACATTTTTTTCATGGGACCCAAAATCCTTGCCAGTGCCCCCGAGTCGAGGGTTGGTCGGTATACTGGTAGACTACTTGTCCATGGGTACTTATGTAGATGAATACAATCGCTTAAGGCATTCTGCTCCTTCAGTTGAGTATCGTATGAGACACACAGGATAATTGTACCACTTCTTCTTTCCATTATCTCAAATTGCTAATGGCTAGGTCACGTTCATGTATGACTGGCAGCAACTGTGTACACAATACATAGGGAGGAGACATTGTAGTTATGTGATTTAATGAAGGAAGGGAGGTGGGAGCGATGCAGGACAGATGCATAGGAAACCACGGCATACTGTTTCATGGAATAAGTCAAGTACAAGCAGGATACTGTCAATAAATGGATCCCCCTTTCCTATCTTCTGCCTTTCCTTTCCTTTTCTCTTCTCTCATTTCTGCCTTTCTTCTTTCTATCCCTCAGTCCTCCCTACTTCCACTGCCTCCCTTTACTGTCTGCCCTACAATAGCGAGCTGCTCCAACTCTAATAGTTCTTTGAGTGTTGTATTTTGTGTGGGGGTGTGTGAGAGAGAGAGGTTTTTTAAAGCAAGGAGTGGATCAATGGGAATCTAAAGAGCTGACAACAGTAGAACTGAACTGCCCAGCTGTCTGGCTGGTCAAGCCCGCCTTTGCTCGTAGGCCCCATAGTAGGACCGCGTGTGCTTGCCCGTGTGTATGCGTGTGCGCTCGCATCTGTGTAAATCAATAGCAGAGGATGACCATGTCTGCAAGAGATAGCGTCTCTTCGATATGATATGATATTTATTCATTTTCATTCACTTATCCCTCTTTCAAGTAATTTGGGCAGATAAAGTTAGAATAAAATAAAGTTCATCCATCCATTTTCTACCACTTATGTGGGGTCGGGTCAATTGAGCAGCAGTTTTCTAGTTGAAAACGAACCATCTTCTATTCATTTCACTTTCCACTGACTTCTATGCCTTTGCTAATTGGTCCGGCCTCAGCCGTTTGGTATTGGTTGACTCTTCAGCTTGGATGATGTTCAGAGCAAAGGGGTGTCAGTATCTCATCCGTAAACTGCGGACAGAAACAGAAATTGAGTCGAGGTTCCGTTTAGCAAGGCACTTGAACCCCCCACTGAACCTCACTACATAAAACAAAAGAGAATGAAACTTTGTCATCAGACCCATCCCCAGACCTCAGCTTTAAGGGGGGCACATGAAATGGATGGGGGGAGGGGGAGCAACTATTATTAATACCCTACGTCCATACAGTACTGTAATTTCCGGACTACAAAGCCCGCCTGATTTACAGCCGCAGCGGCTACATTTAGCCATAAAAAAAAAGTACATATATTGGTCACTTGGCTTTATTTGCCGCAGATTTCCATGATGTAACATGGGATATTTGCAAGGCTTCAGGTAAACCATGACTCATATGAAGATTCAGTATGAGACACTTTCATTGTCTTCATATGTCTACCGTAGCATATTCGGCAATTTCAATGGTCAGATACGAAGGGACTATCGGTAAATATATTGGCGGCATGAAGCTTGTTTGTAAAAATTAATAAATGAACCACATCACATTTAAAACTGCAGGGTTCAAAGTGTGTGTGTGTGTGTGTGTGTGTTGTGTAAGTAGCAGCTTGTCGACCGTCAATTACAGTACTTATTTTGCTCCATATTTTTGATGCTACTGTACACGTTTCACGCAGCACTGCCACAGTCAGTTGTCTTGAATGGCGTCATTTGCGACTGCCGTTGGCAAGTATTACCATTGACAACATTTACGATACGTATATATGTAGACCCCACTTTTGAGTATGTCAATGCCGTAGCCGTACTGGACGTGGCAAAGCGATTTGTGAAGATGCCTCGTTCACTTGCTCCTTGGAGTTGCATATTCAAGCCAGAATTCAAGGGATTGATACTGAATCATTGCATTGCCATTCAATTTCTTGCTCAATTTTACAAATATAATATGGCTACAAATTTAATATGACCGATGGGGTGAAATAACGCTTGGAACGGGTCACCCGGCTCAAGGCAGTGTCTGCAGCAGAATAAAAAATGTAAAAAGTAAAAGAAAATCAATCCTTATTTTATCCAACGATTGTGTGGCTCCCACGGTTACTTTTATAAAACGGGTTCAAATTGTCTTTTTATTTGCTGACTCCAATGTAATAATATGTCCCTCCTCACTTGCTGCACTGTGACCTTAAACACATAATGTATAAAATCTTAACGTTGCCTAATGTCCGAAAACTGCGATCAATCGTCATCAGGATTTATGTTGACATCTCCACTTACGCTCACTTCAAATTCAGAAAATATCAGACCAGGGGTCAAATGACTCAAATGATCAGGATTGTTTCAGACTTCTATTGAGCATGCTGATGAGCTGATCATTTGAATCAGATGTTTTGTACTAGAGAGAAATCCAAAACAGGCAGGATATGGCTCTCGAGGAACCAGAATTCCCAACCCATGTATTAGACGATTGCCCCAATATTTCCAATTTTCTGGACAATAGGCATTTTCATCTCCATATAGGCGCTCACTGCAGAAGCGTAAAGGGGACGTCAATTCAAAAATGTTCTCAACTCGTTCACTGTCAGACATTTTCAGACCCTCTTTTACCCTAACGTTTGAAATAAAATGAAAAAAAATATATAAATAAGTTTCTGGTATTGAATGGCTGGACTGTGAAAAGACAATTACATTTGTAAACGGCAGTGAATGAGTTAAGAATATATTCTCTGCGGCCCCACTAGTCCAAACACAATATTGTGAATAATATTGCCTTTGTGGAATATGAATTAAACAGCAAAATCCACCTGTTTTTATCCAGCTCAGTGGGTGGCCATTTTGCCACTTGCTGTCATTTGAAAAGGACATCACAGTTGCTCAAGCGTCTTGACCAAACTCAGAAAACAAGTCCAGTTTCGAAATTGCCCTTTCCACTGTAAAAAACAATGTTGTGAGGGCATGAAAGATGAACCGCCATGTAACTGGGGTCCACTATACTTTTCACCATCTTGAATAACAGCCACTCTCTTCTTTATTTTGTGTTCTAGCAAATATGTCACCCATAAAAAAATATCTATATACTATTGAGCATCTATTGTATATCATATACCTGTAGATATAGATAAAAAACAATCAAAGGGAAAACCATTTCCATGTCTTTGTTCTTGTCCAGGCTCTGGCAGAACTGGTCCAGTCTCACCTGAAGTCGAATGAGCCATGTTCCCGCCAGCTGACCTTACGCTGCCCACTGTGCACCAATCCCACCTGCGGAGAGACCAAGGCCTTTTTCGCCAGCCAGAAACTGTCATAGAACATGTGCGCGGTCAAGCACACACACATTGTGTATTTGTGCACTGCCCTCCATGAAGACACACCAGGCCTCTTGAGACAGAACGCACTGTCCAGTGTGGAAAAACATTGAATGAAGGACGAGAGGCGTTCATACAGACTTAGAACTTCAAAAGGAAAAATATGTCAGAGGAAAAGGTTGAAATAAGCTGTCAGCATCTCATAGTTTTTCACATCGTCTTTTGTTTACACAGAAACAAACAATGTTACTGATCTTTTTGCTGACTGGAACCAGTGGGGAAGTGCGAAACACATTTAAATGAACAAAGTCAGCCAATTGTAAGAATATTCTATCCAAGTTTAATTGATTAAGGTCTGCATATAAATAGAAGTGATACTCTGCAGCGACAGCTTTATCCCATCAAAATAAGAAAAACAATTGTTTTGCCAGTCGCTTTTTTTTTTTTTTTTTTTTTTTTGCTAAAGTTTAGTTTTTACATTCAATCCTCTAGGGCTAGGCACCCCACAACTACTGGTACCTTTTTGTTTTTCTGCTGACTGACCGCAGTTGAGAGGTTGTGATGTTTTCTTTGTAGTGTAACAGGATGGTGTAAACATTAAAGGCGAAGTGTTATTCGCATTGATGAGCTTCAAAACAGCCTTGTTTCAAGTCTAGGGTTCAATTTATGAGCATTTATCTGCTGTTTAGCATATTCTACAGTTTTCTAAACTTCCATGTTTTGTAGCAGGCTGTGTCAAGGTCATCTGTCTGTTTAAAACTGAGCAGCTCATCCTTTATCCAACCATCCTTGCTGCTGCTTCATGAATTATTTTGTTTCAAAGGGACTGCTAATAAGGAAATTCCCTGCTATCGCGAGACTGGAATCGAGCATGTGTAAATGTTCCCCAAAGATTTGTTGATCATTTGTTTTGTATTTTCCCCCCATGTTGCCATTACAATGTGCCTTTTACATTTGGAAATGAGGTTTATTTTGTTATATGATTTAGATTTTTACAAATTAGTGCTTATGAGAAGAGGGAATTTACCAATTGACATGCTTGATCATTTACAGATTGATGCCAAAACGTGTAACATCTTGGCTATGGATTCTCTTAAAAAGAGATTCAGCATCAACCATCTCCCCCTGAAATGCATACAGAACTGCACTTTATAGCAAAAATTCTCTCTTCACATAATTCACAGATGCTCGTGCTTCCAGAAGTTCCATAAAGTTGCTTGAAAAAAAAGTCCTTAATAAACACTCTTGTGCATGTATAACTGAGGTTGCGTCACATTGTTTTTGTTGACGTGTACAAGGTTTCTAGACTAATTAAAGCGGAAGTCAACCCAAAAATTGTTTTCAAGAATATGTTCCCAGCAGGCCCACTAGTTGAAACACGGCATTCTGATTAATTTTGCATTTGTGGAATATAAGTTAAGCGGCAAAATTTACTCGTTTTTAACCATCTCCGGGGGCGGCCACTTTGTCTTCTGTCGACTGAAAATTACATCGAAACTGCTCACAATGACCAATCACGGCTGCCCTGTTTTCTGAATCTGAGCCATGATTAGTCATTGTGAACAGTTGCGATGTCATTTTCAGTCGACAGAAGACAAAATGGCCGCCCCCAGAGATGGCTAAAAAGTAGTGGATTAACACTCCACTTCCACAAACGCAATATTTATCATAATTCACTGTTTCAAGTAGTGGGCTTGCATAGAACATATTCTTGAAAAAAAATGTTTGCGTTTACTTCATCTTTAAAGCAGTGTTTGCGCACAGCTAATTTCAAACACAGTCAGGGCTGGCTTCTGTATGTACTAAAATAAGTTAAGGTCATTGTAATACAATGCAGCTAATTTATGGCCACATAGGACAACACATTCCGCTTAACTGCAGAACATAATTGGGGAGAGAAAAAGCCATTTGAACACTTGAATGAATTTCCTGCTGTTTGTACTTTAAGGCAAAATCTGTTGCCAAATGTTGAATTTTTCCTGTGTGTTCATCTGAAAAGTGCATTGAGTAGAATTACTTTATAATTAAGATGACCAGTTTTTCCCCAGTATTTGCATTTATTTATTTGCTTTTGATTTGTGGTATTACAGACATTTCTCTGCATTGTTTAAAACTAAAATTGAGTCATGGAGTGTCAGCATGTCTTCCTGTATAGTCAAAATAAAATAAATGGCAAAATGTTACATGGAAACTGTGAATTCTGATGATTTTGAGAGAAAATATTTCAATTGACAACCTTTTTAAGAACAAAACCAATCCTAGACGTGTTACAAAAACTACTGGCATGAGTTCACAACTTGACCATCGAATGGACTGCTGCTGACTGTTGAATGAACAAAAATGGAAGTTATGGAACTAATAAAAATGTAGGTCCAGAAGGATTGGGACAATGACAGAGCTAGCTATTATGATTGTTGCCTTATGCTCTAAACTAGGGGTCACCAAGTCCGGTCCTCAAGGGCACCTATCCTGCATGTTTTCCATCCCTCCCTGCTGCAACACACCTGTTTCAATTGATCTGTATCGTTATCAGGCTTCTGAAAAGCTTGCTGATGAGCTGATCATTCCAATCAGGTGTGTTGCAGCGGGGAGAGATGGAAAACATGCAGGGTAGGTGCCCTTGAGGACCGGACTTGGTGACCCCCGCTCGAAACACTACCACGCAGCGCTTTCTCTACTCAGCTTGCTATTATGCTACATGTTAGCATGCGAATGCCTAGCATGTTAGCATTTTATCAGTGCTAATTAAATATAGTAACTGACGACAGGACACGAATATGTAAAATCCTTATGAGTTCTACTGAGTGCTTTTTGTTACATTGTTAGCCTAATGTAGGGTGACCATATTTTGATTTTCAACAAAGAGCTCGGCTTGGACTTAAGATAATTAAATGATACTCAAAGATGCCATACATTATACTCTAATAATTGTAAAGTAGGGCCGCACAATATTGTAAAAACATGCAATATGTGATATGATATCAATATTAGTGCAATATTTAACATTTAACATTACATCTTATCTCATGAAAAAAAACAAATTCATGTGGAAAATTGAATGTATTCGTATCTAATGAAGTGATTTGGTGTTAATTAGTAATGCCCCTAGATACTGTTCTCCAATTGGATGGCAATACACATTTAAAGAGGAAGTCTACAGTAGTCGGACAAAGACATTCATTTAACAAAGAAAAAAAATGTCACTTGAGTCTTTAGTTTTCTTCCTCATAATTGTTTTCTTCTCCATCTTGTGTTTTGCTTTCCACACTGTTACCTTGTTCATGTGTCGTCATTGTCCGCAACTCCGAAGTAGTCAGGGGCGAACTAACTGCGGTTCTATTTGACGCTTTCAACCGTTAAACGTAACGCACCTCTCGATCCAGTGACGACAGTGGTGAAACGCAGACACATCAACAGGGTGTCCTATTACTTGCTTACTCCGCTGGGGTTTCATTGCATCCCATTTCATCAGCAAACAATTTTCTATGGCACTCACACTTGGAACTGAGCGCATCTGCGCCACACACTTGTCCTGACTTCTGCTAATTGATTCTCAAGTGTAGCGTGTGATGATAAACCCACTAACTTTCTCCAGCATATCCTCGTCTACTGTTGATATTGAGGTCTTCCATTTTATTTCCAAGGTGTTCATAGTTACCGTTCAGATCGGTGGAAATCACACATAAAATGCCTGTAATCCCTAATGTACCAGTCCCATCTGGATTAATTGTAAATCATCAAATGTTTGTCATTTCCCCAAAATATGTGGATGGAACTCTAAATGAGGTTGTGGAAAATGTGCACAATCAGCATCTATCTGAACAACAGTAGCTTTGGAACTGCTATGATATTGCCTTTTGTCAGCCTTTTCAATCCTCCAGCGGTCCTTCTCACCGGTCAGTAGTCGCACACAGACACTGTGCGTGTGTGTATGTGTGTGTAGTAGTGTCTGCTACTAAGTCATCTATTTAGATCTCTAGTCTTATGGTTGCTACAAAAATGTAGAAACAAATCAGTTCTATATAGTCTTGTGAATCCCATTTTTCTGTTTACCATTATTCATTTCATTTTTCTTTTCTTTTCTTTCCTTTTTTTCTTTTCTTTTCTTTTCTTCCATCTGCTTCAGTCCATCAGTCCCTATCCTCCCTTTCTTCTTCCTTTCTCAAACTGGTCATTTTCTCTTTCCACCCCTCCCCTTTCCCCTTTTCTCCCTTTTTGTCTGACCAATCTTTTCGCCATCTCCCAGCTCCATCCCCACTGACTTGCGCACCTTCCCATTCATTTCTATCAGTTCGCCTCCCCCTCCGCCCCCTCCGCCCCCCCCCGCGGTGTTGCAATCACCGCTGCTGCTGTTGATTAAGCCGAGAGAGATTGGCTGTCCACGACCCAATAACCCCTGAGGTTGCAAGGCTGGGTGCCCTCTCCCCTTTTCTCCCCCATCCTCCCATTTTGCACACCCCCTCCTCAGCATCTGAGCCAGCTATAGTCTTTCCCTCCATTTTTTTTTTTGCGTCACTGTCACCGCTTACCTTTCTCTCTTTCGTCCTCACCGCATCTTTCCTTGTCCTCTTTTCTGCCCTCTCCTTGTATCACAACACATCATTTCCCCTTTAACGAATCCCTAAGCTTTCCTTAGTCATTGTCCACAATTAAATAATTGTCCCTCTACCTCACATATCAATTTTATTCACAGTCATTCTAACCTTATCTGTCTCCTTTTATTCACTCTTCTATTTTTCTCTCCTTCAGTCCTTGTTTGCTCTACTGTCACATCTCCACTGACCTTGTTCTACTCCGATTTTCCAATTTCTTACTCCTATTTTTCCTGAGTTCCTTTACACCGCAGTCTTTTCTCTTAACTTGCTTGTGTGCAATGTGATCAAGACTACGAGTACATACATTTGGTAAAATGAAGAGCTGGGCATTTTCCAAAAGATTTGCAGTCCGTTCATCGCCTTCCGCTTACATCCGGGGTACCCTTCCGCAATCCGTTTATGTCCGGCCGGACCAAATAGTCATCGCCTATAGGCCGGTCCAACTATCATTTTAAACAGGCTTCCATTACCATTTCCAACTACCAACTCTGTCTCCTTTTAGCACTTTTAAGACCTTTTTAAACCTTTATGTACCTTTGAGGACCTCGAAAGCCTCGCAGCATTTTACTCCGCCCGTGGTGAGGCTTCCATACAACGGTGAGTCTTTCATTTCAAATATTGCCCTGGGGGGCGGGTTAGTTCTCCCAAAAATAGACCATAGACGATTACATAGACGGAAAAAAATGGGCTTCCAACTATCCTTAGTCCAACTATTTATTTACGTTTCTCGTCTATCGTTTATCGCCTACAAATCGGGCGTCCGCCTAGGCGGAAACTGACTTTAACTGACTTGGGCAAGACACATCTTGGACAAACAACCATTCACACTCACATTTACACTCGTGGACTATTCATATTTAGAGTGTTTAATTAACTGAACATTTACGTTTTGGGGATGTGGGAGAAAACCGAAATAATTGGAGAAAACCCATGCAAGTGCAGGGAGAACATACAAACTCCACACGGGAAGGCCTGAGCCGACATTGGAGATTACTATCCACGCATCTGCCACTGAACAATTGCAGTATATTCAAATAACTGTATAACAAATGTACTCATACATTCCAGGACAAACTGTTGCCTCCTCTTTGCCCTCCGACATCACAGTTAAACACATTAAACATGAAGTCGCATAAAATGATTCCTCAAACACCGAGCTAGTGCCTGACATAAATGACTAGACCCTTACTCTTAGAAATGTGGGCTATTGATTGCAGTTACAATTTGTCAGCATGCACAGACAAAAAAAAAAAAAAAGGAAAAAAATGGGCACTGCCGTTGTTATGGTTCATTGGCCTGACTTGGTTCAACTCCTCCACTGTGAAGGTGTGATGTAAGTGTGAATGTTGTTGCCCGCCTCTCTCTGTGCCTGTGATTGACTGCCGACCTGTGGTAGACCTTTTGCCTGGAGTCAGTTGGGATAGGCTCCAGCTCCCTTGAAAAGTACAAGCGGTAAAGAAAATGCACGGATGGATGAATGTTGAAAAATTGAGAACAAAACAATGAAATCTTAAACAAGACTGCATCTTAGATATCAGAAACTTTTTCTTGTGTTCACTGAGAAATGGTCAAAGCTTCCTTCAAAGGGAGTCTACAGTCCTTATTTACTTGATGTAGAGCAATATAATGTAGCTAACGAAAACATGGATACAGTACTGCTATTTTGTCCATGATGACATCATTCTTTGTGTTTACATTCTCTGGGATCTAATTCCAAAACTACCAGTCCAACACACTTATTTTGTCATTCCAAGCAACTATAATTTTCAAATATTTACACACCTCCATTAAACTGCACAGGAGGATAACATGCTGTTCCATTTGGACTCTAAACACTTATACTTTGCCCTTTTCTCTTATTTCGCTTTCTTGCGTTTTCAACACCCAAATCGCTTTTCTCTTTGCTCCATTTACTCTGTCTGCTAGCCATGCAGCTCAGGTGTGTGTGTCCACATGCACATGTATACGCGTGTGTACATTGTGTGGGGACTGCGGGCTGCAAGTAATTGAAAAACTGCAAGGCCAACCCTGTGACCTCCTATTGAGAGAACGACATTGATTTCTGCAGAGAAAGGGAGAGAGGTATGAAGTTGACGAAGAATAAGAAAAACATTTTGAAGAACAAAGAGGAAAGAAGAAAGTGAAGGATGAGAGGAGGGTGTGGATTAAAAACACAAAATCAAGGGAAAGGTTGTGTTGGTTTGTGTTGCCCGTTGACTTGAGCTACCTACTGTCCCTGCTTGCGGTGTTGTCACGGTTGCCACCAGCAGTTAACATTATGGATGCGTTATTATTTCATCCAAACCAAATTGTCATGGATTGATTTCGAACCATGACGACTCCTCAGTAAATCGGGGGGGAGTCAAACTGGCAATCTTTCTGAGAGAGACACTCAACCCTTTAGACGTGTCGCTCAAGTAATACAGTATTATTCAGACAATGGTGTGCACTGTCTAGTGCATAGCATCCCAGTGTTTGATTTTATATTGTTGTACCACTTAATGACGGATGTTGCTGAAATGTGCAGTTCGCCACTACTTCAACACCTCATCCACAATGATCTGCACAATTTAAATTAATACCTCCACGACAGGCCGACAGTGACGTATAATTGTATCGAATCTCGTTAGACTGGGTGCCTAAGTAAATGTGAGATGATACGATGACACTGATGTGATACTTCACACAATGCTCCTTTTGTATCTTATACCGGAGGCCGCAAATGAAGCCTCCAGTCAAGACCTACAAGCATACAGCACCTCCTCATTTGCATTCTGTGACGACAACAACATTAGACTGCATATTGTAATTACTAGATGCAGTTCAATTTCTTCATCTAAAATATAAATCATGACTGAGCTGGAAAACAATAAAAATGACAACCACAATATTACTGTAAATTAGGCCTGTCAAAGTTAAAGCATTAAGTATGGAGATTAATTTAAATTTTAAAACTCATTAAAAAAAAAAACTCATTAAAAAAAAAATAACTCAGTTAACTCAGTTTTATTTACTTCCCGTGACAGCTGACCAAACTTAGAGGTGAGTCACTGTCGCAAAGACAGACTTTTACCTAGTTTTACTTCACAAAGTAGCTCGACGGCTCATTGGAGACATCCACATTTTTTTGCGCACTTTACAAAGCCAAATTAAAATAGTCTTTGGTGTATCGTTCAACAGTTGTATGTTACAGGAAAAGAATCGTATTCAAGGATCAAGGGGAGCTATTAGAACAATCTTTGAATGAAAATATACTTTTATTTTTTTCCACATTAATTCCAAGATTTTCCTCAAGTAAATACCGTTTCCAAGCTTTGAAAAAAAAATGAATTGAAAAATATGATTAATCGCGATCAATTATGGAAAATTTTGCGATTAATTAGTTTAAAACTTTTAATCGCTTGACAGCACTACTGTAAATACATCTGTATTACTAGCTTGTGTAGGATTACAGAATGAAGTGGGAAGTGAGTGTACGTTTTTGCATCATTTTCATCATTATTTTACCCTTACAATCATTTTTGACTCCATCTCTGTCACTTTCGGGGGATTCACCACAATCTGATGATATCTCAGGCTTGCCCACGGGGCTTAATCAACTTCTCTCTGATGGAATCAACAAAAGAAGAACATTTCCACAATGATGGGCTTTATAGCACATCTGCGCGGGAGGCTGTTTAGATCCCTGCAGATTTCTTATCAGTGTACTTACAGCAGTGAGAGTCATATTTATTTGCCACAGTAAACATTTTCCCCTCTGGCTCTTTTGTCACCGCAAGTTGTACGAATTAAGATGGCGGCGTTTTACAAACGTTTAAACTGCAGTCACTCTTTGCTTTCCCACACTTTGTCCTCTTTATCAGGCATCTGACCCATAGGTAATAGAAAGACAATGTCACCAGATTTAACAGCAACCCAATGGCCTGCTGTTTCCGTGGCAACAGTGGGAGGGGAGCAGGAGGAGGAGGGTGTGGAGTGATTAAAAGGAGAGCAAAGGAAGAGGGGGAGTTTAAAGGTGAAAAGTGATGAGGTGGATTGATGATGGGAGGTAGATGCTTGGATGATTAAAGCGGTGGAAGAAAGCAGTGGTGGGACAAAAAAGATTTTAAAAAAACGGACTGATGGTGAAATGGATAAAAAAGGGAAAAGACTCACACTACTTTTCAAGTTGTCATAATCCAAAATAGCAGTAATAATGTGTAATACATTGCATGTGAATGTTCAGATTTTGCAAAGTACACACATACTAATTTTTAAATGCCTGCTGCACTTAGACACCATTAAAAACGATACGTCTGCTATCAATTGAGAATTGCCTCCACCAAACATGGTGTAATACCAAGGTTGACCTGTGAGAGCCAGCACTGCGACACAGGGCATCCAGACTACTTGAAAAGTAGTAGAGGGAGAAATATAGTATAATCAAGTATCAAGTAAGTATAATCATTCTTAGAAATCGAACAATCTGGCCTTTGCTGACTTAAAAAAATATATTTAAAGACTTTGTTTGCGGAAATTTAAGGCTAATGCTAAAGGCTGTTTTGTCGAAGTTGGTAGTCGGAAAGGCTAACGGCCTATAAGCGATTACTATTTAGTCCGGCCAGACAAAATAGCGGCTAAACGGACGCCGGATGGGTACCCCGGCTGTAGGTGGAAAGCGATAAACGGACCGCAAATTTTTAGTAAAATGCGCAGCCCTGGTTGAGAGAGGACACGCCACACAGGTGACATTAAAAACCAATGCCATGCTGAGTATTTTTAACGAGCCACAGGCAGGCTGACCAGGGTGAGGGAAGATCTGTGCTTCCTCTGAGTCTCAACCCTTTGCAATCCCTGGCGCAGGTAGCAGCTTGTGGGTTATTATGTCCATAACGCGAACGGAGCTGCACTCATAAATGAACACTGGACCAAAGCAGCGCTCTGTTCATCGTAAGATCGCAGGACATACAGTACTGTATTAATTCCAGCATTGTCCATGCGAGTGTAGCCGGCAAATGAGCACCATGTCTGCTCCACTTCCTGGTCCCACTTGTTCTCCAAAGTGTATTTTTTCTGTCATCAAAAGACCATCGGGTGGTGTATCTTTCACATCAAAAGTGGAATCTCACTTGGTATTATTTAATTGGCTGGATGCGATTTGGCTTCATTCTTTTGGGATTAATGCTATAGATGCGGTGTAGCTGTGTGTGTATATCATTGTGCAGTCTAGGCCAAAGTTGTCACACGTTAGGGTTGTCAAGAGACATGTTCAATGAACATGGCGGCCAGCGATATTTGTCTTTAAAATCATTTTTAAAGTTATTAAATGTACATGAAAAATAATGAAGTTTGTGCATATGTGAAGTATCCTTTTAATGGTGCATCCAAATTTGTTGCCTCTGTTGGCTGCATCTCATTGGACAGTATGAAGTATGAAACTTAGAATCTGTAGCTGTATATGTTTGACAAATGCAGTAATGAGACCAGAATCACGTTTTCATGGATAAGACCATTGTGATGTCTTTATTAAGTTTTATTTTTTTTGGTCTTTTATACATTGAGTGGAACAATAACAATTCTCAAATTGTCTCCTTCACGTTTGATCATCATTTTATTCCACAACCCAAATTTTCAGTCATGTTTCTTTTTCTTCACCAGCCAAAATGTAGAAAATGTAAAAAAAAATGCTTGATTTGGTTTGAATTTACTGTGTGAGAACTATGGAAAGAGTGGTAAAGAAACTGAATCTAATGATTTAGTTTTGATGATATTTTAGAGTGAAAGAAATGGAGGATGAAACTGCTTAAATAAGACAAAAACAAAATCAGAAGCAGATTACCTTGTACCCTTTTCTAATAGTGTTGATGATTTACAGTATTCAGTTGAAGCCTGAACTGCAAGTAAATAGCGAATTGTCACTTACCCATTTGAATAAATGCATATGATTCTGCAAGTTTGTATTAGCAGGTCAAAGGTCATATGGATGCAATAGTCTATGCTGATTAAATAATGCTAATGATGATGATGGTGATGAAAATGAGGTCAATAATCGAGTCACTATGCATTACATGGATAGCTAACTGTAAATACACTCATGCATAAACTCTGGCCTATAGCCCTGCTATGTATGATGAAACAGTGATGCACTGGTAAAGAAAGACACTGACATAAGAACTTTAAGTAGGTATAAAAATAAATTTCACATGGTTGAATACTGAATTCAAACATCAAAGAAGCCTGTGGGCGGAAACATGTACATTTTGGCATCTTTTCAATCCCAAAAGTTCCCAATTCCAAACATACAGTATGCACACAAGGGGACAATCACCCCCTTTAAATGAACCATACAATGCATTTAAATTTGAAATTATATGCCACAACCTCCATCCTGCTTGAATGGGACAGAGCAAAAACAGTTATACATCAACAAGAAATAGAGCATAGAAGAATAAACCATGCTCTCAGTTTTGGTTAAGCGCACCTTTTTATCAGTTACAAAAAGTACAAAGCTTGCCTCCCCTCAGTTTTTCCTAAATTACCCCCTCCAAAAAAACAAAAGTAGGAAGAAGAGTGAGGGAATAATTTGCAACTATTTTAACATCATTATCATCATCATCATCATCATCATCATCATCATCACTAGTGTCTATGAGGTATATCTTCAACAGTTTGAAAAGGAGAGCACGGTCTGCACACAACACTCAAATGGGTTTGGGTGTTTTCTCCACATTTAAAGCTTTGCAACCATCAGGGAAAAAAAAATTACAAGTACTTTGCTTTGTCATTTACAGAAAATGCTGATCTTAATTTATGAGAGGATGTTCAGGACTTGTTCACAAAAGAGGAAAAGCAGCTCAGATTAAAATAAAAAAAAAAAAAAAAAAAGAAAAACAATCACTGAGAATTTCTTTGCTGTGATTATATTGCAAAGAAGCGAAGGGAAGAGACGGAACTACAAGGGGCAGCATTGAGATTTGTGTTTCACAGGAAAAATATATTTAAAGGTCAAGGTGGAAAGGTATAGACTTTATTTTGGCTCAAAGTTGTCAAATACCTTTTGCAAATTCATCGCTAAAAGCACAGCAAGTGGCATAGCTGGATGTAAAAAGAATGCTTAAAGTGGAAGTCAACCCAAACATATTTTTTCAAGAATATGTTCTATGCAAGCCCACTAGTTGAAACAGGGCATTCTGATAAATACTGCGTTTGTGCAATAAGTGTTAATCCAATCGTTTTTAGCCATCTCTGGGGGCAACCATTTTGTCTTCTGTCGACTGAAAATGACATCACAACTGCTCACAACGACCAATCATGGCTCAGATTAAGAAAACAGGTCAGCCGTGATTGGTCGTTGTGAGCACTTGCGATGTCATTTTCAGTCGACAGAAGACAAAATTGCCGCCCCCAGAGATGGCTAAAAATGAGTGCATTTTACTGCTTAACTTATATTCCACAAACGCAAAATTAATAAGAATGCCATGTTTCAACTAGTGGGCCTACTGGGAACATATTCTTGAAAAAAATAGGTTTGGGTTGACTTCCGCTTTAATGTTGATCAATTGAATAACACGTTTCTTCCTTTTAAATTATTTTATGAAATTGATCTAGCCAACCTGTCTGGGCTTTTATGTGGACTCTTCCCGTGTACACTTTCACTCCTTCTGCGTCACCTTTTTCTAACACCATGACAAAATGCCTTGATGTAAAAAGAATTAAGATTCAGGGGCATTTAAGAGGTCAGCCAACACTCAGTTAATCAGTTCTTTGATTATGAGGGGTGCCTTACTACTTTAGTCCATGTATCATCATGTATGTACACTTTTGGCCCTGTATTTTGATAGCAGGAGTCATGATGACAGCTGATGCAACAGACTTAGTTTGACCGTTGTTGGCTTAAGACGAATCAAGTCGTAGTTGCTATGCAGCACACAATTGATGACCACCCATTCAAAGTATAGAGTGGTGTAAAAAGTGTTTTCTGATAAATAAAGTCAAATAATTCTTGAACAAGATCATGACTTGAAAATGTGATTGATTCAGCCAGGAATCAGGACAAAGGATTAAAGTATTCTTCCATCCATTATCTGAACCACTTATTCATTTCTTATTTTTTTTGTGCCTCTTCTCTACATTTCTGAAAGAGAAAATGCACCTCTTTGTGTACGTTGTGTCAGGGAGCCTATTACAATATGAAACGAAAGAAAATGCCCATATTTTCCATCATGATTTTTTTTTAAAAAAAAGACAACTCATGGTCTGCCTCATTCACATAGTTTCTTTGGATTAGGTCTCGTTTGAGAAACAGAGACCATGGAAAGGCCAAAAAGGGTGGAGATTAAAAAACAAAATCAGCATTACTATTACAAAAGCAAAAGTGGAGCTGTACGCAGACGGCACTGAAGAAGAAAAAAAAATTGTTTTCTTTGGTTTCATCAAGACGATCAAAAGGACAAATGGAAATACAGTGAGGATATGGTGAGTGGTTCTCACTGCTGAAATAGACGTTGCTTTCTTTTTACATACACGCACGCACGCCAAATCATTCTTGCAAACAGCTGTTGCTTCAAGTGACTTTCTTCCTCATGAGACAACAAAATGAGTCAGTGTGTTTGCATTCCCACACACTCACACTAATGTCCTTATGAAATCTGATCGATGCAGGAGGCATTTCAGTGTGGAACTGGTGTGTGTTAGCATCACATCCCCTTAACAATAACCTGGATAAGCTCTTATGCTAATACAATTTTGCACAGAGTCTCTGAGAAGACAGGAATAGTATTGCTTTGTTTCCAATGTTGAATTGCTGGAGAATTTTAATCACATTTAGATTTGCTCTCTTTTGTCATATGTAAATGTCTACAGGTTTTGTTTGTTAAATTTGAGCTGAAATAATTTTTGCAACTGGGTTTAAAAGCATAAAAAATAAACACAAACACAGCCTGTACTTAATATTGTCGCGGGTCTGTTATATTTTGTTACATCAACACAAAATATGTTGCTGGTGCAACATTTCCCTAAATATTGTGCCGTGTATGTATTGCGACTAAAACAATTCTGGTTGACATAAAAATATTGAATCCAATTTTGATTGTTTAATTTGTCTTTGAGTTTATTGAATCAGTGAAATGCAAAATACTATAAATGAGTATTAGAGCCACACTGAGAAGAAAAGCAAAGCAAAGTTGGGATAACGTTTAATCTTACGAGAAATAGAGCAATTCCGGCATGTATCTTAATGCAACACTCTAGCAGCCTATCACAGCTGTCTTTGGACAAGGGGTGAGGTACACCCTGGCCTGGTCGCCAGTCCATCACACATCAGCATGCAACAATTCACACCAATGGGCAATTTTGAGTCTTCAGTTATGTGAGAGGACAAGCAAGAGACAAACCAAAACATCAACTGTGTAAAAGAAGTGCCACCCACACGCACTGGTGGAGCTAGAATTTTTTCCTTGGGTGGGCTATGGGTGGTTCAAGGATATGTCAGTGGGTCCGCACAACATTTTTTTTTTTTTTACAAACCAAAAAAACTCTTCAGAAATCGATGATAAAAATTCATTGTATGTTCTCTACGGAAGGTGTGGGGAAATCCCGTAAAAAAATCCCGAAAAAAAAAACATACCCAAAAGACAATTTGGCGTCTGGCAATCCTCTAGCTCTGCCAGTGACCACACATTCCACCATCAAGGCTGTAGGGATCCATATGGCATCACAATTGGGTCATATTTTTATTATACTATGTTAAAAACACAAGTTGTTTATCGAACAAACGAGACCAAAGTGTCTGTTTCGTAGTTTTTGTAGTTGTTTCTCAGAAACCAACACAAAGATGTATACTGACGATGTATACTGTCACAATAGTGCCAAAACATTAAATATTCCATGTTTTGTGTGAAACGATCTATAAAATATAACTTGACATGATCTTCAACAGTCCTCATCTTAATACAGGTGCACCATAGTAATTGGAAAATGACTTTATCAATTTTCTGTATGGCTTGTCCTGATTTGAGCCAGAGGTGACTTTGGGTGAGACACCCAGGACTGGTCATCAGCCAATCACAGGGCATATGATAAACAGCCAACAACACTCACATTCATACCTATGGAATTTTCAATAAACTTGACGACTTTTGGGCATGGGAGACATTTAAAAGTTTGTTCACGTGACTGATCTTTGACAAAAAAAGAATACTTTTTCTTTTCAGTATGGCATTCTTTAGAAAATACAGAGTTATCAAAAGCAAATTAGTATTGTTGTCGAAAACAGGGGGTGTAATTGATAAAACGATCTATTTAATACCATTACAAATGTAAGAATAAGTCCTTAACCAGGATATGAGCTGCATGGATGTAAACACACACAGTTTATTTGCCTCTCTCAAGGATTCCAGTTATCTTTGGTACTTCCGTTTACATCAATGTGTGGCCCGCTCTTCACCTGATCTTTAAAAAAAAAAAAATGTATGTAGAACATCAGCCTGAAAGTCATTGCTTATTCAACAATGGTCAGCAGAATGCAGAGAATTGAAAAGAGCAATTTAAGCAATAAATTAGCAGAGAGATGCAGTGCTCATCATTTGTTGGCCTATTCTGAGCCTTGATTTTATGTTCAAAAATGAAACATCATCCCCACAACAAATAATAATAAAAAAAAATACACTGAGAGCATGAGTGGACATTCAGATGTAAGTCTAGTTTAACATTCCTACATTGTTCTGTCATTGAGTCTAAGCATTCATAAAAGAACACTGCCTTTTGTTTTGTTTTTTTTGTTCATTTTTGTTTTTAAAGTAAAGCTAACTAAGAATAAATTAAGAGGCCTGGCATAAGCACTGCATCTTTGATGCAACTAACATTCTTAAATACATAAATATTCATTGAAAACAATTACATCTAATTAAATATCATTAAATCATCATCAAGTACAAACCTAGAGTGTTCTAAACACCTTATAAATAAATACAGCATCAAACAGAAAGAAAAGGGAACGTACAATGTAAACTTTGGCAAAGCTAATGTTCATCAATAGGGTAAAGGGTTCAGTGGGAGATTTGGCAACACAATTTGTTCGCTTAAATTAGAATAAATTACATTAAATTAAAAAAAAAACACGCACACACACATTTAGCAAAAAATCCTAAGTAGGAATGTAATACTAGACAGAATTATTGGCAATCATTTTTAAGTACTTCAAGCAAACAAGCAATGGAATCCTCTTTGGAACATTTTCGGTTTCATACCCATTTTTTTTTGTTTTTTTTGTTTTTTTTGTTTTTGCCTGTATTACATCCAGACAGAATTGCAAGTGAGAATGGAAAATGGCCGCCACCCCTGGCTCCATAAACAACACCCCTCCATTGGGTATTGTCAACAGGATTGGAGGGCTCAGTGGGTGGGGGCATCTCTTTGGACTAGAAGCTTTACATACAGAAAGAGAGAAAATTAAGGATAAAGCTATTTGACCGATATTTGAGCAGTTTCTCTCAGTGTGTGTGTTTACGTTGTGTGAATTTGGTTGGTTTCATTTATTGTTGTTGCAGCAGAGTTCCCCTCCTCTTAAAGAACACGCTAATAATGTGCCTCTTCCAAGCTACATGGTCGCTCTCCAAAACAGTGAGGTGAGCTTTTGTGCAAGCTACTCATGCTAATCATCAATGAAATCTGACTTGCAACGTTTGGGCGACTTGCTGGCGAAATTCAGTTAAATTAAATACGTCAGAGTTGAGAATGTGTCAGTGTGCTAGTACAGCAAAGAGTCTTTGGTATGAACTGTACATCTCACATAGCGTTATTGTCACTCTCCTTGCTTTAGGAAGCTCAACAAATCAGTCAGCAGAAGCATACATGTTTCATGTTGGACTGGATGGAAGCAAAACATAGAAGATGGAAGCATTGTGGTTAGTTAACAACTGGTGTTAGCTGTTGTATTTTTTTTTTTTAATTGTGACTGAATGAACTGCCTCCTGCTCAAATGTATTACGAACAAAAAGGCGGGAATTAATAAATAATCCCTGCACTGAAGCCTGGGAAGCTCGGAGGTAGACTTGCCTTGTGGAGAAGCTAACGGCTAAGGCTAACAGCTCGATACTTTCTCACCTTGTACTTAATCAAATTAGTTGCATGACTGCTGTGTGAATAGACAGCATGCTGGAGGTACAGTCATTCAAAATTGGATGCATGTTGGGAAATTAATAGAAATATTCGCTGGCAAGCTGGTAGTTACCAATGATTAGCAAACTTGACTGGACGTAATGTAAACCCACGCCATTTTGTAAGAAACAATGTAGGCCTTGTTGAAAAGTACTACAGTAAATGGAAGAAAACGGGAAGCACATCATGTGACTGGTGCACACATGCTGCTTAGCCAAAGTTGGGCTGTTACAAGAGGAGGAGAACTGCTTCTGGCGTTAACAGTGAATCTTTGGTTTGTTAGCTGAGGTTTCTGTTGTTCGTTTAACCATTTTTACTTTGAAAAACTGCATAGGCACACGTTAAAGACACTCTTCAACCGTGAGAGACACATTAATGTTCGGACATTTACGGGCTGGAGGGAAGAACACTGATGACGCCGTCCTCCGCTTCCTTCTTCCCTCCTTCCCGCGTGGTTTTTCCCTTTTTCAGTCCCCAACCAGAACAAAGCTATTTCTCCACTCTTGTGATGTCATCCATTCTCCCTCCTCATCCTGACAGCGCCGTCCTCTATCCTTGACATCGCTGAATCCACTCTTTTGTTATTTTTTTATTTTATTTTTTTCAAATATTTTTGTTTGTTTTTGGTAGTAATACTCTTCCATCTTCAGTCCGTTTGTTGGAACAGTTAGGTGCAGAAAAAGGGTTTTCTTTGGTTTCGATTTGTCAATAAATAGAAAAAGTCTCAGTGTCCTTTGTTTTTTTTCAATCTCAAGCCTTTGGCTCGCTTCTAACCAGGCTTGTACTCAGCCTGGGGTTTCTACAGGAGCAGGGGCTGCTGACTGGCGCCTTTGCTTTGGTTTGGTTGGTATTTTTTGGTTTGATAGCTCATGTAAGAGATGATTGATGAGGTGATTATGGATCTTAAAGGCTGCTAGAACACAGTAGGAGGTGATGGCGGTTGAGGTGTTTTTTGTGGGGGGCTTTGGTATTTACATCATAAGGAAAAGGCTATACAGAGTGATCGTATCGGGCATACAGTATTTTGGTAACAATACGTGCTGGGTGACATTAGTATGGACATCAAGCAAGCCTAGACTGCAAACAAATGTTGATATCGGACGATTTGTTTGAAGCGCTACGACATGTCCACTTGCTAATGAGCTTCTGCAGGAGACGGACTTTCCAGACATCGTCTTTAGATTGTCCTCTTTAACTATTACAAAGGCCCTGATTCGCCTGGGCAGTCCGTTCCCCGCAGTATCAAATGGTCTACTGTTGGTCTTTGCGGTGGTCTTAAAAGATCTGTTTTAAATCAAAAAGGTAGAACTAGTCTTGAAAAGTTGATACCTGCAAATGTACTGCTCGCTAAGGGCCATCACACATGAATCGGTACTGTTTCCAACAACCATATTATATAAACGGTTCTAAAGTCTATATTAAGTATCTAAATACACAACGTGAGTAACATTATGGCTCACTTTTAAACAGTAAAAACTGTACGATTCACTGTCACAATGAGATTTCAATTTTTCTAGCAGTGTAATTAGTTTCTCCCAGTTTAAGATTGTGCTAATGCTCAAATGCAAAAGCCCGTGTGATGAATTATCACGGTAACAAATAATACGGTTGAGCAAAATCAAGGTTAACTGGAGGATATGGGTTTAGCTTGACCAGGTTTCTGTCAGGTTGTAAATTTGGGGAACGCATTTGGGAAATGACTACAAGTTGTGTGAGTGTATGCATGTACATTTATAGAGCGTGTGATGGTGAGAACGCGGAGTGGGTTTCAGCCACTGTTTAGAAAAATGGCATCCTGAGTTTTCTAAGATGCGAAAAACCACTCGGCTTGGCAGAGAGCCCCAGTTCTATTGCAAAACAAATGTGCTTCAACATTGTGCTCACATACGTTGTACAAATTCATATTCACTGTACTCCGCTGAATTCCAGGGAAACTTGCAGTTGTACATGTTGGCTCAGATTGTGAGGATGGTGGTGTGTGGAAGTGTGTGTCTTTGTGCTTGCGCTTTAAGCCATTTCTTAACTTTGCAGAATTGTTGAATTGTTGAATTGTTTGCCTTTTGTCCTCTGTAAGATTGAAACTTAAACTATAGCGTGTGTTGAACACTGTTCCGAAGGGGAAATTACTTTGGTTTTCTGACACTGTAATTGAACTTGAGGGTGACTGATTCAGCGGAAAATGTGAACTTCTGTTCCTTTCTCAAAAAATAAAAATCTAGTCTGATGTTTTCATTAGTGAGAAATCTTTCCAAGTTCTTTGGTTTGGTAACACATAACCTAGGTTTTGGACATCTGATGAAATGTCCATTAATTCTTTGCACATTCTGTAGTCTTAAAGCTTTCATTGGTTAGTCCATTGGTTGGTTCCTAGCTTATATTGCATAATAGAAAACATATATCGTCCTCTCGTCTTTGGTATTTGGGCTAGTGTGTCAGTTTCTTGTCCCAAATGAGACACCAGCAGTGAAGCGTTTTATTTTTTTCCCATTTTTTTTGGTATAGTTTTGTTCTCTGGCAGAGCTTCCCCTTAAGCTTTCATGAATGGATTAGCGATGAGTTTGAAAAAGGCGGTTTGGCTACAAGTCGTCACAGTGAGCAGCCCCTCTCTCAGTTTGTCACCTTTGACAAACGCAAACTGACAAACAAAACAAAAAGTACAAATTTGGTTTCCCGGTTTGGATCAGGCTAAACCTTGACCCGTGCCCTCGACCTCGCAATCCCCCAACCTTAACCCACCCCGAACCAACCCTCATCCCCGCCATCAACCCCGTCACCTATTATCACGCTTTGGTACAAGTGCTGGACGCTGAAGATTGGGCGCCGGGACTGGCTCCGTCATCTGTCCATTTGTCCAGGCTCCGGCGGCGGGCGTTCATGAAGAAATTGCTGACGGTGGTGAGTTCGAGGCCCAGCTGCTGCGAGATGGTGAGCTGCATCTCTTTGGAAGGCCGCTTGTTTTCTTTGAAGATGGCCAGCAGCGTTCGCCTCTGCAGGTCGGTGAAGACCAACCGGGATTTCTTTGGTGTGTTGTTGCGCTCCTTCGCTGTGTCCTGCTCCTTCCGCTTGCACGCTGCAACCGATAAATGGGAAACGAGACAAGACATGAACGATGTTAGAGTTGCCCATTCTTTTTGTATCATCTCATCCAGTAACAGTGGCGTGCGGAGCTGTGTCGGTGCCCGGTGCCGACCCTGATGGTGATGTCCATTGGAAACCGATTGTCAACGCCCACCATCGACTTTGCACGCTACTGTGTACTATGCAAAACTCACAAAGAGTTTGGGATGTTGAGCTTTCAGGTGAAACGTCAAGCCCAACGTAAAATGCACTCTAACCTTTATAGGTGAACTAAATCTGACTGTCTCCAAACATGTGAACGCAATGTCCAACTGTTTCATGTTTTAGTTTTTTTTTTGCGCAAAGAGCTGTTCTCAGACAAGGAGCTGAAAGGCACAATTGAAGTCATGAATGAATGTGACAGACAGTTGTCAACGCACAACAGTCTTTTTCGAAGAAAAACATTCAGTTTTTAGTTGAAAAAGATAGCATAATTTTTTTAATAAACGTGACACTCCAAAATGGCACAAATGACAGTTTCTATCCCTTTTTAATTAAAATGACCCCGTGCAATCCAAACTTGAGTTTAAATCTGTTTGATGAGGGTGATAAAAGTAACTGAAAAATAGAGCTGAGTAAAATGAATGTACATTTTTATATAATGCCAAAGAAATTGAATGGCGGACTTGTTCGTGCATCATAGCATATTATAGTCATTCTCAGTATTTTCCAGAGGTGGGTCTTCGAGTCACCACTGATGGGAGGTTCGTCAGTCAGTTTTGCTGACGAATAATGGGAAATTTAAAAAAAAGAAAAACGACGGACTGCTCACTGACGGAAATGGGTTTCCGTCCGTCAGTGTAATCGTCACTAACCGGGTCAAGTACCTCTGTGTCTGTCAATGACGGACGCCCATTTTGCTGACGACTGACAGAAACACACCCTGCCTGTCTCTTGTGTTTGTTCGCGGGGATGAATGTGGCATGGTTGCTTCCACTGTCCATATATGGAAACGCTTTGCACTTCCTGTACAGTTGGTGGCGGTATGCACCATAGAGCTGTAATCTGCCAATGAACTAAGAAGACGAAGTAGAAGTCAACAATTCTCATATACAGACAGGAGTAGGAGGTAAGCCATTTTAAACTTTAAATTAAAACTTTTGGGCGTTTTAGCAGTTAAAACAGTGACAGGGAGCCACCTGTGTTCTCGCTTTACACAACAGTTCAATAGATTGGCAAATAACTGTATGTAAAACGTATGTGAGTGTATGTGTGCGTGTAAAGCTCTTTGGACAGTCACCATATGATGTAGATACAATGAAATATATAGCTTACTCCATTTACCTTTTTAATCAAATTGGATTTTTCATCTGTTTTATTATGATGTTGTTTTTTTTTACTTTGGACGGATTGACAATAGACTGGACTTGTGAAATTTGCTGACGGTTAAAATAACATGACGGACTGACCGACTGACAGTTACAGTTTGGGACGGCTTGAAATAATGATGGATTCATGATGGACGAGTGCCCAGGCTGCTGACGAATGAGGAAAGACGGACAGGCAAAATTTAGTAAATTGCCTACTTCTGGTATTTTCTTAGTAACCTTTAGTGGCTTGTCTCACAATAATGAATACCTCTCTCATATCAATTACTTCTGGGCAACACTTTTACTATATTTATTGCACTGGTTCTCATTAGCTGACCCCATTGTGATGGAATAGCCGAGCACTGATTTCCTCCTAAAGTCGTGTAGTCCAGGTTCAACAGGTTCATTATTGCCAATAGTAATGGCCACAATTTCTATTATCATATGCATGGTTAGAGAAAGTTAGCAGTGATTATTTTGTGACAAATCCACAAGCAATAACACCAACAAATTTAGATTCCTTCTTAGGTGTCTGAATGAAGTATGCACAAGTCACGCCGACCTATCAATACGAAGATGGTTGAGTTCCCATTTTGTGGGGATCTTGTGACACTCTTCGTCTTGCCACTTCTCAGCTTTTTCTCACACTTCCAATACTCGAGTGCAGGGTTAGTTTTCAAGCAGAATTTGAAGTGACTGGAGCATCAAAAATGGACTTCACCATTCCATCAGATGTTTTTACCGAATGTACACTACAGAATGAAACCGAACATGCTGGCGGAGTCTTTAGAGAAGGGGTCACCATGTAGTGCCTGCGGGCAACAGGTAGCCCCCAAGAACCACATATAGCCCGCAGGTCTGTTCTAAAAGCCACTCACCAGTGATAGTACATTGGGATTTTGTAGGAATGTTGTAGAAGTGATCTTTTGAAAATGTAAACTCTGGAAGAGTTTTATGGAAATAAAGTGTTGCAGACCCATGTTTGTCTGTTTCCTAATTATTGTGAGAAATCATTACCATGAACAATTATCCTCTAGAGGTGTCATAATTATTCAATTAATCAACAACTAATTGGTTTTCAAATTAATCGACAATTATTTTAATAATTGCAATTGTTTAAAGCCTTTGTTCAACTCAAAATTGTCCAAACTCTTTGATTTCTGCCCCTCAGCTGTAATTATTCTCTATTTTCTTTAGCCCTTCATGAAAACAGGTGTTTTAATTTGAAATAATATCCATCCATCCATTATCTGTACCGCTTATCCTCCCAAGGGTCGCGGGGCATGCTGGAGCCTATCCCAGCTGTCTTTGGGCAGTAGGCGGGGGACACCCTGAATTGGTTGCCAGCTAATCGCAGGGCACACAGAGACAAACATCCGCCCTCACAATCACACCTAGGGGCAATTTAGAGTATCCAATCAATTTACCATGCATGTTTTTGGAATGTGGGAGGAAACCGGAGTACCCGGAGAAAACCCACGCAGGCACGGGGAGAACATGCAAACCCCACACAGCCGGGATCGAACCCACGACCTCTGAACTGTGAGGTGGACGTGCTAACCAGTCGACCACCGTGCCGCCTTGAAATAATAATTCATTTAAAATAAACATTAGCAAATATCTGCTTTCGATTTGGAAAACAATGAGCTCAGAACCAGTAACTGAATCAGTTTGAAAAAACTTGGTAAGTACATCAATCGCTCTAGTGTGATATTGCTTCATTGTTTTTTAGTTGTTAAACAATATCAAATAAACAATAATTGGCTGATAATAATTAGGGCTGGGACAATACACTTTGTCCCAATCCGATATGGATTGGTTACTGTTCCAGTAACTGTTCCTGATACACAGGAGTGCAATAAATAAAACTCCATTTACAAAGCTCAACTTTAAGGACCTCAATGTTCCAAAAGTATGTAATTGAACGAGGAAAACAACATGAAGTATCGAAAGGGTTGATACTTGGTATCGGCATAAAAAGTACCACGATACATCGCGGTATGATATTTGTTCCCAGCCCTACTAAACTGTAACTGGGAAAAAATGGCTTTGTAATACACCTTCGTGTAAACTAAAATTGTATTTGATGAATCGATGGAAAAATCTATTCTAAAAATATTTGATCGTGACAGCCCTTGTGTCTTCGCATAAATTAATATCATTAATTATTAATAATTACAAATAATGAGAACTTATTGTCGCTTAATGAAAAGCAACTCAGCAGCAGTTTTCACCAAAGTATGAAAAAAAAGTGCAGACAAGTCAAGTGTCAAATGTAAATGGAGAGGCATCGTAAACACACAGACACACACACAAACACAATGGCACTGCCATCAATGAACAAGGCGCACGCTTGAGTGATTCAATCAGGTTTTTTTTTTCACCCTCTGATCGGGGTTACAGTGAGGATCAAATGCACAATTATATTATTCAAAAAGGGTTTACCGGTCTGAGAACAAGGGGGAGGGTTGAGAATAAAGCAGTTGGTGAGCGTAAAGGGGAGGGGTGTATTCTTTAAAGGTGAGACAGGATCAGTGGGATCAATAAGGCAGAGTTGCTCTGTCTTTCATCAGCTTTTGTTGCTAAATGCATCTATAAGCACAGACAGTATCAGCAGAAAATATGGAAGATCACTTAGATAGTTTACCTCCTTCGTCTCGGTCATAGTATTATTGTAACTCCATTGTAACAGTCCCCCGATGATGCAATCAATTTTGTTATGTCAGTATTATTCAGCCCTGCATTATTGCACAAAATGGGGGCTGAGTAGCAGTCGATTCTTTCTTCCTCAAAAAACTATCAACATGAACGTAGTCACATTCGGATCCTTTTGTGCAGCAATTTGTTAAGATGTTCTCTCTTTGGAGGCCATTTGTTAAACATTTCTATTTGCCCCCATGTGACTCCAAGACTCAACAAACCTATAGACTCGGCCCCAGTGATAGTGTTGATGACCTAGTATGTGCGTGAGGGTTGAAAGTCCACATGATGTGGAGTCAGACTTTTTTTTTTTTAATTCTGTTTGTACCTGTAAATAGCCTTCGAGACAGCTTATATGTCCCGTCAACTCGTGATGGCCAAATGAAGCCTTCTGAAGACTTGGAGCTTTCCATCCAAATGATTTCAAAAGGTTCATTTCTTGATCACTTCATGCGCAAGTCCATCTGCTAGCCAAAACATGATTATCATTTAAACTACATGTGATGGCTTTTTTTGGAGTCTTACAACTATATCTGTCATGGAATAATCACTGAAATTAAAACAACATAATTATATTTTGTCATTTATTCATGTAATCTGTTTATGATTCATTTTTGGTTAATGCTATGGTACGAAATAAACAAACCAAAGAGGACACGGCGGGTTTATGTTTAAACTTTTTTTTTCCAAAGATTGTGTCCGCAGCCCCACAAGTGACATTGAAAAACCAAAAAGTATTTCATGAGCACGCTTGGACTATTTTGTATGCACAAACTACTGACTGTAACTACTTTGCGAGCACAAAGTAGTCACGGCTCTGTACTGGGAAGTTGGGTAAGTAAATCGAGTGAACCTGCTTTCGAAATTGGACGTAGAGGATGGCGAAAGCCACGCAATGGACATCCATTATCGATACCGCTTATCCTCGCGGGGCGTGCTGGAGCCTATCCCAGCTGTCTTCGGGCAGTAGGCGGGGGACACCCTGAATTGGTTGCCAGCCAACCGCAGGGCACACAAAGACAAACATCCGCACTCACAATCACACCTAGAGGCAATTTAGAGTATCCAATCAACTTACCATGCATGTTTTTGGAATGAGGGAGGAAACCGGAGTACCCGGAGAAAACCCACGCAGGCACGGGGAGAACATGCAAACTCCACACAGGGAGGCCGGAGCCGGGATCGAACCCACGACCTCTGAACTGTGAGGCGGACGTGCTAGCCAGTCGACCACCGTGCCGCCCACAGTGGACATGTCAAATTGTATTTTAGGCTTAGGATGAGCTTCAAAGACCTGAAAAGCCTGGCATTGCAAGGAATAATTGTTACCAACAGATATTTAAATAAACCGTTGAGAACCAGGTTGCTTTCGCGGCTTTGGTACTTGACACTAGGATTGATTTCATTTGAATTTAGTAGCTTGTGCGTACAAACTATCTGTTTTTTTTTTTTCAAAGTCATGTCTGGCTCTTCATTATTGTGTATCAATTATTATTCGTGTTTAATTTTTACTTGGCTCATACTTCTAAGTAAAACCAGATTGTTTTTTGAGAAGAAAAAAAATACATACTTGAAAAATATGTTCATGACCTCAAACCGAATTGGAGAAGAAACAATCTTTGGATTGCAATAAAAGAATCTTCTGGATTATAGTCGTAACATGTTTCATTGCATACCGGCATATGATGTGTGATTTCTACTTGGTGGCTTGCTTCGAAGCCACAATTTGTTGTCCCATCAACGCCATAATTCTAATGAATCGTGTTACCAACAGATGAATTAAAAAAAATTATATTGTATATTTAAAAAAAAGGGGGGGGGGGTCTAATTAGTGGAAGACACTTTTGCATTTGTGTATGCTTGTGGTGCTAATGGGATGAAAACTATAATTTTTTGGGGCGTTTTTGCCTCATCTCTGATCTTTTCCTCCTCCCCCAGTTTTGCTTTCATCATCACTCTTTGAGCCATCCATTAGCTCCCTGCACCATTGTCTTGCGTCCATCCACCTTCATCGTTTTCCTTATTCTGGCCTGCTTGCATCACTCTCCCCTGCCTCTCCCTCATCCTCATCTTTCTGACTTGCTTCATCCCTCTTTTTTCCTTTCACCAAGGCTTGCCTCCTCTTGCACTCTGTATCATTTTTTTATTGCACCATTACCACTTAAGCCTGGTATCCATTACAGTGAGGGCATGTAAGTGCAGGGTAAGTAGTAAAGTCGTCCTTCAACATACATTTCACTGCTGGAGTGTGGCGCCACATCTTGGCACATCAAAACACTCCATCAGGAGCCAGCAGAGCTGAATGATTATTTTGTTCAAGCTTTTGTCAGCAACTTGTCACACGTGATACTGTTTCTCCCAAATATTCACGCTGTTAATTGACTTTTGAGTCCACCGCGTCTATTATCTAATGCTGGAGTCTAGTTGTGGTCTAATGATGACAAATGTAGTTAATGACTACTTGTACACAACATAATCAATAATATAGAGCTCTATCCTAGACCCTTTGTGGTTGAAACCGATGGCATATGAACTCAGATAAATTCTCAGCAAATGTAGCAACAATAGCATATAGTCATTGTCATGTGAAAAACACTTATCTCAATTTTTTTCAATTTTCTTATTTTTACATGAATGGTGTTTCCGCGTTACAGACATCGCATTAACGTGAAAATTTAAAAAAAATCAAAAATTGGATATTAGTGTTTTTCACGGTACAGCGACGATATACATAATACACAATGCATAGCACTAACACTCATTTTGTCCTGTCCACGGGCAGCTGTGGACAAGTGTTAGGATTGTCCCATACCATTGTGGGGACCTTGGTTCAAGACCTTTCACCTCAAACGTTTGCTCACATGGCGTAATGTCCTTGAGCAAGACACCGATACCCCCGTACTGCTCTCCGGGCGTCTAAGGATCGCCGCTAATAGTTCGCTACTGTGTTTGGCTGGGGTCAAATTGTGTGTACATGACAAATAAAGATGATTTTTCTTATTTTCAGAGACACACAATTGCAGAAGGTTTATATTTAGGTGTACAATATTTTAGCACTTAGCAATCACTCAGCACTACACAATATCCCTGTGTATGTGTTAGCGTGTGTGGTTGTGCTTAATGTACCGTGATGATTTCCTCTTTCCATTTTGATAACCGGAAATGCTCTCTCTGTCTCAACGGTGTACTGTATCTCTACCTAGTTTGAAAAGGAAAACTTCCAAAATATAAGTATCGTTACGGGATTGAATCCAGGCCTTGATATTTCCACCAAGCAATACGGCTCAGTTCAATTCATTGTGGTACACAGTTCTATGAGTTTCCATTGATCAAAGGTACAGGAGGCTACCAGAATAATCCATTTTCCTGGCCATCCTACAATTGGGGTGAAAACCACAAGACACACAGCAGTCAATTGATTGCTTAACAGAATTTTTATTTCTATCGAATATTGGGAAAAGACAACAAAGTGTGTGTTTTAAAGCGTTTTTCCTCCATGCGCCAAAAAGAAAAAAAAAAGTTGCTGGATTTTATCCATTGCTCTCTTTTGGTGACTGTTGTGTTCGACTTTGTTTCGTTCAATAGTGGGTTTTATCATCCTTCTGTGATGTCACACTATTTTTGTAGCCCATAGGAGAAACAGCAGCTATTGTTGGACACTATGACTATCAATTAAGTCAATGATCCACACTGGCTATTCTTTTCTGTTTATGTCAGATATGTCCAAAGTCCGGCCCGGGAGCCAAATGCAGCCCGTGGTCAAATTTTATTGGGCCCACAGCGTCTGTCATAAAATTAAGAATGTCTGGCCCGTAGCCCCGTTGACAAGCATATCAAATGAGCTAAATACAATTTCACATTTACGCACAGGAGGGCAGCAGCACTCTGCCCAACTCCATAACCGTGCGTGACCCTTTTCGGAAATGGCGAAATAGAATGTCTAAAATGGCGAGAATTAATACAAAAAAAAGGAAAGTTGACAAGAGGGCTGACAATTTAAGGAAAGGTGGAAATTGGACTATTTTTTCACGGGAATACTCAACAACTGTGTCTGCCTCATTTGCAAGGAGACTGTGACTTATTTCCCTGTTTTTAAAACACAAAAGTTCAGTGAACATTTATTTTGAACAATATGCCATGTTTCAAATTAACCCTGACCTGTGCTGGTGAATATGATGTACCGTACATATATTTTTTTAACATATTTCCCTGTTATTGAATTACAAATTTCAGAGAACATTTACTGTAATTGCCAGTACATTCATGTTTAAAATGTAATTTGCACTGGTTAATACCGTACTTTTTTTTTTTTTTTTTTATCTAAAAGTTCAGTGAACATTTAATTGCCAGTGATATGTCATGTTTCAAATGGACCAAAACACATGTTTAAGAATTTTGGAATTCAGATAAAGTCAAAAACTAAAATGTGCTTGTATTTATTTGTGTTCCATGTAAAAAGAATGTCAGGATAAATGGTTGGCCCCTCATATTTTCACCTCACCAAATCTGGCCCTCTTTGCAAAAAGTTTGGACACCCCTGCTTTATGTAAACATTCATGCACACGCACACATGTGAAAACTTGTTTGCGATCAATTCCACATACACTGTCCTACTGGTGGAAATACCCACAGGAGCACTAAAAGTGTAATCACCCGTTGCTTAAAGACGTTTTTAATGTAAAGAAAAATATGGAATTACATCAGCGCTATTCAATACACTTAGCGGCTGAAGCACTTAATCATTAGTGTAACTGATTGGAGATCAATATGAGCATAAAATGAATGGTGTAAATGTGCTCTGAGTGTGTTTCTGAGACATTTGTGATTGGGAACACAGCATGCGATGGTGTTTTGGAAGCTGTTTTACAGGGAAGGCATCAAATTATATATTCACCAAATAGTTGCATTCCAGTGTATATACATGACCAATCAAAAATCAATTCTCTTTGTATTGTCAGTCCACCGTGTATACCATCATACCATCAAATTAAGGTCATGTTTACCAGGAGCAACAGGCTGGTCAATCGCATCTATCTATCTATCTAACTATCTATCTATCTATCTATCTATCTATCTATCTATCTATCTATCTATCTATCTATCTATCTATCTATCTATCTATCTATCTATCTATCTATCTATCTATCTATCTATCTATCTATCTATCTATCTATCTATCTCTCTATCCATCCATCCATCCTCAGGACACGATGTAACTATGGCACTAGAATGTGTAACTAAACTCCAAATTGCTGAAAGTTAGAATTTCCAGGCAAGACTCTCTGGAAAGATATAAAGGCTTCGGGGAAAACATTCACTAACCTTGACTTGCTAAATGTTGACAGTGAGGATAAGTCAAAGGGAGCCACTGTTTAGTCACACACATACGCACACACGCACACAAACATACCCACACTAGACTAATAGATGATGAGTTAACTGGCTTCTCTGTACTCGTTCTTATCAGCTTTGTTTTTGGCGTCCTGAAGCCATCGGTGGTCTGTCTCACAGCACACAGCGCCGGCAGAGAGCAAACACGGGCAGAAAGATAATATTCTGCAATCAATAGATGAGATTGTTATTTGATGATTGATCAAGAGGAGGTTGGGCAGCGATAAAGGGAAATCCTAGCAAACCGCTCACCGTTGTGCTTGTCTCTATTTTGATCAGCGCTCGGTCATACGTGTTGATCAGATTTCTTTGTAAGGTGCAAAACAGCCCAGACATCACAGCTAAATACTTCAAGTTGTACTAGTCTGGCGTTTTTTTAAATTCTATTTACTGTTTAGGATTGAATGTAGTGAAACAGGAAGTACAATGTGGAGTGCAGTGGTTGGCACAATGTTTGGGTATAGATAATGTGTACAATTTGGAAGTATGGATCGTGAATGGATGTGGATGATGAATGGAAAGCCTGATGGCCGGATAGCGAATGGATAGACACACATTTCCAGCTACTCTCTCGCAGTAACCTGTCACTATTAAAGGCTGTAATATCAACAATTTGATCTTATCCATCTAATCTAAAACCTAATCCAATAACAGATGGTATCAACTAAATGAATCCAGTTATGTGGCACAATCAAATAGAAGAGGATTCCACCCAATCTCATAAGTCGAATGCGCATCAAACGAGAGCTCCTTTTAATGCTTTTACCACCAAATTTGAAATGGGGGGAGGAAAGGAAATCTGAACGTCAGTTTTCTTCATTGTCCCGCCTTATGTTCAGGTTTGCTTTTGCTTTGTCAGCACAAGCAGAGCCAATGATAAGACTTAGGGTCAGCTGAAGAAACACTCTCCGGAGGGGAGATAGTTCTGTAAATCCTATCTCTCTCAAAATAGTGAAAAATTGAGGATGAAGTCCTAATTCGGTCCTTTATACAGTAATTATTGTTAATGACAGAACACTAAAATTATACAGTGAACTGGACAACCATAATAAGATGAAAATACATAATGTATTACATAAATATAAAAAAAAGACAATCTGTCACAACATGCTATGAGCCAACCACCAGTAAATTATGCTTGATAACAGTGAACTTCAACATACATGCGGAATCCAGACAGTGGACGCTATCAATATTAGCTGTGTTGCATTAACTCTTTTGACATAAACACACTTTCTCTTATAGTATAAATATCTTTACTCTTCTACATAAAAAAACTGTACAGTAATTCTTGAATAGAAAATGTCCCATTTTCATCAAACCCTTAATTTTAAGAGGCAAAAATCATGTCGTACATGTACATGTCGATTTGAAAACAATTCCTCCCACCTATTTACATTTTAAATGATCTGTTTTCCAAGGCATCAAAACAATTTTGCTTTATTGACAATGAGGGTAAAGTCTTCATTTTGATAGTATGTTCATCGTCTTATTTCCGTTACATTGCGGTGGCAAAATCATAAAAACTCTCTCTGTGGCATACATACGGTCAGTCAGCCCCCCACACCCCCTCACTGCCTCCCGTTCTCTTCCAGGAACCAGTCTAGATCAGGTTCCTACAGATCAATGGAGATCTCGGTCCGTACCGTTTACGTTATCGTTGCCAGTATTAATGCTCTTTTAATCTGCTCTGGATTACTGCCATCGATCCACATACATCCACCCCAACGCACGGGCCAAGCCCAAACTGCTGCTTCACGATCGAACACGCACACACACACACACACACACACAAACACACTGCTGCAGAAACCTGAGTGACTCAAACACACACAGAGAATATCTAAATAAAGCGGAGCACGGACAACAAATGTTGCTGTTTGGTGTCAGTATCGGTGCGTCAGCTGAGCATTGATCCACTACAGACGCACATCAGCACATTTGCAGGCAGCTGGGGCAACACACAGACAAGGATTATCAAACAACAGCCAATCTATTTTTCACCGAATGCTGATGATTCATTCATGTTCTATATCACATACCCTCATTAGGGTCACGCGTCACCTGGAGCCAAAGCCATCTGACATTAGGCGGGAGCCAGCCAGTAGCATGGCGTATATAAACAAATGGCCAGTCACACCTATGAGACAATTAGTGTGAAGATTCAAACCCTCAACTCTCAACTGCGAGGCTGTGGTGCTAAACTAGATACCAATCTGTTGATTATATAGGTCATAGTTAAAAAAAAAAAATCTTCACTCAAGGTACTAGATGCTTGTAGTGGTGTTTAATTTTACCATGATATTAAATCAGATGTACCTATTTTAATCTCATTATTGCACAGTTTTGTCCAACACAAGGTCGAATACCACAAGGCAATGAGTTTTATTCGTCCTTTGATTTCTCTCAGTGCTGTTTGTCTTTCACCATAAAGCCTGTCCAGAGACTGACGCCTCCATGCCGGGTGTCTTTATTCATTACACCTGCAGACAGAGTTATTTCAGCCACGCTGTGACACCAATACTAATGAACCAGAGGGAAGTAGAGGGTGACAGTGAACATTTCTGAACGACAACACGTAGAAAAGACAAAGCAGAAAATTACGTTTGGGTGCGGAGTGATGTCCAGAGTTTATACTGTTCGTTTTGATCCACAATAGCTACTGTTTGAGTTATAATGCCATCAAATATCTTTGTAACATTCATCTTGCTGAACAGCAGCCATGTAAGCTCTCATTAAAGACCAAGAGTGACGTAATTTCAGAAAATGACAAATGAAATCTAAGTAAAGTAATTAAGTGTTATACAAAAAAAATAAAGCATGAACAAGTCATTTCTATTTCATATATTTGACAAAGTAACCGTTTTTCCGAAGTGAGTGCCTGTGGAGCTCGAAACCGGAAGTGCGACGTCATTAGATGAACAATAATGGCAGAGCTCAATGTGGAAGTGTACAAAGCCGCTTAGAAACGGACTCAGAAAGCGATATTTCAAACTTATCTGAGGGGATCCAGGTGTTTGAAGAGCTGGAGAAAGAGGAGGATGATGGCATAATGCATGTTGGACCGTATATGCATGAGCCAGATGCTCAGGAGGATGAATGGAGTGAAGACGAGGCCCACTGAGAGCAGAATGGTAAGCTAAATAGGCTACGGTTATTAGCCTAGCGTTATTGTTTGAAATTCGATGCTGTGCCGCCCTGTAAATTACGCACTATGAGATGACCTATTTGTGCCATATATTCTACTAGCACTGAGAGCCACGTACGTCATAGTCACTCGTCGACGATTACCGGAGATTGACAAATATTTGCATTTTCATTGTTAAGCGCGTTGCTATGGGTCTAATTATGAATCTGGGTGAGTTGTGTCATATAAATGAATGCAAGTATGCTAAAAATAGTTTTAGCCGTTAGTCCTACTCAAACAATGGTTGGCCAAATTTACTTCACACTTGGTCTTTAATGTTATGGATGTTATAGTCCAAGGCTAATTGGATGTTTGGGGAAGTTTTGATCAAATGTTATCATGTCAGCCCAGAGTAAAATTTCAATGAAAAACATTTGAGCCAACTGTAGATTTTTCATTGTTGCATTCATTCATAATTTTCATTAGTCACACTCTGAATAAAACATGAAAAGAAAATGGAAAAAAGCTAAAGCAAGATGTAGTCTACTTTATGTAAAGATGGTATGGAACATTGTTCATTCATTCCAGTTTCCATTTACTCAAACTTGTGAGTGCTATTTGTGAGGAGCGAGAGGGCCTAGCTCACAACCTACATTTTCTTCATTCAGAAAGTGTTTGAAATCGGGACTCAAGTTCTTCCAAACCAAAGCCATTTATAAGAAAAGGTCTGATTTCTACTTCTGGTGGAGAATTGTGTTCATGCCCCTCCCTTATTTCTTCCTGCTGATGTTTACGTGAATTCTACAAGCGCTCGATCTCGATGAGCTCAGCGTACAGATGTCACGTTTGATTTGAGCGCCTTAATAAAGCTGAGACAGGAGCATTTTCTCCTCTGAACTTGGGCTGCTCTGTTGAGCTGGGCAACACTTGTACCACTGCAACACCTCCATGGTGCCGTAATTGCCGCGGACAGTCTAAATAAAATAAATCACTACACAACGGCCGTGATATTCTAAGCCACCGTGAAGGTTGTAAAGAGTGAGACTGAGCAAGGCTCATTATTTACACTTTTAAAATATTGATAAGCTGCTGTATTATTTTCATGCTTGTGTTTACACCCACTGGTGAAATATTTGGTACAAAAAAGAAAAAAAAAGAAAGAAGCAGAGCAGCCTGAAATATTGTGGTTCTGTTTCCCTTTTACTCAGAAGGTGAAAAACCACCGACCACAAAGCACAGACTTTCAAAGGCCACTTGCTGATGTAGGGGGACAACGGGTCTCCCACTTTATGTGGAGTCGCACAGCAATTTGATCTCTTGTGCTGCATCCCACAGTTTGATTGACTGTCGTTTTCTAAAGTCAGTACCCCGCTGGACAGACTAAAACCCGCCTTTTATCCCAAGGCTATCAAGAAAGCAGTCAAGGCTGTCATCACAGGTCGGGTGCCAATCAAACCGTGCATCCTGCAAGCACCTCGGCTGCCTTTGCTTTATCTAACGGATGAGAGGAGCTGCAGTTACAAAAAAAAAAAAAAAAACCTAATAACCTGGTGAAGGTGATGGAAGGCAGTTCTCAAAAGAATGGTAACAAATGTCAAGAAAACATCAGTCATCGTCACCTTAATCTCATGTTAGTTACAAAAAAAAACCAACAACCTTGGATTTGGCTTGTGAACCACAGATTAAGCGTATAACCATAACCACAACTACAGGAACTGCACAGCCAACAAAACTGGTAATTTGGAATGGTTGCTGGATAACAAGCCATTTAATCAATGAGAACAGCTGAGCTGCTCTCAAACACCCAACGTCTGACTGTAACCGCTTTGCTGCAGCTGCATTTTTCACTGTCTTTGTGAATGTATGCAAGGACAGGAGTTTATTTGGAGGTTTAAAATGACACCCAACGCTACTCAGCTTTCTTGCTAGAGCATTTTAACAACCACCACAGCTGCAAGTGCTGAACATAAAAACACAGCATAATAATAATCATCATCAAAATAAAAAAAATAAAATAAAAATTACATACTGAAAAATACAAAAGAGCTCCCTTCACATTGACATTTGATCACACAGTAGGTGCAGTTTCTCCTTTCTGCACAGTACGCATCCTGTGTAAAGCAGTTAGCAGATGGAAGAGAGGATCAAGATTGAAGTTTCCAGTATGTGGACGCTGGAATCATAGATGTCTCTGGCTAAGATGTTAAAATGACATCTAGCATGACGTCCTTCCCATTTGCTACAAGCTGAGTTTGAATGTAAACAAACCACAGCCGATAATTCGTCCAGCGGTGAGTAACCTCTTTGCCCTCTTACTCACTTCACTTTGACTCAACTCATGACTCAACTTCTTCTTACGCTTAATGAGCTGGATTCTTTTTCCATATTATTTTATTACCAAATCACATCAAACAAAAGGTAATTATAATAAAGAAAAACTGATTATGTAAGTCAATTATATTGTTATATCATTATTATGAATGTACTAATGACAATTACCCATTTGGAAAAAAAAAATGACAAAACTAAAAAACGAGTCTTGTAGTGTCATCCAATCGTTTTCTGGGGTTAAAATAGATTTTATATTAAGGTTTAACCAATATTATGACCACTTGGGTGGTACAAAGATAGTTAAAATTGTTTTCTTTAAATGAGATATAGTTTTCCACATGCACCTCAATTAATGATGTCTTGAGGGACCGCTTTGACAGGTCTTGCACATTGTTGACTAGGCGAATGATGCCGCTACTATACAAACCTAGAGCGCCACTGCACAAGTGCTCGAGAAGATTAAATTACATTGAGATGCGTTTGCAATCGTAAGAACAAAATATAACCCTAATTACTGACATTGGAGAAACAATTACAAGACATTGTCGCAATGTCATGTGGATGCAAATATTTATGTGCTTCTTCCATTTACGTGTTGCAGTATGTTGTCCTGGTGCTTAGTAAACAAGTGAACATTACACCCCCATTTTCTGTCAAATCATCTCAAACTGACATACTACAAAGCTCTCACGCCTCCTCCCAGCAGCCCGAAATCCATTATTATGGATCAATAGCGGACGGTGAATATGCAGGAGGTCCAAAGAAGAGAACCTGAAAACAGAAGCAATCTGTATTCGCGCAGTCTGCAACTGTAAGACTAAAGACACACACACACAAAAACACAAGGAGAGTAACTGCTGGTAATTGGCGTGCCATAAAGCAGAGTCCAGCTCATTAATAATGCACCGAGTCTGCTTGCAGCTGGACATGTAAAATGGAAAGTATTTCAGAGTCTGATCACTTGGATTTGCAGTGCAATTTGACCAATACTGGACTTATATAGTTAACGTACACATATTCAAGTGTGTCATTTCAAGAGTCTTAACATAATGGTGAATCAGTTCCAATTTCTCCAATGACCTAACATTCCATGCGTGAACGGATGTGAGTTCATCCTATGAGTGTATTAGTCATACATGTGATCCATTTTTCATCGTTACTCATCCCCCTACCGCCCAGAGGCGTTTAATTTTAAATACCCGAAAAGAGGATGTCAAAGCTATTGTTGATTAGTAGCAAAAGTGTCAAAAAACGTATTACTGTTGTTCTGCTGCAACTGTTTCTGTGGAAATATGAGCTCGCCTATTCTAACACAGATTTGAGGATCGTTTTCTTTTCATCCATAATTCACTTGGAGTCACGGGCAGCATCCTCCAACCAAACAATGGGCTCCGCACTTCCTCCCCCCTTTTGTTCCCTCCCTCCATTTTGCCTGGTTAACCCGGCTGTGAGGTGAAGAAGAAGTGAAGTGAGCAGACCGAGGAGGGTCACGCCGAGATTCCCATCAATAATTCATCGGGCTGCTGCTGCCTCTGCTCTTGTGTTCAATTCCCCCGACAATCACATAATACCTCCCCCCAAAAGAGAGAATGAGAGGGAGAAACAGATTCAAAAAAGGTAGGAGGAGGCAAAGAGGCAACACTTGGGACACATTTCGAGGCTGCACCTTTGAGCGTTTGCCAACCAGAGGAATAGCCCCCATAGACTCTCCTTCAGGAGTGTTTTTGTAGGAATTAATTCACAATTTCAGAGCCCTTAAACCTGATGGGCGGAGCTTGACACAGCTTCAATGTAAATTGTAAGCGCACCAAACTAAATTACAAGCCAATGATTACAGTTGAATTCATGCATTCCTCTGCTTGAAGTCTTCATTGGGCGTTGGGCGTTCCAGCAGAGCAAAGGTGTTTTCTTTTACACGCCCTGGGCCCACCGGACAATTTTTTGCGACTGAAAGTAGATTCGATTTTAGACCCTGTGAAAGCAGGTCTAGGTCTTGGCGCAGGTGGCGTAATGTGATTTTGGTGGATTTGATCAAGGTGCAAGCAGACGCTTCGCGGACGTGTGTGGTGGATGTCATCATATTTCATTCATAAACATGACAACAGCATACATCAAACCCTCTGAAGCATTGTAGAAATGTATTGATTGAACGCGTCATCTTTAATATATATATTTTTTTAAACTGACCGCGACACAGCTATGTTGTCTGTGAGTGTGGAGAAGGGTTGTCACACACAGACACATGATCTGCAGTGGAAGGTAGGTCTCCAAGTGCCAACTTGACAGCGGCCAACTTTACATCATCTGAAAGTAGAGATCTTTTTGCAGTTCCTTATATATGTGCTTTGTGTGCTCCGATCTTGTGCATGGACTCCAATGAGTCTAATTTTGCTTCCACAATGTCAACCCTCTCCTTTACCAAGTTTAAAGGGAATGAGTGGAACCACTTTCTTTAACCAAGAAGTAAATTGACTGCTTTCACTCCCCCAACGGCGCAAACACCCCTTTCTACCTGCGCCTGTCTACCAAAATACCAAAAGTAGAAAACTCCACCCAGAGAGATGACACTTTGTATTAGACTTGAATAGGCCCGAAAATAGGGCCCTGTATAACTACATAAAAAACGACAAAGCTAATGACCATGAAATAATTAAGTAGCTTGGTTAAGTACTGGTTTGCTGTAAGAGATGGGTCTTCAATCCTGTTCCTCGAGGGCCGCTGTCCTGCATTTTTTTCCATCCCTCCCTGCTGCAACACACTCGATTCAAATGATCAGGATTGTTATCTAGCTTCTGCTGACCTTTGCTGATTATCTGATCATTTGAATCAGGTGTGTTGCAGCAGATGGAAAACAGGCATGCCAGCGGCCCTCAAGGAACAGGATTGAATACCCTTGATGTAACCAAGTTCGAGAATGTGTTTCCATTTGCACCCAGTAGAGCAATGACAAAGAACATGTGTCGGCTGATTTAACCTCACCTCAGCTGTTTCCAAATCAGCAGGGCCCATGCTTTTGAGCGTATTAACGATTAAAGTTGAAAGACGATTTGCACTGGAGGACATAGTAGATGCAGAGGAGTGGCTCTAATGTAGACCCATATTCAAATGGACTACAATGTTTTTAAAAAGAACAGTCAAATTGGTAGCAATATTTATTTTAAAAAGATTCAGAGAGGCTTTCAAGTATCTTTGCCTGTTACATTTACCACAGCTAATATCAGGATGTTGCAGCTCTAACCTTTGACCCTAACTCTATAAAATGGCTGTAGCATTGTTGATCTAGGATTTGCAGCTCCCTGTTGTCCCATAATCGTTCAAAAAGTCATATTGGTGAAGAGTGACTGCAAGGAAATAACGATTGTAATCCCTCCACAGCCACATACATAATAACCACAGCTGATCACCTCCTTCAACAACAATGAGTCAGAGTGACTCGATGGTAGTTCGCAATAGAAAAACAAGCCAGAATTGCTTTATTAACAAAATCTGTATACCCGGTAATGTTTTTGGGATCCACACATACAGTTACTGTGCTGTAATTTATCTATTTATTTATTTATTTATTTATTATTTGAACCACAAACAAGATGCCGTGATTATGTGTGTGTGTGTGTGAAGTCCAAATCTCTCTGTGTGTGTGTGTGAAGTCCAAATCTCCATTTTACAAAAGATAACATAACTAAACTTTCAAAGGCTGTATTCCACGTGTGTGAAGTCCAAATCTTCATTTTACAAAAGATAACATAACAAAACTTTCAAAGGCTGTATTCCATCTACTTCATTTGTTTACACTATCCATGAAAATGTCAGATGGTTGCAGTTTTAGTTTACTTATGGTGTCATTCACCTGACAGCTTTTTGGAGTTTGGAAAATGCCTTTGGGAAAAACACTGACCACGACAATAACAATCTGTTCATTTCAAGGTAGCGTGGCAAAATATTTTATACAATTGAATGAAAGCCACCATCCAAGATTGAATTGTAGATGTTGAACAAATAAGCACGCCAATATTGGGACATGCAAAAGTCGGGCGGCTTTTGCATGCTCCACAAAACAGCAGGATGCTGTTCAATTTTCAGTCAGTGTGTGCATGCTGCCATTTTTCAACACACATAGCATGAAAGCGCCTCGCCCCAACCCCCTCTTTCACTCAAGGCATTTCCTGTTAATCTATATAATCAAACAACAGCCGTCAAAACCAAACAACCCCTGCCACGGGGTCGATAGACAGAAATCAAGGAATCAAAGAACAGTGTAATTGTGCAGAGATAATCTCATCTGTCAGAGCTTGAGCACAAACTGCTTGTATATACCTTTTAAAAGGAAGCAACAACGTGGAGATTATTCGGGTGTCTTGGTTGCTTGTTTTTGGACAGAATTCCTTACACACTGTATTTATAACTCTTTGCATTGATCCCTCTTAACGAGCAACATTTGCATGACACAATTCTGCCAAAGTCACACCGATTGATTGATTTTATTTCACTTTAAAACAGTTAGGCTAGACAAAAGTAGAACATATCGTTCATGATAAAAAGCTCAACAAACATTTTCGCCACAATCCTAAAAACATCTGTGTGTGTTGAAACCTTGACTAGTATTATCGAAATAAAATGTTGTGTATTTCACATAAATTCACTATAACTTGATATTCCAAAATGTAATTTAGTTTTGCTAAGCACAAACCACAGTTAATAAAACTTTTTTAAAAATAAAAATTATTTATTTAAAACTCTTTTAATCCTGGGAGAACCAATTTATTTGTTGGCACAGCAATGTAATCAGTCTATTTGAGCAAACCACCAATAAATACAATAAAAGTAATTGGAATACACGCAATCTAATTTAAAATTGAATAAATGTAATCTATGTTTGTCCAATTCAAAGCATTCTAAAATAAATTCAGATTTTTTTTTTGTGATTTAATAACAACCCTTACTTGAACAGTTTTGATTATTTTCTTGATTATGACTTTTTTTAAATCACTATTATTTTGGTAATAATTGAAATCAAAATTATTCAAACGATCATTTGTTTTTTGGTACAAAACAAGAAAATGTTTCAACGTACAAAATATAAAGACAAATACATTTCTTTGAAGCACTATAATTTTATAGCTTCCTTTTGGACCAAACAACATTCATAAAATTAGTTATTAGAAAATTAAAAAAAAAAAGGTGCAAATGTATAAATTCAAGTATATGATATCAATGTGTGAATAAACATGTGCGTTAGATATAAATGCATATTAATATATTTTTATGATTATGTCAATTTTGTAATCGTGGAGGCTAATAATCACAATTGTAATTGAATTTTTGATTAGTTGCACAGCCCTAATACACACTGGTTGAGCAAGACATACTTTTTACTTTCCCTTAAAAAAAAAAAAAAAAAAACATACTTTGTAACCTGATCATCCCATAACAGAGAATAACTTCATTTGAAAACCAAATTATTTTTAGGGCGTAAGCTTTTGACACAATTGTGTGCATCCTGACTAAAAATCAAAATGTATATTAAACTGTAGACAATATAACCACACCAACCATCAACAACTTGAAATAAAACACTTTTACTCCCCACATTTATTTGTAATTTTAGAATTTTTATGACAAACTACTTTTTCTTAATCAGCTTCATTACTGAGTGCATTCTGTGCTTTCTTCAACGGTATACACTGCAATACATAACTCTACTTCAAATACTTAAATATTTTTTTAATTGCTCCTCTAAAAAAATAGAATTAATATTTTGCTTTCTTTGATGTTTCTTTTCATGAATGATTATAATTATTTGTAATGCTGGTGGAAAGTGCCAATGTAAAACATTTACATTACATTTCAATGTAAAACATTAACATTACAATTCCACGGCTCTAAAATGTGTGATGAGCTCAAACATAATGAAAATACATGTGCGGCGTTGCTTTATTTACTCTAGATGGGGATGGAAATTATCATTAGGTGCATACATAATACTCAATTATTTGTTTTGTACTTTGTAACCCACTAGTTTTGGACTACAAAAACAAATACGCTTTTTGAAGAGAAAGGTGAAATGAACCTTGCCTTAACTGAGTGAACATCAGAAAACTGCTTGCACAGCACAACGAAAATTCAGCAGTATCACTCAAACGTCCTTTTGGTGCAATTTAGCACCACAATCACGTCTCTCCGTCATCTTTAAAAACCTACAACAACAACAAAAACACCTGAACCTTTTATAAGGTCCCTGCTGTTGGGGCTGTCCCCTGCAGTCATGGGGGATTGTTATTGGGACACAAACCAGGTTCTTCACTAGAGGGGGCCCCAGACCTATTGAAGTGACAACCTTTCTGCCACAACCTCCTGAGCCCCTCAAGCAAGCTGAATTTGTTCAGATAGCACCCCCCTTGTCTGTCTGTCTGTCTGTCTGTGTGTTTCTATCTATCTATCTATCTATCTATCTATCTATCTATCTATCTATCTATCTATCTATCTATCTATCTATCTATCTATCTATCTATCTATCCCATTGAACTAAAGTGGGAATTTACAGTGACTGCAGCATGCGCTATAATTTAATCAAGCATGGCCGAATCTCGTAATAAGCAATACAAATCGCTTGAATTTACTTTTTAACGACAGTTGACGGTAATTTAGTAGATCGTGTCCTGTGGGGGCACATAGTGAGGTGAACGGTGTGTTTGGAGGGAAATCCTCTAACCTGGTCATTCCCCATCGATCGCCTTTTTGTTGATCAATAATGGTAAACATAATGCCATGTGATTCCAAATAAAATTAATTAGTTTCACTTGGTCGTTTGTTTATTTTTCTCCCCCTCAGTAGCGACACACCTATTTCAAATTAAAACCAGACAAACGCGCTGACCGTATTTTGGTGACAAAAACATAAATAATAGCGCATAGCACATCAACGTAAATAATAATGATAATAATAATGATAATAATAATAATAATAATAATAATAATAATAATAATAATAATAATAATGTTACCTGCCAATCTTAGAGCCGACATCCTCTGAAACTCGGGCTCCTGCAGCCACTTCCACATCCGCCTGAAGGTCTCCCGGCCCGACTTTAGTTTACTCCATGGTTTGGGGTTCCTCAGCAGGTCCGACAGGGTCCCCTGGGAGCGGCACAGGACCCTCTGGGCGAAGATGGCCTGAGGAATGCTGTACCTTTTCAGCTCGGCTGTGATCCTCTGCGCCACCTCCTTGGTGTTGATCTCCTCCAGCTGCCCCGAACTGTTCCCCCCCTGCGTCCCCGAGGAGGAGGGCGGTCTTTCCCGGGTGGAAGCCAACACGGGCCCGTGGGATGGAGAGTGGAGGTGGGAGTGGGGGTGCTGTCCCGCCGAAGACACGGGATGTCCCGGGTGGTGCATCCCGTTCAGGTGCGGCATCATCCCCCCTGCCGGGCCACCCAGGCCACGGTGCTGGTGGTGGTCCCCTCTGGTGAGCATGGAGGCGGTGGGGTCGAAGTTGAGCATCTTGTCGTGACCTCCGTGCGTCGAGGTGCCGTAGTTGTGGAGACCCTGCTGGGTGTTGTGGAGGGAGCCCAGGCCGTTACCGAGCACCGGGGATAGACTCTGACCCATCCCGGACATGGGATCCTTGTGGTAGGGGTTGTAAAGGTTGTTCATGCCCGGCAGCCCACGCTCGTCGCGCATCAGAGTGAAGCTCCCGCTGACGTTGCCAGAAAGCCGCTGGTGATGGTGGTGGTGGTGATGGAACTTGTCGGACACGGTGGAGATGGGGGGGAGCGGCTGCAGCGGGGTTAAGGTGGTGTAAGTGCCGCTCATCCCCATCCCGGGAGAGGACGTGTCGCAGGGCACGCTCATGGCGTGGTGCAGCGGCAGGGACAGATCCGGACGGTACTCCCCGCTGCCGTCCAGTATGCTGGCCATGCCGGACACCATGGCCGAGCGGGATGACGCGGCAGCGGCGGCCAGGTCCTGGTGTATCCGCAGGGCAGCCGCTGCCGCCGCCCCGTGGCCCCCCACCGCCCCCGAAGAGCTCCCGCGGCCGTGGTGAGGGCTGTGGCCGCTCATCAGCTCCACGTCAGGGGCCACGGAGCTCACCGCCACCCCGCCGTGCAGGCTGCCGATGCCGTCCATTGTCATGTCCGGATTCATGGCGTAAGCGTCCAAGTCCTTGGCCAGGCATCGATAGGCGTTAGTGTAGGCAGTCTTCATTCATCTGTCGTCAGTCCATCAGGTCGAGCGGAAATATTTCTCCTTCTTCTACTCCTTCCCCTCTCCTCTCCTCTTCTCCCCCCTGATGCGCCGGGATGGGTCAGTAGCCGTATCCCCGTTTTTCCTTCACTTCCTCGCTTGTTTCCCCGTCCTCCGATGGCCTCTCCGCACTGCTCTCTTTGTGTCTCTTCCACGGTGGGTGCACATCCAAATTGTGTTGATCTCGATCATACGGGCCTGTGCGGTGGCTCCCCCATGTCCAGCCCTCTCCTCCTCCAGTGTTGCTCTGCTTCTCGGACGGGAGCTGTCCACGGTCCCCTAGTGGATCGCTCAACCCAACCTGCTGCCGAAGGGAGGGGTGGAAAGGAAACGGCGCGTAAATGGGCGGCATCCTTTTTGACTGATCGGACGCTTAGCCAATTAGGGTACGTTCTAGGATATAGTGGGCGGGACGAGCAACATCTCCCGTGGATGTAACAGTAATCAGCGACGCTGGGATAAATGAGTTAACTAATAACTAACTTCACTCACGTGAAACGTGTAGAAAAATTAATTAGTTCCATTGTGTCCTGTTATTCACACTGCACTGTACATAATACATATTTCAATTATATGCTAATTTCCTTACGTATTTAGTCCACAATTGATGTTTTCCATCAGGGGCGTTACCCGAGGGGGGCAGGGTGGGCACTGCCCACCCACAGACACACGCTGCCCACCCAAGAAAATTGGATGTAGTTCTGATGTATGGGAAATAATCAAATTCAAAATCAAATCAACTTTTATTTGTTTAGCGCAAATCACAACAACAGTTATCTCAATTAAGGAGAAAACAAAACATGTTTTAAGGTGCAGTAGCCCTACGCTGGATTTCGACCTACTTGAGCATTGTAGCACTTTTTTGCCCCCTGCCCCCTCACCAGGTAAGACTAATGCCCACCCACACCTGGCATCCTGGTAACACCACTGTTTTCCATGTTGCTTCTATCCGAGTTAACTGTCAACATTTTAAAAATAGCTACACTTGTTACACCTAAACAATGACGTAGGATCAAATACAAAAGCTGTACAAAAATCCTGCCTTTGCAATGCTCATTAATAATGATTACAGTGGTGAGGAACTGCACTGCAACATGGCTATTTCTGATATTTGCATTGATTTGGCACTTATCATTTATCTTGAGTCGCCCAAAAAATTAGGCAAGGTCAGGGTGTTTTATTTATATAGTACATTTCATACAGAAGCCAAGTGCTTCACAAACGCAAAGACACAACACCTACAAGTATTTACAAACACAACAGTTAACAACATTCAAAAGCAAAGCAGGGAAAATAAAAGTATCTCACAAAAATTACTAGAATGTACATTGACAACATTTAAACACATTAACAGAAAACTTTAAAAACATTTAAAAGTAAAGTAAAGAAATAAAAGTGTGTTTCTAAAATGTATCAAGTCTACTGGATATGAAAGCATGGATAAGTTTCTCCTGGTCTGTTTGGAGCATGCAACCCTTCAGTCTGGATATGTTTTTCAGTTGGTAGAAGGCTGTTTTAGTGATTGATTTTATATGATTGCTGAAAGTCAGGTCTAAGTATATCAGCACCCCAAGATTTCAGACTTGATCTTTGGTCTCGAAAGTCAGTGACTCCAGGTCTTTTCTAACAGCAACCTTCTTTTCTATAGTGCCGAAAACAATTAAATCTGTTTTCTTTTGCTTTAGCTGAAGGAAATTGTGGTTCATCCAGTTGTTAATTTGCGCTAGACAGTGACCCAATACGCTGATTGAACTGCTGTCATTTGGGGACATTGATAGCTATTGCTGTGTGTCATCTGCATACCTGTAATAGCCAACTTTGCATTTGAGACAAAGAGACTGAACAGAAGGAGCCCAAGGACTGACCCTTGAGGAACCCCACGTCATGGCCATCTGATCTGATTGAAAACTTCCAATGGTCACAAAGTACCTCCTTTCCTCTAATGAAGACCTAAACCATTTCAAGACTGTTACATTTAATCCCACCCAAGTTCCCAACCTGTTCAACAGTATGTTATGATCAATTGTATAATATGTTGCACTGATATCCAACAAGACTAGTACCGACACCTTCCCTGTGCCAGTGTTCATTTAGTACTTTGATAAGAGCTGTTTCTGTACTGTGATCGGTCGGAATACTGATTGGAAATAAAAACACCTCTCTCCTCTATTACGCAGTGAGCAACACTGCAAACTATAGCTATTAATAATCCTCATACTAAATACCTCGGTAACAGTGTCAGTCAGAGCTTATCGTCGCTGTCATGTGAAAAACACTTATCTCCATTAAATTTCATTTTCTTATTTTTACATGAATTATGTTTCCGCGTTACAGACATCGCACTAAAGTGAACATTAAAAAAGTTTCCAAAATCGGATATAAGTGTTTTTCACAGGACAGCGACGTTATTCTCTTTGCAAAGGCAAACATTTCGATACAGCCCTTTCTTTATCGCAATGTGCAGGCCTAAACCAGTTAGTATACAGTAAATGGAACAATTCTTGTGGATAGTCTATTAAAATCCAGTTAAAGGCAAAGATGTTAAAAAAAGACGAAGTAGAAGAAGAAGAAAAATGAACTGGAGATGTGGAATTTCAGTAAATGCATGTACAATAGTGATACTGTAAAGTATACGATAGGGGCAACAAAGCTTTGGTTAGAACACACACACACACATAAACACACACACACACAATAATCTGTAAGGTTTTTTGTTATAGGCTGAGGGTGCTGTTTGTCTCGGCTGTTGCTGCAGCTGCCAGGGAACAATTTGCCCACAGGGATCATTAAAATTTGATCTCATCTTAGCTCTTACCTCATCACCCTCTGCCTTTGATTGTTAAGAGAAAGGTGGCAGGAAGTAGCAAGTGATAAAACCACCCGAGAAACAATATTCCTTAAATGCTGTTGCATTCTCTTTGTGATTCTTCATGCAATCTCTTAAAAACACAAACAACTAAATCAAATCTAAGTTGTCATGTTCAAGTAGGCCTACCTTGTGAAAGCACTCAAATGTATTATTATTTTTACTCTGAACATTTCCAGGGTTGAACGCTGCATTGAAACAAACATTTGACAAACCAGTAATTTTCTGAAAGTATTACATGTAAACTGTTTTGTAAACCTAATCACTGATGAAGAAAATTGCGTCAACCACGCAAAGTGACTTTGAACTGTGGAATAAAAGTTTGAAATAAACTCAAGCGATCTCCCTGAACAAGGTAAGTGATTTTTTTTGCTGAAAACAAGGACAATAAGAAGGAAAAATAAATTGCATAGGTGATAAAAAGCTCATGCCATTTGTAAAGTGGAGTTTTTTTCTGAATGAAGGTGAGTACTTTCAGTCGGAGGTTTTAAGCAGTTAACATCCTCGCAATGTAAAGTGCAAACTGCTGCCGTGTAAATGGTGAGCATGGCGATGTTATTGACAGTCTCGGGGCGGATGGATGAGTGTGGGAGCTGCAATGAAAGAGCATTATGGCCTGTAGCCTGTTTACTGCACAATTCATTACCCTTCCAAGGACAAATGAGAGCAAAATAACTCAGCCATAAGCAAGCAGAAATATGGACAATAATTAAAATTACTATCGATGTAAATGACCCAAAATCATTTGTTTCACCATATAAAATAATATCTTACCATATTGAGAGTTTTTCTGAAAATGTGCAGTGATCAAGGTTTCAGTAAAAAACATTTTTAAATGAAGTGTTACCTTGAAACTCTTTTGAGAAACAATCCATCTGGCCTGTGAGATTAAGAACCCCCCCCCCCAAACTAAAGCTTTCCATGCACACCATTGCCAAAAGAGTTCAACAGATGATCAAAAGCGAGTCACTAATGCGATAAAATATAGACTAGCACATTACAGTGGAAAATAACAAATAATACGACGATAAACTGTTGTGGCTTAAGAATGGCTAGCATTCACTTTAACTATGCAATTACGCACTTACCGCTGAACACACCTCTGAAATGACACTCTAGATACGCTGACAACAAATGATTTAATTGGATGCACTGTATCTATTTGGAAGTGACCTCTGTGTATAATCTCCACTCATTTTTTTTTTTTTTTTTGCTCTTTCAGTGCATCTTGTCATTCCAAAAAATTACCCCCTGTAAAACGTACTGGGCTTGGGTGATAAGAAGGATGATGAGGGACTTAAAAAAAGACAAGATGGAGGAGGCGCAGGGTGGGTAGTTGGGCAGATGTTGCTTTGTTTAAAGACTGTTGTGTAATTAAGGGCAGAGGAACAGAAGCCTGACCCATTTTCTTCTTTTGATCAGCTGTCAGGGGGACAGGCAGGGGGTCCGCTGAGGGACAACCTGTCTATTTCCTCTTCAAAAGTTTTGTCTCCCTTGCAGACGAAAGGCGGAAGCCAGTCTCGTGTTCATTCATAACGTCTTGCTCATAAGGAAAAAAGGAGCAATCTAAAGATGTTGATAAAGTGGGGAGAAATGTAAGGATGAAATGTTAAATAGGACCATGGGTGAGGTATGATGCAAGGGGGGACCTGGAAGGTGGGCGTGGGGCTTGTGGAAGGCCCAAGGAGAGGAGCTGAGGAGGAGCAGATGTTGAGGGAGGAAGAAGAGGCGGAGAAGGAAGCGGCAGAGGTTGGTTACAATATGGCAGCACAAGCAAACCTACTCATGGCGCTTCCAAGCAGCTAAGGGTGCCTACCTCTTGCTGATAAAATGCAATTGTGAACCAGGTTGGCTGCTTTCTACTCATCAGTCACGACAGAAAGAATGTTTTGATCATCATCTGGTTGTTGTTTAGTTACCAGGATTACGCCAGAAAAGGAACACGACTGATTATCAGTCAACTTTGTGGTAAGATGGCAAATACAAAGTCTTCAGTCTCCTAGAATGAGAAAATAGTTTTCTGTTTGAACACTTGAAAACAAAAGAAACACAATATAGTGTGTCAAAATTTCTTTTTGCCCTTTGTGTTTTGATATAGCACATTCTCCACTGCCTGGAATAAACAAACAAAGTGCAGTGTTGTTGTCTTCTGTTGTCCTCTGTAAAACACGAAGAAGTAAATGGCCTGGTAGCTAATAAACAGGTGAGCAAACAAATGAACAAATATTTTTTTTCATCAGTTTTTCGATCCTCTTTTTGTTCAGTGTTATTCTCTAACTCAAGATAAGCACACACATGCACAAACAGATAAGGAGCAAAAACTAACTATGTGATTGTAGGCTTGTGTGCCAATTAGTTATTCATTTGGTTCTTTTCATAAAATTAGGTTAATAAGAATTTCATATGAAATCGTTCACTTGTGTTTCAAGGGGTAAACATGGCAGACAAACAAAACAAGATGAATGTATTTCCGGAAAAAAAGATCCCTGCACATAATGTTGTGTTTTACCACAAAAAAGAAATAATATTATTTTATTTCGTTATTAGTTAGATATACCATATGTACATGAAAAAAACGGACTTGCTTTCCCAACTATCCTAAAATATGTTTTCTACAAGCTAATTCTACAAAATCCTCATGAAAACATTCCATTTGTAATGAGTCTTGACATACATATGGGAGTATAAAGGCACGGGTGGCATATGTGGAAGTAAATCATGTGACTCGTCACGACAAGACAACATATTGTCAAGTTTGGTAAGGTCACTCAATGATGTTTTTTGAGGGGGGGGGGGGTAACAGCAAGTCTTCAAAACAAATGGATTGTGTTCTCGCTGAGCATGTTTCTTTATTGTCAGATGAAATCACCCACCTGGTTAGAGGAGGCTGTGCACAGTTGTACAGGTAGTTATTCATTCAAATTTGGGAAAGTACTGATGTTGGATTTTTTTTTTTTTTTAGACAGAAGGAACAAACTGTTTTCAAACATTAAACAACACTTGTCAAGAAAAGAATGTCTACAGAGATATGTCCACATTGTTTTATTAAAACTGGTCAACACCAAATGTAAGAGATGTCTTTATGTATCCCTAAACATATTTTTGATGCGGACTTCAAAAACGTCTTTATTTTTTTCCCCCAGCACGTCAGTTATTCGTGGTATGTTTTGTTTTTAAAGTTGATCAACATAAAAGCTTGCGCAATATGGATTTTTATCATGCGTTGTAATTTCTGACAACGACATTTGTGAAAAAAACTTCCACCTGCTGCTGAAACTAACCCTTAATTAATAATTATCACTAACTATATCACATATGAAATTACTGTAATTATATTATTATTGTTATCATTATTATGAAAACCTGATGTGCTAGAGAAAAAAAACAAGGGCAGAGTCAGAATCAAAAAACGTGCCAAAAAGACGTTTGGAAATGTTTATTTGAATCTCTGTTTAAAAATATCATAAAACAAAAGTTGACCAACATGATTTGGATTACATTAAGTCAGAGTTCTAAATGATAGAAATAACTTTTATAACAGACTCTGTATTTGTTGCATTAAATTATAACAAAAAAATGTCAAACTGAATTTGTTCCTATTCTTTATCTACTGTATTTCTCTCTTTAAGTCAAATATACTGTGTTATTCATGTTCCAATTATTAAAACAGTCTGAACAATGTCCCCACATAGCGCATGAAGAACCCCTAGTGCCATACTCACTTTAAAAAAAAATCACTATAGTACAATCAATATTTTTTTTGTTGGTTGGCTAGTTGGCAAATATGGACCACCGGTAGCTCCAGTCTGCTCAGAGAGAAGTCATTGGATATGGAAGTCAATGTTTGGTCACTTTGTTGCTACTTGCAGACACAAAGGCAGATTAGCTGGCTGACTGTTGAGATAATCAATAGCCTGTTTATTTACACTCTCTTTGGAGTCATGTTGCTCAACCACAGATATGAAAAAAACAACAAAATAACATCTGCGTAATGTAGCGACAGTACACATTTCTAATTCAATATTAGTTAGACTTAATTATGCCTTTTGAATAATAACCACCTGAATCCGCCTGCGGCTAATCCACGCTTCTGCTACTACTGTGATTTGTACTGTATGTTTTTAATAAATAGGGACAGAGGTCCTGTACATGGCATATTATAAAATGAGAATAAAGTTGTCGGGTGATCGGACATTTTCGCCTCCTGCTCTGTGCTCTCTCTCATTCTGTCTCGGTGTCTCTCTGTCCCGGGCCATCTGCTGTGTACTGAGCAGCAGTATTGATCTGCAGCTTTGTGCTGGAGACCACATGCTAATCTATAGCGTTAGTGACAAACCCCGCACGGCTTTGCCTCGCATCTGTCCCACTGACTCTCTCTCTCTCTCTCTCTCTCCCTCTTTCCTCCCCATATAACCAGTGTCGTCCTCCCTCCCTGAATCTCTTCCTCTCGATCGTTCTCTCCCTCAATGACCGAGCATTTTTTTGGGGATGGGGAGCCATCTGTCCGCCTGTAAACTCATCTTCCTCCTCCTCCTGCAGTGGTTGGTTGCTGCACGGTGAGTCCTGTTCCATGTGTTCTGCATTTGACGGCAGCCATTTTCAGTCTCGGTCTCATGAGACTGGAGGGCCAGAGGTGGCCAAAAATGAGAAATAGTTGGGAAACAGCTATGCGTAAAATCAGTTACACATTTTCACAGAATCGAGCTTCAATTATAGATCTTGCTTAGAGTCATAATAATTAGACCCCAATGTACGGTCTACACAATTATTGATATTTAAGAAATGTAAATATATTCAATTATAATATTATATATTGTATTTTTTTGGGGTGCTGTTTTTCTTCAGAAGCAAGTGCATATATACTCTAAATTAATTTAAAGAAATACAATACGTCATGTAAAGTTGTATAGAAATAAACTACAGCAATGGTAAATGAAAAATGAGTGCATGTTGATTTTGTGTGAGTCTATTTTCATCATTATTTTGATCATTTTTTATTTTTAAAGAAACATTTTAATATATAGAGTATACACAAGTAACAAAAATACAGTCACTAACTAAATGACATCTCGATGTATTGATTATACAATTAGTCTCATTTTATATGTGCAAAGACAACATTTACGTACATGTTAATGATGTATCAAAAGGTAGTTTTTTGGCTTTAATATACCATATAAAGAAAAAATAATTACAGTACGCTAAACACTGTATAAAATTAAAGCAGCGTGTGTGCGTGTGTGTATCTTTTAGAAGCAGTTTAATATAAATAAATACAGTGACTAAATCAATGAACTAAATAATGACAATGCACAGCAGTAGGCCTATTGATAAAACAGAGCGACACACATTATTCTTGTCAAATGTTCTGTGTGCAAGAGACCAAATCTACATACAAGTATATGATGTATTAAAAACATCATGTTTTCAAAACATTTAATTATACTAAGAAACAAAAATACAGGCATTGACCATCTGAATCAAATTTAGCTAGACAGATTATACAGAGGGTGATGTAATATATATTAAGAAATAATTCAGTCTCTGACGAAGTAATTAAAATGCAGCTGTTTAGATCATAGCGTTATGTTTAATATTCAATATTATACTGTATTTTACTTTGTGTTCAAGTAGTCCCAATCTTCAAACACATTTTAAAGTATAAAATATAAAAAGGTTTTATTTAAAAATACCTGAAGTTAAAAAACAAAAATTCACTCACTATAAAATAATAAATAACGACTGTTGTGTAGAATGAAGCAAGTATACAATACACATTGTCAGTCTGTTTTTACACATAGAATAGAAAATAGAGTTACCTTAGTGTAGCATACAAGAGACTTTTGTTGTCTTATTAGTCACATGAAAAACCAACGTTTTTAAACCTTAGATGAAACACATAGATATTATGAAATACCCGTATTACAAATGTTCATATTCAGCCTTGTCACATACTGTATCGGTGCATTTTATAGAAGCATATGATTAAAATCGGTAAATAGACAAAGGCATACTGTAATAAGTGATACTGGGTGTTTCTTAATGAATTGAATTCAAAGGTTAGTGGAGACAAATCTATTATTTACAACACACACGCGTGCACGCACACACACACATTGTTGATATGTCATAGCAGAAGCATAACAGTGTAAATAGTAAGAGCATAGCTTCCTATAGGTTATCCTTCATCTTGGTTTTGGCGAAGAATAAAATAAAGAATCATCTCACAACACTCGTATTCTTCCTCCATCTGATGCCACCTTCCTCCTCCTCCTGCTCCTCACTTGCAGCGCCTCCTCCTTCTCCTTTATTCTCTTCAAATCTTTTCAAACTTTTCAGACCTGCTGCCTCTTTTGTTGAGGTTCTGTTAGCCATGAAATCAGCTATTAATGAGAACACAATGGCCGCGTGCAGAGCCGCCCGCTGTATTCAAATGTGACCACACGCCATCATCTCTGTGTGTCCAACTCTAAATAAACACACACTCAACAGCCATTCATCTCTGTCTATGAATTAGTGTGCTGGTTATTATAGATTCTTGAACTTGGTAAGCTGCAAAACAGCACATTATATATATATATATATATATATATATATATATATATATATATATATATATATATATATATAAATTCTAAATAACTCCTGGATAGTTTTGCCTATATTTTTTTCAAATTCATGACTCCATAACCTGCGAGATCACTTTACACACATATCGTCGCTGTCTTGTGAAAAACACTTATGTCCATTTTTTTTTTCATTTTTCTTATTTTTACGTGAATGGTGTTTCCGCGTTACAGACATCGCATTAATGTGAAAATTTCCCCCCAAAAATGGTGTTTTTCACATGACAGCAACAATAAGCTATTCCGAGCTTTCTGTCAGAAGCGAAGCTATAAGAATATTTTTTACTCTACTAAGTTAAACACACTTTGGACACACAGCTCCATGGATGCATGCACACACAGGACAGTATGCTGGAGTAAACATTGGAAAGAACATGACCACAGGCAGAAAGAGCTCATGCTAATTCAAATCAATATTAGTGATGAATTTCCATGCGAGCTTTGTTTCCTTCCACAGAACATGCACGGTGATCTGAGGGCAGCTTTTATTTCTCATCTGTACACACTGTAGGCATCAATACCAAGCATGTGCATGCATGTGTTTGAATACTGTACCCCTCAAGTTTTTAGTTACAAATGGAGAGAGGCGTGTCACCATAAGCACGCTAATATTTTTTTTGCAATTTTGAAAATACTGTAACTGTAAAAAATATCTTTGAATAGTTGCATTCTTTCCACGTTACAACACATGAAAGCACAATTTAACAGGGTCACAACATACTGTGAATATTCTTTATCTACTATTATTGTTATTATTATTATTTTACAAATTTATTATAGCTAATGAGTTATTTTGTTCAAAATGATCATGTATAGATCTGAATGTTTACTTGTTGTACTGTACTCTTCCTGTATGTATTAGTGTTAAGTAAAAGTTCATCTTAAATAAAACGTCTGTTCACATGAAGACTTGGTAGCTGTCGTTTATAAGGAGAAAGTTCAGATTTTCATTTATAAAAACAATAAAATATCTGACATTTTGGCGATAGATTTGAACATAAATATGTCAAGTCTTAATGAAGGAACTGGAAAAATAAAAATAAAAAATTCCGCAGTGTTACCACATACAAGGCAAAGTTAGTTTTACAGAGTTGTTATTCATTAACCAAAGACTGAAAAATGCAGGGGAACTTTTGGGACTCCTTCCTTTACATGATTATTTAATGTCCTCTGGAGTGTAATTCTTTTAATCATAACATTTGATTTAACCTATTGATTTCCTCTCTGGCTGAAGAGCAAGAATCGGTACAAGGGCTGCAGACTGAGCTGGGGTCTCTGACTTTTGAAACTTCTGATCAAAGAGGTGGATAAGAAGGAGAAGAAAAGGAGTATCAATAATTCACAACAACTACACAAAGCTGAATTAGAAATGACAGCAGATTAGTGGATCTGATTAGTCTGACCAAAGGTGCCTCAGATCTGCTAGAGATTTATTGTAGAACTATTGTTCTATGATCAACAACATGCTACACATTTTATCTGGTTGTGCGGACTTCGTAAATGTGACACTTAAGTGCTGTATGTATTTTTAAGTGATATAAAAATGTTGGGTTTTTTTGCATTTGTTTGGTATCTTAAATTAGTTTATAAAGATTTTTTTACAAATTGGCCTCTGATTTGAAATGGTCAGTATGGTAATTATATACTTTTTTCTCATTTCACTGTAATGAAAGCCTTTGTTCTTAATTTCACCAGTGTTTACATGAGATTGAAATAGACTGAGTTGAAATGTTGTATTCAGTTATTTTGAAACAATACGGAAACAATGTGTAAATAAATGGTGTAAGATAAGAAATATAAGCTTCTTTTGTAGCAAGATGGCCACATTAATCAGAAGGAGTGAATGGGTCAGAGGTCGAAGGTCAGTCTCCCCTGGCACACGCCTTCTGACCTCTCATTTTCGTACATGCTGACCTATATTGCATGGCTTTTTCCCCTCTTTTATTTTCTGCCAGAAGTATATTTGATTTAGTTTTAAGGTCAAATTAATTTACAGTAACAACATTTATTTTATTGTTATTTTTTTTAAATCAAATGAATATGTTGGATCCTACAACCGAACATTAAAACATAAACTGCATTGAGCCTTAATATGTTCATACAGATGCTCTTGTATTTGCTTTTAGGAGTAAACCAAAAAAAAAAAAGAGAAAAATCTCAAAGTGATTGACAAAGCATTCTTCTAAAATAAGTCATCATAATTATGAACCTAAAACTGTACTTTATATCATATAATATACAGCAATATAATCATGGAAATGCAATGAAAAAATATTTCGGTCAATCACACATCTCTGTGGTCAAAGAACAAGTACATGTACATACAGTACATGTATTACTCAATGTGATATTGTACTTATAGGACATCAAGCTGAATCACATACGGTGGGACATTTAGTGGCCTGTGGCCTGCGCAGTGTGCAGTGTTGTTGAATGAAACTGCCTTATCGTAAACACACACAGCAATATAAAACTAAATGAGGCACGTGGGGCAAGTCTCTAACTCAAATAAATGGAATGAAGCCTTAGCCTCTTATGTTAGAGGTTTAACAATAGATCAGGAGTAGAAAATGAGAACATAGTAAAAATATATTTTTTCACAAAAAATTAGAAATGAATCAGAATTGCAATTAACCTAAAAAAAATGACAACACTCATCTTTTTAATTTGACAATTTCATTAAGTTTAATCTCCGAATGATGAATAAAGTACTCAATACAAGCTATGTTTCATTTCAAGATCCCACTCAAGTTTCCTCTGCAGCATATTGTCTATTTATCAGAATACAATGATACAGTAAATATTCACCTCCATGGATTGTCCATACATTTATTGTGAAATGAGGGGACACTATGCTGCAAACTTTTATTTCAGAAAGAAACATAGTTTTTTTAAATAAATGTTTATACACGTATATGTGTTCCATATTAAAAATGTCTAAAAAATAAATAAGAAAAATAAAAAAAATCACATACAGTAAACAGGTATTTGTTTAAATTGTGAAAATAAAATAACTTCAAATATTAAGACTTTAGGGAAAAAGTTGCGCTTCTATAAATTAAAAGGCAAAGATACAAAACAAAAGTAGACTATCAAAATAGTCCTAATTTTGCTTCTCATCTCATAAACACATTGCAGCATAAAACAAAACACATGGTTTTAGTACATTCAATATGTGAGTGATGCTGGTTCACAAAAGATGCAATATCATGGGAAGAAGTATTATAGTCAGATTCTGTAGATTCATTTGTTGTATCCCACATGATAGTCCTTATCCCTGCATTTCCAGTTAATCTGTGCCCACAAACATGCGCACACACACACACACATAAATAAATATATATATATATATATATATATATATATGTATATATATATATATATAATATATATATAATATATATATAATATATATATATATATATATATATATATATATATATATATATATTTTTTTTTTTTTTAGAAGACTTTCTACAAGATCACAATTTTGGAGTGTATTCATGAGATTTATTCTATCTATTCATCCAGAAGAGCAGTAGGTCAGAGAACACTGATGTCTCTGGTTGCGCCAGTCAAAAGTTCTTCCACATCAAACTCAATCAAGCATGTCCTTATGGACCTTGCTTTGTACACTGGGTCACAGTCATGTTGGAACGGAAAACGACCTTCCGTGTACTGCTACCTTAAAGTTGGAAGAATAGGATTGTCCAAACTCTCAATTTGAGATAAGGGACAATTTGTCTAAATACTTTTGTTCACATAGTGTCTAGCAATAACAATGACTGTCTCTAAAGAACGACTGTAAACTTACCTAATACTAAATGACATCTTGTTTTACCTTTACTGTATTTATTCAACCAAATTGGATGAATGCCAAGTTAATAATATACTAAATTCTTGTGAGAACTTGTCATTCGAGGGAAGAGTAAAGGTATGATGGATATCATATTATCAACCCACTGGGGAGAACCTACATAACTAAACATTACATTCAGCACTCAAAAACATTTCTAAACACACCCAACTGAAATAAAAACAACTGTTTGAGTGAGCCTGTTTTTTGTGTTGTTTTTTTGGACCCCCATCCTATTAACTACTGGTGAGAATGTTATACCGGCATCAACTCTGCTTTGTGTGTGTTAATGCACAAAAACTCAAATCCAACAATCAATCAATATTCATCTGCACTATACATTTAAATACTAGGTTATGCAACAAACCATCTTAAATACAAATGGAATCTGAAGATAAGTCAGTTGAAAATTCCAAAATGATGTGATACTTGAACAGCAATCCAGATCCCAGTCGTGTGAAAGCTGAATGTAGACTCTAATTATTATTAATTTGATATTGGTACAGTGGTTCCTTGAGAGACAATTAAGTCAAACACTCTTTCCCCATTGAAATGAATGAAAATGCCATTAATCTGTTCCTGCGTCCTCTAAAAACCTGTGAAAAAATTTGTAATGTGCTTATTATCCCGTTCAAAATGATGGTCAGACCGATTTATAGGCGATTACTTTTCGGTCTGGCAGGACAAAAAGGCAGATGGATGGATGGCGCAAGGCTACCCACGCTGCAGACGGAAGGAAATAAACGGACCGGGATTTTTTAGTAAAATGCCCAGCTCTGATTATTTTATCATGTATACACATTATAAGAAAATCCTATACCATAACCACTTTAAATGAAATGGAAAAAAATACAGTTTGTGTGACAGAAAATTGAATTTTAGACATGCCGCTGTATTGTTAGCGTGATCTTGACAAAATGAACATTAATTTCTGATGGGATTTGAGTACATTTGATTTGTTGCCTTGAAAGTCACTGTTCTTGACGGGGTGTCAACTGCTTTTTCGCACATGCACACACAAACCCCCCCCCCCACACACACACACACACACATTGATGAGATGTGTTTTTAAATAATTATTTTACTTTTACAACATATTTTTGATATTTGAAGAAAACAGATGCCATAGAGGTTCCCCCATGTTGTGCAATATTCCTGCAGAGACCCTGGATTATTGTACGAGGTACCACATGGTATTTCCCTTGCTCCTTCAAGGAATTCAGGCACTGCATGAATAACTAGAATGACACTTGGTACAGCAGAGACCTCACCAAGGCTGTTAAAAGAAAAAAAAACATGAAGAGCCCTATCTCTGTTTGTGTGTCCATCTGTTTGTTGGTTATCAGGCTACTTCAGGATGATGACCAGACAGGTGTTGCCTTGATGATTCTGGGGTGTGGATGACTCAATTCCTTGGCTCATGCGCCAACCCCTCAACAAAGTTAGCAAAAATAGGTTTGATACTTTTTTTTTATCTCAAACTTACAATCAAACCAACTCAACAAAGTGTGATCACATAGCTCTTTCCTCAAACTTTTGTGCTCAGTAGAGGTAAGACCACATTGATAGGATATGTAGGGTGTGACAATGCATGGATTGACGACTATGCATATTTTTGTGGAAAGAAGACTAATCAATGTATCCTTAGCTAATCTGTTTAAACCATTAAGAAACACACTAGTGATGTTTTGCTAAAATGCAGCATGGCCTAGAGAGCAGCAGTCCTTGAGTGTGTTACAAAAAAAATGAACAGAGTCCTTTTTTCGACGGCATCAATGCACGGCCGTCACAGCTTGATAGAGATAGACTCTGTAATCTTGTGCTAAACTAGCGCAAGAGTCCATTGCACCTCCTTGCCCAGATCGTGCTGTTGTGAAAACCACATTTATCAGTCCTCGTCTGGCTGGTCCTTTTTGTGACTCTGGCCAGTGGAAGCTCTGGTGAGACAATTGAAATACCTCCTGCTGTTTCATGTCTAAGCGCAGTGGGAGAGGCTGAGCTTCAGCAGTCCCTCTGTGTGCATCTTGTAGAGGAGTTTGAACTCAGCAGGCAACTGATGGGCCTCCTGCCATTTGGTGGTGAACTTGGTGCCCTTCTTGTCGTAGTAGTGATAAGGCAGCTCCTTGCCCGTGTTGGGGTCCCAGCCGAATGGCCAGAAGCCATACAGGTGGATCTGGTCACACATAGAAGACGCCAGCGTGTACATCAGGATTCCGGTGCTGAGACGCTTTGGCGACAGCTGTTTGGTTTTCCAATAGCTAGCGAATCCAACAGAGAAGAAAAATTAAAGTGGAAGTCAACCCAAACACTTTTTTTTTTAAAGAAAATGTTCTATGTAGGTCCACCAGTTGAAACAAGGCATTCTGATTAATATTGCATTTGTGGAATATGAGTTAAGCAGCAAAATCTAGCCATCGGGGGGCAGCCATTTTGTCACTTCTGTGGACTGAAAATTACATCACAGTTCAGGGCTGAGATAACGACCAATCATGGCTCAGCTTCAGAAAACTGGTGATCCAAGATTGGTCGACAGAAGTCACAAAATGGCCGCCCCGAGATGGCTAAAAATGGGTGGCTTTTGCTGCTTAAGTCATATTCCATAAACACAATATTAATCCGAATGCCTTGTTTCAACTAGTGGGCCTGCATAGAACATATTCTTGAAAATCAAACGCAGACCATAACACAAGGGGAGAATGTATAACATGACTGAAATCTGAAGATAAAAAATAACAAACAAACAAACAAACAAATTAACTAACTAACTAACTAACTAACTAACTAACTAACATCTCTTGACAGGCTAGCTAGCTAGCTAAACCAATAAAGTTTGGCAATGACGTGAGAGAAATGACTAAACACCTGATCAGATTTTTAGGTGGCATGTAGGCATGGTCTTTCTTTCAATTTTTTCTTTGGTATTCTGGTTTGGCAGAGTCATTTGTTAGTCACATGCGATTGCCAGCTCATTTTAAGTATTAACACTAACAAATCCCCATCCATCAACATCCTTGTAAATGATATGTTGTTACTTGATAAACACTAATCACGGAATAATAATCATTTCTATCATCACTGAGGTCAATCAGAATTCCTAGATGGATTAGGTATAGCGGTGATGACTAACAGCGTCTTTCATCCTCTGCACACTGCTGAGCCAGAGAGTCGAAACTCTTGAACCCAGTCTCAACAAAAGGCGCTCAGCAAGTGGTTGAGGTGCTAAAAGCCAGCTTGAGCTGCTTAAACGTGGTAATACTTCCCCAGCAGGTAGATTTAATGGGCTTGGTGAAGATTAGGCTACTGTAAGAGTGGCCCATTCTGCTACTACAACACTAAGAACAGGACTTAAATCCCTCTCTGCAGTTTCAACTAGATGCCATACCTTTCACTAAATAGTAGTTTCCTTACAATCTGGCTTTGGGGCTTAAATCTCCTCTTTGCCACACACACACAGGCACACACCCACACATGCACACGCACGCACATGTGCAGACACACACTGTAACAACAACAAATGTCAACATGTGGTCTGCAGCTGTTGTTCAAAAATTTGATTTGAGTTGGAATTAAAAATACAATGTTATTTATACAGAATGACACAATGTAAACTTTAAAATGTGCTTTGTAGCAAATGTTATACAACGAGTATGAACTAAGAATCCAAATATTGCTTATGTACAGTTAATATTTTTCCTTTAGAATATTTTTTTTCAACAAAAACATACGGTTCCCTGGTTGGGAACATATTAGTTTTTATCCATCCATCCATCCATTATCTGTACCGCTTCTCCTCACAAGGGTCGCGGGGCGTGCTGGAGCCTATCCCAGCTGTCTTCGGGCAGTAGGCGGGGGACACCCTGAACTGGTTACCAGCCAATCGCAGGGCACACAGAGACAAACATCCGCACTCACAATCACACCTAGGGGCAATTTAGAGTATCCAATCAACTTACCATGCATGTTTTTGGAATGTGGGAGGAAACCGGAGTGCCCGGAGAAAACCCACGCAGGCACGGGGAGAACATGCAAACTCCACACAGGGAGGCCGGGATCGAACCCACGACCTCTGAACTGTGAGGCGGGCGTTCTAACCAGTCGACCACCCTTTAGTCCCTTTAAATCATTCAGTTAGTTTTTATTATTTTTACTTTTTTTTTTAAATAGTTTTTTTTACTTTCGTTTTAGTATTAGTTTTAGATTACAGTACGTAAATTCCAATTCACAAATGACTTTTTGACGTTCCTTCCTGACGTTCAGCATTATTGAAATAAAGACATTTAAAATCAACTCAGAACGCGACTGTATGTATAAATACAATTCACAATGATAACAAACAAAATGTTTTTTTCAGTTTTAGTTTTGGCATTGGCATTTGGCGTGTCGTCCACTGATAGTGTAGTGGTACACACGCCTGAGTTGTGTGCGGGCAGCGTGGGATCGATTCCAGCTCAGTGACAGTGTCTATGTGTGCCCTGCGACTGGCTGGCGACCAGTTCGGGGTGTGGTCTGCCTTCGCCCATTGACAGCTGGGACAGGCTCCAGCAACTTCCCGCGACCCCGTATAGGATAAGCGCTTTGGAAGATGACATGACATTCGGCATGTCATTAGTTTTGGTTGACTACAATAGCCTTGTTTGGGAATCACTGTTATAGACAGTTCACAGTATTAAGTTCCCTTGGCGTTTCTTCAGTGTAGCAATGTACAACTCTTACTTTAATTATTGGTGTACTCTATAGTGTCTTTGCAAGTGAGGGTACATGTCTTACTTGTTTATGTGCTGCATGATGTTTCCAGGCCAGGCCAACTGGACCTTCAGCTGACCGCGATGTTCCACAAAGAAGTCCACCAGAGTCCTGGTCACTGTGGCTGATGTGTGGAAGAAGAATGCTGGGATCCACAGAATTGCACCATCTAGCTTCTTTAAGCTCAGGAAGAAGTTATTCCTGTCCTGCACCGTCAACAGATTGTTGTAGTACTTCTCTAAAATACTCGGGTTAAAAGTTGTCATGTTTGTGCGGCGCCCAACATCTCTCTTAAAGACCTCAGTTGGTGCAAAATTGCAGCGGAAGACAAAGTCAAATTTGTCAATCTGATCACCGCAACGTGAGCCGGTGAGGATGCCGCTGTTGCCAACAACGGCGCAGACATTGTAATGCTTGCTCAGAATTGGCGAGACCTCCGGGAGGAGTGAGCGGAAGTTTTCGCCGATGGAGTAGACGTACTTGTGGCTGGAGTAGGCGTAATGCATCAGCTGGCCAATGCGGACTAAGCTGCGCGTTAATGTGAAGTTGTGAGGAACGTCGATGTACTGAGAGATTTCCTTCCTGAAAGAAGCAAAGATGAGTGGATGATGATAAAGAGACAATGTCATCAAATGTTTTTTCACCTAAATTCTGCCTGCTGTCAAATTTTGGAGGAAATGACAAAATCTGTATAAAATTATTAAATATCTGTATAAAATTATTAAATATTATATATATATATATATATATATATATATATATATATATATATATATATATATATATACACATACATATATATATATATATATATATATATATATTAGGGGTGTAACGGTACATGTGGATGTATTAATACGTTTCGGTATGGCATGTTCGGTTCGGTCCACTTACGTTCGGTTCGGTCCACTTATTAGCGCGAGCTTACGCATGGGCGCTTTTGACTGTTGACATGCGGGAGAGGAGGGCGGCGGCAATAAAGAGGAGCAAACGAATACAGTACGCAAACAAGCCAGAGCTCGAAGGTCCCCCCGTACACTTCGGTCTCCTGTTTGGAAACATTCTGGCTGTCCTGTTAAAATCACCGATGGGGAAAGATACGTGTATAAGTCCCAAAGTTGTATGCCGACATTGCTACATGAGATCGGCGGCTATGCTGTGGGTAGCACGTCTAACATAAGAACACTTAAAACGACATCATCCGACTTTGAATGTTTCTTAGACACGAGGAAGCAAGCAGTCTTTTTAGCCAAAAACAAAGTACAACAGCTCTCTCCTTCGTTCTCCGCTGCTCCTCTCACTAGCCGTACGATGCTTTCATGAACCTCGGAAACATCACAACTCAGCAACACACAAATCCGACCACAACACAGATAAGCCAATTCATTACAATATGCTGTTGAACATTCAAAGATTTTAATGCCTAAAAAGTGTAAATAATTTCATGAAGACTTTAAAGTTACTATATTTCATTATAAAAATAGTTTTAATATAGTTAGCAATAATTGTAACTGTTATTGTATGTATTTTTTTCATCACAAAAAGTGTATATATGCACTGTAATGACAACTTGGCTTTAACTTGAATACTTAGATGTGTCATAGGCTGTTGCTGCTGAGTGTTTAGAGATTTCAGTGTCTTAACAATTTACAAATTTAAGAGATCTTTATTGTTAGTGTATTTTTTATTCTGGTGTAATTTCTTAGAATATCACCCAAATAGTTCACTTTTATTTATTGTTTCTGAAGAATTTACCGTTTACTTGTCATCTTTTCAAAATAAACATTTTTTTTTTGTACCAAAAATACACCAAACCGAAGTTTCCAAGAAACCGAAACCGTAATTTAGCGTACCGTTACACCCCTAATATATATACAATTTTCGGATATTTTTGGTAGAATGATGTGATGTTATTTTACACAGGTATACATACCTCTGTTGGATAAAAGCTGTGCTGTTGTACCTCCATTTAGAGGAATTCTTCAGGTCTTCGCTAAGAGCATTGGTCAGTGGCGTGAAAACTGGATCCAGATACTTTAGTGCTAATTGGGAGCTAGACAGGGGAGGAGGAAAAGGGGAAAGTAGTCAAGAAGTTTAGATCAGTTAAAATCGGTTTTGTACCTCACTCAAGCGCATCTTGACAGTCGTCAGGATGAAGACTAGCATCTCTTACGTCTTTTAGTTCCAATTTCTTTTTGTCCGCAGCAGAACTTTGACAATGACCCTTTGGTCCAAAAGTCTAGATGAGCTACTGCCAACACTTTCCCCCTTATTAATGACTGTAGTTAAACAACCCCAAAATACAGTTTTCATGTTTTTATAACGATTTTGTCACATTTTACACTGAAATATTGGAAGAACAGGAGCATAAGGAACAGGAACATTTTGATACTGAAGATGTGATGCTGTAGATGCTGTAGACACTACAGCATCACATTGCCCAAAGAACATCCAATTAGAACATAATATAGTTCCTAAGTGTATTTTTGGGTGTTGAATAATTGGAGTATGACTGCAGGGAAACCTCCCAAGAGTTTGAGTGGTTTTTACTGGAGTAGTGACATCTCCCTTTTTCAGAACACAAGTCCTGATTTCCAGCAATTGTTGTAGATCAGGAGTCTTCAATCCTGTTCCTCGAGGGCCTGTGTCCTGCCTGTTTTCCATCATTGTGTTTGTGGAATATGAGTTAAGCAGCAAAATCCACCCATTTTTAACCATCTCAAAGGGCGGCCATTTTGTCACTTCTGTCGACTGAAGATGATATCACAACTGCTCAGGGCTCAGGTAACACCCAATCACAGCTGACCTGTTTACTGAACCTGTTACTGAGATGGCTAAAAACGGGTGGATATTTATCTGAATACCTTGTTTCAACTAGTGGGCTTGCATAAAACATATTCTTGGAAAAAATATGTTTGGGTTGACTTCCACTTTTAGTCTGTCATTTTAGCACCTTTGTGACAGGCACACAATCTGGGTGCAGCAACCCTGTCAAATCTCACTTTCCCTGCAATCTCCCATCAATTTAAACACTTTTCCTCTTTCACACTCTTGCATCTGTAAGTCCAGAAGGTGAAACATCATGTTGCACTTGAAGTTTTGATTCAGCTACAACATAGTTCCCGGAATGTTGTGGGTGACTTCCAGAAAGCTATCAAATGTATGTAGAGACTGAACAAAAAAAATATCTCGATTGATTGAGCTGATCAAAAGACACGCTGTAAGTCAACTGTTAGAGCTTTTTTTGGGGTGTAATGAGACGTTGGGTCCTTGATGTTGTCATTTGATGGAAACGACTGCTAAAGATGACGTCACATCAATGACGCCTATACACCATCTGCGTGTCAGAATCACCACAAATGTCCACTTTATGCTTTGTGTTCCAAGATGGATTCAATTCAAGTCAGATACAACACTATTACGCTTCACAACTTTGTAGATGCGCTGGCACTCGAATTACCTTCAAGTGGTTGCCATAACAACAGGAATCTACAACCTTTGTTTGAGTCTAATATTTGATGTACGTGTATTTATTTGCACATAAACCTTTATGTTTATGGTTTTCTGTTAATACTTTGGTGAAACGATTTATTCCTAGAATATTTTGTAAGCAATTACTTCCGGTTTAGGTCAAGTATGCCGGATTCATATCAGACAGGCAGAGAGAGATCTCTGGAGGGACGGGTAAAATGTACTGACGCGCCTATCTCTGCTGATCCATAGAAGGACAGGCACACACACTTTTTCATTGATGGGCCCCCAAAGAAGCATTCAGAAAACTTGGTCTTACTTAAATTGTTGGTGTGTTAGCCAGGGCATTTTGCATGCCTGTAATGGCTGCCAACACATCTGATAATTAAGATATTTTCATCTTTAAAATATGCTTTATTTTCTCATGGTTTTCAATGACATTTACAAATGTGAGGAAAAGGTTGATGCTCCATGATACAGCCCAACACAATATTCACAGAATCCCATTGCCGGAATTTTGTCTCCCTTGAACACAGATTTATGGCTACACATCTTATAATGTGTGTCATTGTACTGTGCAGGTGTACCAATGAAGTGTGTCATAGTTTGGTCTGTACTCACCTGAGGTCAGGTTTGCGAGGCGGCCTTTCGCTGCAGAAGGAATATGAAACAAATAAATACAGACTCAGTCAGTTGAATGCAAACCCTTTGAAGAAGCAAATCATAATCAAACATGCTTTCGTGATCATTTACATTTTAAGCGTTTAAATAAAAATCAATGATCGCATCATTACTTACTAGTGATATCAGGGAACGCAATCAACTCTATATCGTAGTTTTATTACCACATACTACAGTTGAGTCCCGTGAAAGTGTCGGCTTGATAGTGGCACTACAGAAGGGTTGAGGGAGCCGTTGGTCATTTGTCGCCACTTCCGTTATTCATTGTTTGTTGCATTATCCATGCACTAGTCACAAAAGCAAAACAGCGCCACCACGACTTTCTAAGAATTGTGCAAGATCGCAAGAGGAATTGTGAGTGTTTGTCCACCATCCACCAAAAGACCTTAAAATCTCACTCACTCAAAGCATAACCTTGGCCCACCGTGACAGTCAAGCGAGAACGAAAATAATTACAGCAGGAGAGAAATGAATGGAGCGCTTGTGCTGTAAATCAGAGTCAAGGGCGATTTGCTGACTTCCAGAACCTTTGCTAGATCAACTGTGTTTTAGCATCACACTCTTGATCGCACATGAAGGATAACTATGGATGTGGATTCTATCTAGTGATAGTAGCTACAGTTTCTCTTCGGACAGATAATAGTAGTAATAATAATAATAAAATACTGTATACTTCTTTTTCTTACTACGATTTGAACTTTGAGCATGTTTAAACAAGAGAAAAATGCAAATGGTGAGGTTTACAGCCCTAAAACACAGCATAATAATTGCAAAGAAAAAGTTTTCAACTTCATGGATTTCATCACGGGTTATTTTTGGAACTTAACCCCTGTGATCAATAGGGGCCACTGTATTTTTTTTAAAATAATGCATGACCACAGAACAAACTACTCAATGAGCAGTGTACATCAGTGGGGGATGTGTGGGGGGTGGGGGACGACGTTTCCAAACATGTGTGTTTATTTTATTCATTTGCTAGCTTGTGTATTTAATATTAGCGTTACGCGACAGAGACAACTTGACATGCGTTAAGAGTCAGTCACAGATGGATGTAACGGAGAGAATCCGGTCACTTTTCAAAATAAAATGTTTTCCAGCCTTGGATAATAAATAAAACGGAAGTACTGTACTTTTTTTTTTCTTTCTTTCATCTGTGCGGCCTGCTACGACCCAGTCCAAAGTGGCCCGTGGCCCGGTACCGGTCCGCGGCCCGGTGGTTGGGGACCCCTGCTATAGAAGACGTGTGGACCGTAAAAACACTTGCACATTCGTGATTAGCATCACTGAATCTATGGTGAGACGTTGGAGGCGGCAGTGGGAAGTGAAACTAAGATGGCAGTGGGAAGTGAAACTAAGATAAGTACTGGTTATTCTCTTTTGATTCTGTTCCGTTCTGTTCAGCAAAGTTGCTGCCGTGTTAAAAGGCACTGTTAGGAAAGAATCTATTCAGGTACATGTGCATTTATAGTTCAAAATCATTCGGTAAATGTTGCAAATATCAAATTTTTCAACATAGATAGGTGCATCTTATAACCCGGTGCGGCTTATATATCGTTTTTTCATTGTTATTTTTTTAAATAGAGAGGGTGCGGCTTATATAAAGGTGAAATGTATTGTCCAGGAAATACAGTAAGTGTAATTGCACATTCACTACAGTAGGTGGCAGTGGCGATCTCATTTAATTATTATTTTTTGTTTGTTTAATATTAGCAAATTTATGCCCTTCTAATAATTTGTTACAGACTAAAAACATTGTTGATAATGTTATTCTTTGATCTTAGTTTGTTTATCTGTATTTCTTTTTTTCTTTGATGTTAATAAGGATATAATCCTATGCAGGGATGTACTTATAACAATTTCTTGGACAAATCATACTATTTAGAGTCACGACGGAGAGTCGGGCAGGGGCGCCAAATGTTTTCTTGTTCCTTCGGGGTGGCATAACAGATAATAATTGAGAAGCACTCTACTGTCTTAGACAATATAATCTTGTGGTTTCATTAAATACACAGAAAGACAAACTTGTTGGTATCCCTCTGTTAATGAAAGATAAACCCACAACGGTCAATTAAATACCTTGAAACTGACAAAAGTAAAAACAAATCAAATATTACTGAAAATCAAAACCCCTCTATCATAAAAATTTACAATTCTATCTGTGACGACATCTACAAAATCATTACTAATCCAAAGAGAAAAAAAACAGTCTTTCTGTGGGAAGCAGTCAAATCATTTCAAGAAGAAGGGGCAGATGAGTAAAGAATGACTGAGCTCATCAAAATCACAGATGTGAGATTAAGTGACAGATGTTTTACTTCAGGCTGGCGTAATGTGCCAAAATTACACCAGTTTATTGGTGCAAAGCTTATTACTAATTGGCTGCTAATTACTTCTAGCCATTATAATATGCCTGTACACTGCACACAGACTACAAAATGTATCATGAAGTACCACAAGACTCTAATTAATCTAAAAATTAGGCAGCCATCTGATGCTCAATTGAAGGGTCTACTCAAATAACAAGAATACTAATGAGACAGGGAACCTAAAATTCAAGCAAACCTAATCTTACACAATTTTTACAAGTTGTGGATTAAAAAAGTGTCACGGAGGACAGGCCAAAAATTTGGATCCACAGATTATTTTTTTGGTGAAACCAGTAAAAAGACAATAGCAACATTCAAGTTTTGCAACTCAAGTTTAAGAAATATGACATCTATGACGTTTCCTTTCATCTGTCAGACCCAGGTAAGAACTGTGAAGCTAAGCTAGCTAGGTTAGCTTGATATTTTAGGTTACTAAAAGCCAGAGCTGGGCACTTGACCCTTTTTTGCCGGTCCGGCCTCGACCCTTCGGCCATATTCATAAATATTGTCGGCCCCCGCCCTGTTCCAGAAGTCGCATTCAACTTCCCTTCGTTCACGGCCTTCAAAATAAAAGCATTCCAGCAAACCACTATACACAGCAGGTTTGCTACGGCGTATTTTACGGAAATAGAAGACACCAGAAGAAGTGCATGAACTCCACCTTGATGTGGCACCGTCATACTCTAAAGCGATAAAGCGATAACCTACAAATTCCACAAAATGAATGCCTCTCATTTGCCCAATTACACTCACAATTAGATTTGGAAAACATACTGGAAACAAAAACAACATAATTTCATAGTTTCTAAATCTGATGATTACACTAACACGTTTACTCCCATATACAGTATGACATGTCAATAGTTATCGTCACATTAACAGTATTACACATTTTTAACAGTAAACACTCATGCAAATGTTAGTTTAAAAAAAGCATTATTCTAAATAATATACAGCATTGTAAGTATAAATACTGTATACATAAACCAATTTCATATACTTAAGTTATTTTTAGAGACGTAAATATACTTGTGTGTTCATTTAACTTTTAGAGCTACAAATGTATTTTTGGTGTGTGTTATGAGCAGTGAAAACACTATTTTCAGTACTTCAATAGACATTTTGACTGAGCAACATTGTATGACTTACGATTTGCTCAAACTACTTAGTGACTTGACTCGACTCGACTGTTTTTTTCTCACTTAAGACTTGAATGTGACTTGCACATATGTGACATGCTCTCACCTCTGGCTCACTGTGCATTACTACCAATTTGCAAGTGAGCCAATTCACTGTTGATATTGACTGACAAGTACAGTATGCAGTCCAGTGTCTGCAGCCAGGCCTAAATTTGAGGCTGCACTGAGGCCCTGGCCATTGGGCACTATGGTATATGCATTAGCAACCACAGTAACATTGACCTAAATGAAATGATGCAAGCACATCCTGGCTGCAAGTCACTCACCGATACCCCGCGTGGAACATGTACATCCTCGGTCCCCCGTTCGGTCCATATCTGGGGGTTCCGAGAAGGAAGCCCTTCTTAATGGACACATAGCTGATGAGGGACAGAATGAGCAGCGCCACACTGAACATGACGAGCCCCAGGGCGCTAGCGATGCGCACCATCCTTCCTCGGCGTCAGTGGGTGGCCAAGCCCGGCAAGAGGATGCGGCCGAGGTGGGACGAGAGCGGAGGAGACGTGGATATGAACATCGTAGCCGAGGTAGAGGAGGGGAAAACACACCATGCGGTATTAGCGACTGAGATCGAGCAAGGACGTCATAATAGATGAAGAGTGCTGTGTCTTTAAAAAAAAAGATTTCATACGCCAAATACGACATAAAGGCGTTTGTGAAAGGAAAAAAAGAAAAACGCCAAATACGACATAAAGGCGTTTGTGAAAGGAAAAAAAGAAATTGGCAACATAGCAGAAATTAGTCCCGGATAACCTGCTGGCGGTGAAACGAAGCGACAGCAGTGTCCTTTCAGAATCATCCTCGATGTCTCTGCCCTTCCTTCTCTGTGTCATTAATTAAGACAGCGTCAGCTTTAAAGAGATGCAGCTCCATTGCTACACTATTCACATAACCAGCATCCTTAAGCGAGGCGGAGCTCTGTCTTCTGCACGTTGGAGGCGCAGGGACACTCACCACCACCACCGGACACTTCATTAGGTACAACTGACACAAGAAGATATGATATCTATTAAGTAAATAGCATTTTTGTACAGTATGCAAAGAAGCAGAGGTGGCATTTGTACAGTATGCAAAGAAGCAGAGGTGGCAGTATTCACACTCTGCGCCTAATTATAAGTACAGATACCCACTTTGTAAAACAAATAAACAAACATAAACAAATAAACAAACGTAAATAAACAAATAAATAACAAAGAAATAAAAGATTTTGTTATAAAACTAGGAGTACTGATTAAACTCCTTTACTTTTAAAGTACAAACGTGAGGAGTCGGATTTGGACCCAGGATCAGCAACTCGGTTCACTGGCCATATGGTCCAAGGACCTATAGCTACTGCATAGCTGAGACATCAAGATACATCATGGAACAACAGTCACAACATAGACTTTGAAATGTGGCTACTTAAGTGCGAAAGTAAAACGTTTAAATTAATATGTAGGGTCAACTGTGTACAATATCCATTTTGTCACAGATAATAATCACAGAAAAGACACTTCTTTGCACACAAATAGTTTCTATTGTAACAATTTTTAAATGTAATGCGAAGAACAACAATAAAAGTGACATTAGCGTTGGCTGGACTGAAAAACGTAATCAAAGCTTTGCTATGTGACCTGACTCCTGAATAACAAAAAATGCTAAATTTGCTAACAATTACAACTGAAACAATACACCTTACTTGTACAGTATGTGCTCTATTTTTGTGACCAGCAGAAATATGAAGTGACGTTAAATCTAATGCTTTGAGTCGGGTTAGCCCGTGTATTGGTCATTTCGCAGACATAGGCTTGTTTAAAAAAGTTCAGTTTGCAGCGTTGTGGGTGTGAACACAGACAATCTCATTCGTCACCAAGTAAAGCAACGTCTCTCTACCTGATAATTTGTGTGCACCCACATAGCTGTTACCAGCCAGAGATTTAAAAACTATAATAACATAATATAATAACTATAATAATGACAATAATAACAATAATGTGTTTTATGTATTGACTTCTACCATGATTCAGAGGGTTTGATGGCCGCTGTTGTCATATTTATGAATGAAATGCATCTGACATCCACGCACATGTCCACGGAGCTCAGAATTTGTCTACCTGTTACCCGTTCAAATTCAACAAAATAAACCATGAAGATGTCGTCCGAGCAGGCATATCATTTTGACTGGACATCTTCAAATGGCGGACCGTGGTCCGAGTCTAGACTGAGTCATGGTCTGGTGTGAACCCATGGTCAACACTAGTCTAAACATGGTACTCTGATTAATATTGTGTTTGTCGAATATGATATACAGAATAAAACACACATTTTTATCCTGATCAGGAGGCTGCCGTTTTGCCGGCACTGATAATTATTGGCGACTGAAATTGAGGTCACAGAGTCCATGGGCTAAGTTTGCTATCATCACGTGACCAAACCCAGATAACAGGTGAGCCATGACATTCGCAAGATGAGCCCGTGGCCTCTCTGATGTCAATTTCAGTCAACAACTAATTTTTGGTAATATGTAGTTTAGTTTTAGTTAGTTTTCTTTTCTTTCCTTTTTACTTTTTTTCACTTTTTTTTTTTTTTAATTTGATTTCGTTAACCAATTTTTTTTCACATTTTTAGCTTTATCTGTAGCTTTTATTTTGTTAGTTTTCATTAACTATACCATAAAAACTTTGAAGTGAGTGAGTGTTTCCACACAATACAGTTGCCCAATTTTACAAACAAAATTGACTGGCATGATTTACTGGATAGATAGTTTGAAATATTTAGTGGCTGAAAAGCAATCTCCACTGTGTTTACCTATTTTTTAGTTGACTATCTTTACTAACTTTGCTTGACTTGATTCTTGTGGTTGCTCTTCACAGTACACTCAAAGTATAAACTATTTTTTATTAGGGTAACAAGAGGCGCAGTTGAAGATTCCTCATTATACTGTACGGTATGCTCGTATACCGGTGATTGAAAACACAGAGACTCTAATTACTGTTAAAAAGTCAAAATGGATACACTTTTCATCCTTTGGACATTTGGCATTTTGTAAAATAATCTGTAATTGATGTTAAAACACAAAAAAAATTGCTCTGTTTCTTGGATTAGTTTTCTAATTCCATGATTGTTTTCAACAAAAAGGAGGCAGACAGACAACAATTGGCATAAAGACATCAGATAGACAAGCTGTCCCGCTGCTGACATTTCATCAGTGACCTTTCTGCTGGTCTTAATGCTGGATTGAGCCTACACACACGTGCTCACGTCTTTAGGCTTTGTAAATCCTGTCAAACAGACACACAGATTAAGAGCCTAAGGCCTAATATTTCTCATCTAACGTATCTTCCACTTTTCTAGCAACACCTGTGTTGCTTTCAGTGCCATTTTAAATGTTTTCAAGTGTAAACAAGAAACCACAAAGATCTGCAAACTCACACTACAGTTGCTTGGTTAATATTGTATAACTATTTCTTGAAAGGTACGCTACTGCACTCTTTTTGCACTCACTGTATCAACTAAAATGTTTGAATTATTTTATTAGAAGAGCTGCAATGGAAATATGCCCAATCTAAAATGTAATATTATGGTGACCTGCAAGGGACAGGGATCTGTATATGTTTAAGGGAGGGAGCGAGTTTGACATGTTTCTCGGTACAAATGGAATGGGTGATATACATGAAAGGGTTGAAAGGGAGTAGCTTGCTGCTTGTTGTGTAAACACTCAGATTTGATACATGATTTGCATTCGTCGCCTCTATTCTTAAAGATGGGTTTTGAAGAGTATACACTCATTGTCGTGGCAGGTTATTATCTCATATGGCCACATTGCTTTGCATCTTCACATGTAAGCACACTGGAAATCATAGTGATGCAGAATAGTAAGCGTGTCAGAAATTAGTCCATACCACCTGAAAAAGGAGAACTCTTCAAAGTGGAAATAATTTGAAATAAAGGAAAAGAGAACAAAAACTAAATTCTTTACTTGTAAATCCAGGAACTGTTCTAGTGATTTTGGCATGACCTGTGTTTTTGTTGAGCTTGTATTTGTGTTTGAATTTGGCAGTACATCCAACCAGCCTCATAACGGCAGACCACCTGTAACCACACCAGCCTAGGACCTCCACATCCAGCATGTTCACATCCAAGATCGTCTGAGACCAGCTACTCGGACAGCTGCCGAAACAATCGATTTGCATAACCAAAGAATTTCTGCACAAACTGTCAGAAACCGTCTCAGTGACGCTCATCTGCGTGCTCGTCATCCTCATCGGGGTCTCCACCTGACTCCACCTGACTCCAGTTCTTCATCGTATGGGAAAATGCTCACATTTGATGGTGTCTGGCACGTTGGAGAGGTGTTCGCTTCACGGATGAATCACGGTTTACACTGTTCAAAGCAGATGACAGACAGCGTGTGTGGCATGTAGTTTCCAGCGTCAAAGTGGAAAAAGTTTTAGACCTTTGAGTTCATATCATCAAAAATGGGAGCAAAAACAAGTCTTATGTTTATATTTCTGTTGAGTGTATGTATAAATTAAGTGATTTTCAAAAATCAAAATTGATAAAAATTCAAAATTCAGCTGTGCATTGTATGTCTTTACCGTTATTTATCAAGTTATATAAAAATGACCCATATATATTCCTTCTTTTCATGATGTTTTCCCTACAATTTTTGCTACAAACTACTGTATGTGTGGCTTTTCACTAGTTCAGTAGTTTTTTTCCATTTATACTTAGGTTGCTGGAGGTTACAGGATCTCTGCATTGTGTGAAGATGAAGCCTCACTCACAGTGTGTCCAAGGTCACATTGAAGACACCAGATTTCATAATTCATCATCCCAACCTCGAGATTGAACCTGTTCCTTTCTGAAGATGAGGTGTGTGGTGTGTGTGTGTGTATGAGAGAGAGAGACAGTGAGCGAAAGATGGAGAAAGTCCATGTCTAAGTGTGTAAATGGGACAGGCTGAAATGCTTTCTTATATCCAGTGTATCACCGACTGTCATGATGGAGGACAGCAGGCTGCATCACTCAAAGTTTAGTTCAGTGGAAAGCAGACAGACGAAGTATTGAAATACTACCTGTACTACTGCTAATAATTCTACTACATACCTGTCAACTGTGCTGAATCTTACAAAAATTGTAATTTGTCCGTATATTTCTGTATATAATCTTACATAGTATCTATATATAATCTTACACAGTATTTATCGCTCAGCGGGAGAGGTGGGGGAAACGGAACGGACATTTCTATATGTGGGGGACGACGACGCTATGCTACTGAAAGTCGACCAAAGTTTGCATTCGGAATCGCAAACGGACGCTCCGGAATAGAGCCGAAATGGGCAAGACGAGTTTTTATTTTTATTTTTTCCCCGTACAAAAATTGTTGTACAGCGTACACAATTTGAAGTGATCAAAAAATGCATAAAATATGGGGAAAACGTATAAGTTGACAGCTATGCTACTACAACACCTCCCCCTACTACAATTTATGAATGATAGTAGTAGTAGTAACCACAACAATAATAATTATAATAATAATTCTTATTATTAATAATACTATTACTAATGTGTAATATAATAATGATTGATGATGATAAAATGATTGATTGATAGACACTCCCAGAGAGTTATTAATTTGATGATTTAATTGCAGTTGGACTACAGTGCTGTGGACTATATTTACTTAATAGCTTTTATAGTCTGAATCAGTTTATGGGTTTATAAATTTGGTCTGGTTCCTACGCAGTTATTGCTCTTTGGCAGCACAAGAGTGTAAATAGGAAGGTTTGCTGGATGGGGTCATGTGAAACAACAATCATACATTCAACACAGAGAAAAAATATTACATTCATTAATTGTCTTGGACTATCAACATTTTGTAACTTAAATTTTTTTTAAACTTCTGTATTTCTACTTCGTAACTCCATTCGTCCACAAAATCCTTGTGTTATTGATGAATCACATCACACATTTCGTCCTCGTTATCTTCTCACTGCAATCGTTGTCACTTGACCAAAGTCTCAACCTGATCGGACACGGCTTGTGACTATTGCGTGTCGAAACTCAAATATTACGAATGTCATCAAATGATATACTTTCGCATATAATGTTATTTTTACTATCTGTGTTACACACGGACAAACATCGTATATTGCATTTGAACTGAACCAAGCCAAAGTAGTTAAGTAACCATTATGTTGTTTTTGGTCAAACCAGATCAGTTAATTTGCCAGTTGGAGCAGATCCAGCCCGGATTACTTACCCGGATCACTACAACTAGACTTGAACAATTTTTTGGGATCTGATACAATACCTCTTCTAGATGCTTTCAGACCAGTTGGGTTTGCACCCAAATTGAACTGTGTTTACACCTGACCAAAAAAAGATGAACTCGAGTTAGTTTAGAATGGAACAAAGTTCGTTAGAAAATTAGCCTTAAAAATACATTATGTGAATGTTATTGAGATAAATGTTAAATAAACAACCAAAATGGACTTTTATTGCACAGATGAGCCAACTCACAATGAAAATCAACCAAGCTGAACCTTCACTCTGCATCAGAGCTTTGGGTTTTGAGTCCAATGGCACCAAGCATGAAACGCCTGTAATGTAAATTCTGAATTGTGTTAATTGTTGAATGTCAAGGAGAGAAGCTAGGACCGACGCAGTTTTGAGCAGGTGTGGGTCTGAGTGTCAGTCCTGTCGGTTTACACGTCCGGTGGGCTGAAAGGTCATTTTCAGAGCTGAAGAATGATGCATTGGTGGAAATATGTAAGAGGAGCACTTCTCTCACCCTCCACCATCCTTTGCCCACAAACTCCACCAACCTCTTTCCTCCCATCCCACTGTCCATTCCGAAACTGTTTGTTTCATATATCATTTGGTTGTCCCTCTTCCTTTCCTCACTTGATCCACTTCTTCACAACTGCCCCCAAACCCCAATCTCTCCATACATGTATCATCTTGTCATCATAGGATGAATACACCAAATACAAGTTATATTATGCGGCTTATTTGTACACATCACAGTTACAAACGTTAAAAAAGATTCATTATAAAAGACGTAATGTGATGAGCAAGTCTGTCAGACTCTGTTTTACTTCTTCTCATCCCTTTTTTGTTATCATTTTCCCACCATTCAAATACCTCCATCCATCCATTTTCAATACCTACTTTTTCCTTCCACATTAGGGTTGCAGGTGCGCTTGAGTCCATTCCAGCTGACGTGCTAACCACTCGACTTTAGAATACCTGTACGAGAGTAACGGAGAGAGAAAGAGAGAGCTGTTACCAAGCAACCCAGCTGACCAATAAGGTGTGTCAAGGCTACAGGCAAAAGACGAAGCAGAGGATTGGGGGATGTGGGAAAGAACATGAAGTGAAAGATTGAAGGAAGGAAAGCCGGCATGATGAGTGACGAAGGGAGGGGCGAGGGAGCATAAAGGGACGGGGATAAAGCGCTGGTCACAGCCCACTGATTGGAGTCGCTGGGGCCAATCAATTTGAGCAGGTGCGTGACCACAGCGATCCAGCATCAATCACACCCACGTGCACACAAAGGAACACTCGTTCATTACTGAGGAATTTGGCCAAAGCAGAAAAGGCTGAACTCAAATACGCTCCCTTCCAAAAGTATTGGATAGGCAAGGACAGTTAGTTTATTTTTTTCCAACGAATAGATGAATATGAGACACAAGATCAATTCCAGCCAGAGAAAAAAAAAACATGCTCCTGCTCAGTGTGCCCGTCAATGGGATAGCCAGGTAGCGTTTGCAAAACTTGGCCAAACAAGGCAACTTGTCCTGCTTCTGGAACTGCCACAAACGAGGGTACAGTATTGTGTGGTGGGAATTTGCAACATTACCAAATAATCAGAAAAAAAAAAAAAACAATGTGTGTGCTGTGAAATAATTCGCTGCTCTCCTTCCACTTTGATATTGCAGGCCGATAAATTGTTTAAAGTGGGAGTCAACCTGAAAATGTTCATTACTGTAATATGTTGTATGCGCCCGCACAAGCCTAAACATGGCATTCTGATTGATATTGTGTTTGTGGAATATGAGATAAGTAGTAAAATCCACCCGTTTTTATCCATCTCAGGGGGCAGCCATTTTGTCACTTGCTGGCGACTGAAAATGGCATCACAGTTGCTCAGGGCTCAGGTAACGACAATCATGGCTCAGCTTCAGAAAACAGGTCAGCCATGATTGGTCGTTACGTGAACCCTGAGAAGTTGTGATGTCATGTTCACTCTACAGAAAGTGGCAAAATGGCCGCCACCTGAGCTAGGCAAAAATGAGTCAATTTTACTGCTTAACTTAGTCACTTAATCAGAGTGCTGTGTTTTGCCACGTGAAGCCGCATAGAATTTATTTTTTGTAGCAAATTTTGGGGGGTTGACTTCCCTTTTAAATCATTGAAAACTTTTTGATGTGAATTTGCAATTACAATTGTGAAATACAATAAAATGTTAACACATTTTCTCTTTTACATAATACCCGTAAATACCGGGTAAACTGCGATTTCACCTGCGATGTTTTAGGTTTGGTTCAGCAAAAACTATTCTGATGCAATTGTTCATTTGGTCAAGTGTGATCATCTCAAACTTGGTGTGGCTGAACTGTTGTCTCTACTGCTGCCCTCCATCTGTGTCTTTTGCTGTGTCCATATGTTGTCTTTTAGAAATTTGATGTGCTATCTGGGCTGGTAGAAATAGCAGAATAACACAGCTTCTAGTGTGATTACAATATGTGTCGTGTGAACATTACAGTACATCTTGACTTGGATCTAGAGCAGAATACCAGACTACAATGTGAACACATGCTTAGCTAAAGCATGTTTTCCTACAAGGGGCCACTGCTGCATCAGACTCATGTTATAGATGGGATGAAGGATAGTTGACAGCTGGGATTTTAAACAGGATTATAGGACCCTGGGGCTGATGTGATCCGGGCCTGCAGCCGTGCCCTCCTGAGCTGTCGCGTCACCAAGCTAATTTTGGATCTTTTGGATCAGATTTCTCTCTTAATCAATGGAAGTCTAATTTAAAGGTTCATTTTTCAAGATTCTCTCTGTGTCACATTAATAGTGACCGCCCCCCCCCCCCCCCAAAATATTAATGTTAAGGTACACTGATAGGACTGGCCTTAGAGTATATTTGGATCATTATAATGGGATTATTTATGTGATATTTGCACACTAAAATTGTCAACTCAGTTGAATGTGTAACACTTTTGTCATGTATGTTGTGTAAAATATTTCAGAGTGTGATCGATTAAACTAATTAAACTCTTGAATCTTTCACCCAATGAAATAAAAATAAGTAAATGATTATAAAAAGTTCTATCCCGCTAACAAACAATGACGAACAATAACTTGGATCTTTGCGCTTCTGCACACGACAGCGCTAATAAAAGGCACAGTGTTGATAGAAATGTTGAGCAAACAGTAAGCACATTCACTGTTTTATTTGTTCTATTTAAGAAGAATAACGGCAGCCTCCTTGTCTCTCTCCTTCATTACTTCTGAAGCTCCCAGATGTCAGAAGTCGGCTGTTTCACTGATCAGTCTGTCTCTAAACACTATTGATCTGGCCCGATGCGAACTGCCATTCATCTGATCTGTTTGGATGATTTTTGCCCCATACAAGATGAACACTGTAAAATATGTCATGAGGCTCACAGCCTATTTTACTCCGGCCAACATTATTTATTTACATAATATATTACTCTTAATTGTTATTCATTAGCAAATTCACTTTTTAATTTTATATGAATATTAATTTTATATAATATTAACATTAATATTTGATTCACTATTATTGTTATTAGATTTTTTTTTTACAAATAATCAAGACTATTTTTATTGTTATTGCACTATTTCACACTTAATTTAGAGTCTTCCTTGAACCTAATGTGTGTTTTTGGAATGTGGGAAGATGTGCACTCACAGCAAACCTATACATGCAAAAGGAGAACGTACAAACTCCACACAGAAAGGCTGAAGCAGAGATTCAAACCCCAACCTCAGAATTGTGATGTGCATGTGCTAACCACAACTATATTACTATTATTTACTCGAGTTGCTGGATAGATAGAGAATATGTTAGTATCATTAATTAGTGTTTTAATTTACTTCTTTCACTGTCTTGTTGTTGTATTATTGCTATTTTATATGTAAAGTGCTTTGTTACAGCTGCAGCTGTTGTGAAATGCGCTATATAATTAAAGTTGTATTGTATAATGACATTGTGGAAAATATTTGCTTTAATGAAAATCTGAATACAAACAACAAAAATCTAAGAAGCTCAAACTGGATTCATTAGGCGTAGGTGTGTCACTCACCTGACCTTCTGCAGGCAGCATGGGGTCGGATTAGGATACCTTCCCAGTGACAATGTGTACAATGTGGGTGTGATACAAGTTGTCTGTGCTCTATGATTGTCTGGCAAGCAGTCCGCGATGTGGCCAGCTGACATAGGCGCCAACTCCCTAACACTCTGAACGGAATAAGCACTATAGGAAGTGGATAGATGTTCTCTCATGAATTCTCAAAAAGGTGAAATCTACTGTATGTGCTGTGTTTATATTGTTGTTGTCCTAGTGTTAGCATTGACTCCATGCAGGAGCACTTGTGTATCAATTATAATTGGACATTTGTCCGTCAACTTAAATAATCAATACCGTAGTTTTCTACAAGCATGTATTCATTTTTGTTGTTGTTGTAGGAAATGCTACAGAATTCTCATGACAACGGGTTCATGTAGCGTGAGTTTTTTTTTATTATTGTTATTTTTAACAGTGTGCTGACCTCACAACTCTTCAGACAGAATAAAAAACGACAGTCAGACACACGAGGCATCCCAGACTTCATCTCTGAAAATGAGAATCTGTGATGTTGATTAAGGGATGATGAAAGTGAAAATGAAAGTAAATGTGATCAAGGGAGGGGGTGTGATTGACACTGAATGAGAGATGGGAATATATAGATAAAAGCCACTAGCACGGCAACAGAGGAGATGATGTTACTCATATTGCTCATATTTCCAGCAACCAATCTATTTTCCAGAATCCCTATAGAACCCTATTGATATTAGAACACCTGATAAATTTTAGTTACACCCGAATATATAAAGAATTTAATTTAATTAGACTAAGTTATTTTGGACACAGAAAATGGATATAAAAATGTAAAATTGGCCTATTCAACTATCTTTAAAGCTATAAATCAACATTTGCATGTCTGACAAATACTTAAATAACCTCCTTCGGTTAGTGACTCCCAAATTCAGCCTAGTTATCATAAAATGTACGGATAAGATATAGCCAGAATGAACAAATGCCAAATTGTTGAAATAATAATTAGTGCCGTCATGCGCTAAGAATTTTTAAAACGAATTAATCGTAACATTTTCCCAAATTGATCGGGATTAATCGTATTTCTCAACTACAATTTTTTACGAAGCTTGGAACCAATATTTGAGTAAAATTTTGGAATTAATGTGGAAAAATATTTAAGTATATTTCAATTCAAAGACTTTTAATATCTTCCTTTGATCCTTGAATACGATTATTTTCCTGTAAATTAAAACAGTTGAACGATACACCAAAGTCATACAACCAATATGGTATTTGAATTTGGCTGTGCAAAGCGTGGAAATTATTTTGGATTTCTCCAATGAGCCATCAAGCAACTTTTTAAAATAAAACTACGTAAAAGTCCGTCATCACGACAGTGACTCTCCTCTAAGTTTGGCTTCATAATGAGCAGAGGTCAACTGCTACAGGAAGTAAATAAAACTGAGTTAACTGAGTTAATTTTTTTGTAGTGCGTTATGAAATTTAAATTAATCTCCATAGTTAATGCTTTAATTTTGACAGCCCTAATAATAATATTTCAAGGGTGCAATACCAGTATATATGGACACAACACTCATTTCAAAAATAGATGATACATGTAAATCAGTTATCAAGAAGAGGCCTGCAACATTACAATCAATATCTATGCAAATATCGGTGTATACATAGCATAACTGTTCACAATGTGGAGTAATTTAATCATTGACTGTGACTCCGTGACACACAAGCCATTGTTTCTTTGCAGTTAACAAGATTAGCCATCCCTGTCATACTTGTTTACTTTCTGATTATTCCTATCACTGTGGATTGGAGAACAATGACTACACCGCCAGCACACATGATGCATGACACTTTCTTGTCTGTCTCCACTGACTGTGTCACCCGATTGTGACTTTGTAACTTTGCTTCATCATGAATCATTCACTATTAATAATGCTGGTGGGAAGTAACATCTTTGGATATTGACTACACTGAAAAAAATGCTTGTGCATCCTTTACTCCATTTTATTTCGTCAAGTGGTTGCACAAAATTAAAATCATCTGAATCCAGATACGTGTTTTTAAGCAGACTATGCATCTACATTAAAAATCTATCTGGATACAGATGGTTTTACTTTGTGCAACCACTTGACAAAATAACATTGAGTAAATTCAACCATCATTTTTTTCCAGTGTGCACTAGCTAAAGGCTAGAAGTACCGTGCTTCAAAAATGATGTCAACTGGGCCTGAAACCAAATATTGACAGCCTGGATACCAGACATCCATACTCTTGCTGTCTTGCTGACTCGACAAGCGTGACTTTTTAAGATGATTATAATGAATCTCAATATTCTCTTCTGCTCATATACTGCCAACACAGTGATCATGATTGAATATGATGATGTACAGTATACAGCACGAGACTAGGCGTCGTTTTAGCATTTTGGTGTGTTTACTGTTTTTATGTTACTAATGTATTGTTTTAACTGTCTTTGTTTTCATGTCTGATTTTGACTTTATGTGTAGCACTTTGTTTGCAACTGTAGTTTTTATAACGCGCAATAAATAAAGTTGAGTTGAGTATTTTGTAACATTTGGTAGCTCCACTACTACCAGCTCTGTACATGAAGAAACGACACTCTCAAAACATTTTTAAAAATTGAGTTCATTGTAAATATTTTTATTTTAATGAATGTAATGTTTTGAGAAAATTATTGAGAATATGTATGTTTGCATGTATGTGCAATTTTGCTGAACCACTTCTGATTGATGGATGCAGGTCAAAATCGGATGAGTAAATTGGTATCAAAAGACAATGCATGCATTGTGAGCTTAAGTGCACCTGTTTCTGTAAACTCAGTTTTCTCATTCTTGGAAAAAAAAATTAATTGGGCATTTGGACTTTATTTATATGTTATTCTAATTGGTTTGATTCATTAAATGTTATGTATATGTTGAATGCTGAATTTACATTTGCGTCCCGGCCCCACCCTCACTTTTTTTTTTTGTATGTCCAGCCATCCATTTTCTATAGTTTAAACAGTTTTAGGGTCACTGAGAGCTGGAGCCTCCCCTCGCTGATTCTGGGCAAAATGTGGTGTACTTCCTGGACAAGTCCCCAGTCAGTCACAGCACAGACAGGTGACAGACCAACATTCACAGTTTACACTGTCACTGAACCCTCATTGTCTGCATGGTAGTCAAGTGAATCCACACCCACACTATCAGTGACTTTCACACACAGTATTCATGTAAAATCAATCAATTTTCAATACTTTTTTTTTTTTTTTTGCATTTACTGTTTATGACTGACTACAGTAGTCCAATTACAAAATATCGTATCTTTAGAAAGTTGTGATTTGCACCTCTAATACCTACTGTGCATAATCAAGATTTACTGTAGGTGTAATACCCTTAAAGTTTGCAAAACTCAGTCTGCAAAATGTAATCTGCATTCATTTGAGGAGCTCGAGATGTCAGCTGTAGGCATGATTTAGAGATCAGGAAAACAAAGCCACAAGCTTGTAAACAATGGCGGCCATCCCAAAGGTGGATACAGTCACGGCAGCAGTTTAATCAGACTGTAGGTCAACATTGTTTGGTTTTCTAAAGAAAAAAAAAAAAAAACAATGCATTGAAGGCTCTTCTGTGGAGAATCACTTTGTTGTTATTGCACAGAGCGTTCCTCTTGTAAAAACAACAACACACTAACGTAACTCTGTGTTGCTGGATTTAAAAAAAAACAATTATGGCAGTTGACTTTCTTTTTAAAGGAGCCAGACTGAGGTACTTATCTCTAGTCCCCCCGCCCCCACCCAACACTCCCTTGGGTTTGCTTCCTCACGTTCACATACACTTTACAGTACAGCACCTACCCCACTTGTCTTCCTCATATGTTGTAATATGTAGAGATGATGACCTATTGATTTCTGCTTTAGGCATGTTTGACAAGCAGGTGGCTGCTGGAATACACTCAGGGCATCATCTCACTTGTTCACTAATTAGCACTTGACTTACTACATTGAGACTGAGGCGCTGACAGCTACAGGCAAGAGGTGACTGATGAGTGTGTATACGCGCATGTAGTTAAGCTTCAAATTATTCTGGCCACATTTTGAGCGAAAACATGCTACTTAGCGATAGCATTAAGCTAGCGCACGGAGAGACAAAGCTATGTGGTTGTTTTGAATACACAAAGTGTGGAGGCGCGGTGGAAATCGGGAATTTGGGAGAGCTCGCGAACAGCCCGTTCATTCCAGCCAACACCGGCCCAATATGCCCTAATTCTATTGCAATTTCAAATACACGTAACCATTAACAAAACATAATTACAGGCCACTGCGTGCACACCTAGGGAGAAGCAGCGTACACACGGCTGGCTGAGTGTTTCGGTCGGCGTCAAACACAACAAGAGTTTTACATGCAGGTTGCAGCATATGCACTGTGGCGTGACCAACAATTTAAGCAACAGATTTACACACGTGTGTGTGTGTGAGAGAGAGCGAGAGAGAGAACTTGTCCAGTACGTCCCTGTATGTGCATAAAATATCAAAGATTAATTGATTTAAAATGAATCCAGTATTATCAGAAAGGTCTTTGAAAGCCAATTCCAGTCTTATACTGGAAGTATCATTTTCCTGTAATAAATATACCTTTTTTGGAGAATCCAAGTTTCAGACATCCATTACTTTCTTCATCTGTATCCTATTTTCAAACGACAGCATTGAAGAGCATGCAAAACACAGAAACAGACAACATATAACAACAATGTTAGTTATGTCAAATCAATTAGCTAATTAAGTCTCAATGCAAAACAATAGGTCAATCTCAGCATAACAAAACTCATCGTAATTTGAAAATTCCATTGAATATTAAATTGACATTTTCAACAGAAAATAATCTGAAAGCCTCCTTTTAGAAATGTAATGTAATGCACAAATGTAAAGCAACATGACTGCATCAAAATACAGCAAATAAGACATCATGGGGGGTCTGAGTAACTTCACAAAGGACCTGGCAAACCGTACGGCCAAAAGTGTTTCTGAATTTGACAGAAACACAGAAAAATGGAGATGCAAATGAAATAAAGGGTTGTTGAAAATGTTTATCATGTGGTCATAAAACACAATATGCATACTGTACATAGTTCAATAGTTATGTATTCTGCAGGCGATTTTAATGCAGCGCGTACCTCAATATAAGTAAGTGATTATCCATCGATCATGTATTTCGCACCCCTACAAATATGCACATTGGACAATAGGATAATGTGTGTGTACGTGTGTGCGCGTGCGTGCGTGTTCTAACTAAATGGAGGGGTCTAATCACCTCACAGGGAGGAACCTCTTTTCCTTCCGCCGCCTTTTAACATTAACGGATATTAACGGCCCCCAATGCTCCTCTGTTTCCTACTGAGAAATGAAATACATCATTAATGGTTTATCACAAACATGGCTAATGCCTGATGCAGACAGACCTCTTACCATTAATAAATGATGGCACATGGGGTGGGGTGTTTTGAAAGCTGACAAGGCTGAAAGGGGCAGTTGGATCCGTTTCACATATTTAACAGGGGGGAAGAAGAAATGCTTGATTTGCTCCCATTTTGTGCGGCTATGATGTCATTAGATCTGTTTAATCACTCCGTGCTCAACTAGGAAGGGATGATTGACAGACTCGTGACCTGAGCCATGCAAACAAGCATTTGTGGTTCTGTGTTTATGCCTGTCAGGTTTAATTCTTCAACAATGGCCCTTCCAAACTCAATTTTGTGTGTGTGTGTGTATGTGTGTGTGTGTGCTTATATCCTCTCACAGTGGTACCAAGGGAATTGTAAGTAACTAGAAACTAGAAACTTTGTGCTCAGATCAATCTTACCAAAGGTAAGATACACATACTCTTAAACAATTTGCCAGAACTAAACTCATGACCCCCAAGAACTAAGAAATGAAGACATTTTCACAATTATTTGTTCCCCGAAATATTAGGCTGGGCGTTCAGCTGACACGTTATAGTTTCAGTTTCAGATGAAGTCATCTGCTCTATATTTATAGGTTAGGACTGCCTTAGTTGTGCATAAACCATATAGGCCTATACGGTATGTCCCATGTGCCGCTCTCCATCAAACCCTATCCTGCATAATGCATTCAAAATAATTTGGGACATGAGCTGCAGTTGACTGATCAGATTTCAATTCCATAGACGGTGGTTCTTATCTGGTGATGGTTTGGGGAAGGGTGGCGAGAGGATGAGGTTGGGGAATATTGTGTGTGGTGAGGACTTACAGTATATCGACGCTATCACTACAAATGTAAGGCTATAACGACAAAACGTTCGCCTGGGCTTCAGCTTTAGAGTTTCCGTTCAACTACTTTGACTGAAGTGCTTAAATTTGCCCAGTTTTTTTTCCCCCTACCTCACTATATTTTTCTTGTACTTATAGTTTGCCTTTGCACTTGACTTGACGTGGCATCACTTGTATCAAGGATTGGTTGGACAAATGTGCATAAAAGGTTGTTAAATGAAATAGTTAGCACATGTCACCCCGTTTTTATCCCCACCCGTTCCTCCATTTGAACCTTCTTTAAAAAGTGACCCTCCTGTCCGGTATCCTCCCTGCTCCCTTGTGTGCTCATTAACCTTCCTCAGAGGCCACCATTCATCTCTGTGCTCCTGTCTCATTCGTTGTAATAACATCTTTGCCCCGTCGCCTCGTTTAACTTTTCCAATTAAAAGAGGAGGCTTACTCTATTAACCCCACGCCTACTCCTTCCATTTTTCCAGGCTAATGTTGTTTTGTAGAGGGCCATAGGGACACCCAGGCAGCTGTATTTCAATCCCAAACTGGCACTGGTCCTTGCGTGGTGACAGCGGACGGCATACGTGATGGTGAATTATGAGACATGGATGGAGAGGGCAAATCATACGTTTGTATCTTGTCTGGCTTCCCATCTACGATGATGAACACCGCAGCCTTGTAACACACGTCCATTTTACTCTTCTCCTCCACAACCATTCCTGCTTTTTTTTTCTCACTTGACTAGTACTTGACTAGCATACAAAATGTGTATGTTGCACCATAATTGTAGTTCTTCTGTTAGCGGGAAATGCTTTTGATCATTATTTATCGCAACATTCTGACAAACTTGAAAGTCCGAAATTTCAGATCTCGGACTAGGAGAACTGTAATAGAACTCACCTGCCACTTCATCCACATGCTTGTGATCCAATTCCAGTTTCTTGTCCAATCTGGTCCAGTTTGGATATTCTTTATTCCAAGAGAAGCAGGAAAAACTTCATCAAATACCCTCACTTCAAAATCAGGCCTACATCACATGTGAATGAAAATCGGATATAATCATACACCCAAGATTTGCCTGCTATCATCTCATCAACGATAAATGCGGAGTAAAATCTTTTTATCTGTATTTGGGTTCATTCGTGAAACAAACACCCGAATTTATCCTCTTAAATTCTGACTGCTTGACAATGTTTTCATTTGTGATCAAACACACACTTCCACACACTACCCAAACAACACAAAAATACCTGGTGAGATTTTTTTTCACACACAGAGGGATTTTTTTTTTTTAAGAGTTTTTGAGGCAAAAAATATCAAGCATGTTAGATACTCGCTGCATGAAGTTATTTATAAAGGTTGAACATGTCAAACAGATTTGTGTTGCTGTTCTTGTGTGCTGCTATTGTCTTAATATAATGTAAAACCCAAAATCTTTGTAACTTGCAGCATCCTCAAGGACACAAGGTCTAGGTTTCAAAGTCCAGTTCCTGACCCTGCTTGTCTTTACTCTTCATCATACTCGTCCTTACATTTAGAAGAACATGTCTGGCTGCCTGCCTTCCTTCCTCAACACTTCGTAAGGTCAGGCCACAAAGATCTTAGATTAGCTCCCGTGAGCTGTAGTAATTAAAAAGTCACCGCATAATTGCCCTGACGACAAATTACATCACAGCGACATTGTGATTTATGAGTGCAACTGCAACTTAATATTGAAGGTCATATATGGGAAGTACGTTTCCACATTGACGGACATCTGGAATTTAAATTACACTGTGATGCAAAGTTAAAGTGATAGTAAAAAAACACAACAACTAACTTTAAAATGCAGCCTAGCAAAAGAATAGTTGATACTAATATAGACTTTTTTTCCGAAGCAATGGCTGCAACTACTTTCACACTTTCAAATGAGTCAAATATGCAAATAGGTACACATTTAGGAACACTTTATTGTGGCTATAAAATTCCCACACAAACAAACTAAACAATTTGGACAGAGTGCAGTTTAACTACTCGCCAGGCACTCTGCTACGTTCAACTTACTTTGAGGATCAGAGCTATGTGATTGGAATGACTAAACACTCATTGTGTTCCAGTTAGTGTGTCGGAAAAACAAGATGTCTGCCTTAATCAGGGAATAAATTGTGCAGAGTGCACACTTAAGTATTTTCACAGTTTTTTCCAAGAATTGTGATCAGTGGTTGAATCTAATGAAGAGGACAATAACCATCTAAAATTACATTCATCCCTTCATCAATTCGCTATACCACCTAACCTCACAAGGGTCGCGGACAGGGGCGTCGTGGCCATCGGGAATTTCAGGAAAATATGTGAAATTTCCCGAAATTTGGCACCCCCTCATCAACCACTACGTTTCAGCGTGTGACTTTTTTTTTTCTTTTGCAGGTTGATTTGAACATGGATAAATTTGACATTGTCTATACATGAAACTTTCACAAATGTTGAATATTCCGTTTTTACAGTCACTGTTGTGATAACATAACCTAAGACAGTGTTTCCAAAAAGGCACGGTTTACTTCTAACAGCATACCACCAAAAAATGTCGCAAAAGTGTGACTAGGTTAATTATGTACCTTCTCCCCTCAGCACTGCACAGCGCAGTTGCGAATCACCGCCACCAACTGCCATGTCACACAGTATTCAGTATGTAACTGACAGCAACTGTCCATGAAAAGCCAGCACAGTGCTGAGTGAATCTGTACTAATATTGGCTTACTGTTGACAGAGTGTCAATCTTAAAAGTAGAGTTCAGAAATGATAGGGTTTATACGACTCTTTCAAGTTTTCGGCTATTGCTCCACGTGTTTATTCTGACTTAGTCGATATGCCTGAGGCTCAAGAACAACCAGAACATGTTACCACCCTTCTCATACAACTGTTCAAATGGTTAAAGTGGAAGTCAACCCAAACATATTTTTTTCAAGAATATGTTGTATGCAAGCCCACTAGTTGAAACAAAGCATTCTGATAAATATTGCGTTTGTGGAATAAGAGTTAATCCACTCGTTTTCAGCCATCTCTGGGGCGGCGATTTTGTCAATTCTGTCGAGTGAAAATGTCATCACAACTACTCAGGGCTCAGGTAACGACCAATCGCGGCTGACCTGTTTTCTGAAGCTGAGTCGTGATTGGTCGTTACCTGGGCCCTGAGTAGTTGTGATGTCATTTTCACTCGACAGAATTGACAAAATGGCCGCACCCTGAGATGGCTAGAAATGGATGGGTTTTGCTGCTTAACTCATATTCCACAACCACAATATTAATCAGAATGCCAATACAAGGATGCCTCAAAGAAAATTAGGTCTATCTTTGGTCAGACATTTTTATCCTCCGTAAACTCCTTATGGCTCTGACTATATATTGTAACAGCATATTTCTTTTCTGAAAATGGACACAACATGTGTGCAAAATTATGTAATACATTTGCAAAACATTTCAACACGTTTTGTACCGATAGTCTTAATCGACAGTGATAGGAAAACATGTGGAGCAATTGATATTCCAGACCACATCTGACATCAAACAGACCTTTATAGGCAAAGCTGCATTAACATGAAATTGACATGAACACAGAAGCGCGGGCTAATGTAAACCTGTGTTTTCCTTTCAGGTGATTTCTGCTGGGGGATGTTTGAGCTGTCAGTCATGTGGATTCACCCTCGGGAAGTCAGCCCTCATGCTCTATTTGATTCCATTGCCCCGTTCCCATGCCCTCACACACTGAAAGGGAATTAGCGAGTAAACACACACACACACACACGGCAGTTTGTTTGTTAGAAGTGTGCATCTGTTTGAGAAGTGTACAAAACAAAAGCAAAAGTTTAAGTTGTACAAATGAAAGAAATCAATCACTTCCCTTCATGGAATGCTGGAATGCTCCCTTGAATGCACGAGCTAAGGAGCGAGATGCACTCTTCCAGCACCTAATAACCCTAAAAAAATAATCATACATCTCCGAAAGGCTCACCCCAGGACTTGAACTGTATGTGTTGTGTGTGTATTTCCCAGTCGGGTGAGCACTGTCTATCTATTAGATTTTAAGGAAGGTTAAATGAAGGCATGGCTGGAGACAGAAAGAGAATACAAAACAAAAGGAGCTGCAGTGATAGCATTTCTCACCTTGTGTCAGTGTGTGAGTGCGTGCAGAGATGGGCTGAAAACAACGGATCAATAGGTTTACTGTGGCCTCTAGCCAGTAGCTCCAACATCTAGCTGATAGTGTGTGTGTGTGAGAGAACGAGAGAGAGAGAGAGAGAGAGAGAGAGAGAGAGAGAGAGAGCAACTGAGAGAGAGAGTTTCCCTCTCTTCCCCTCTCATCAATACATCCATTCAGTCAGCCCGAAGGGTCCGGGACCCCCTACAGTGATCACATTTATTTTTAGAGGGCTGACAACTTTCACTGCAGGGTAGATGAGTGCTGCATGTGTTCTGTTCTTATTGTAGCAGTAATACATACAGTCAATTCAAAGATCGCTGAGGTAAACATGTTGAACCATTTATTACACGCTAAAAAGTGATATCGTAGGTACAGATGTATTCAGCATGTTGCATTTGGATTAAAGGGAAAGTTATTGGAGCCTGTTTTTGTGCTTGATCAGTAAGACGGACTGTGACTCTACTCTGTTTGCTTTGAATATTTTACCCACATGGAAAATCACATATAGTAGTTGGCGTAAGTAGATTGAGTTTCAATATTATTCAGTTTTGTGTTTGAGTGGCTTGGAGTTTGTGTGTTCCCACCAAGATGGGCAACATATGGCCCGTCTCCGCACTCTGAGTGGTCCCTGGATCAATAAAAAAATCAAATGAAAAAAAAGTGGAATAAAATTGTTGAGTGGAATTATGAATATGTTTCCTCTATTACAGTGGACCCCTGCATACTCACAGTTCAGCAGCGGCACATTCAACCATTCAAGGATTTTTTCCCCCCGAATACTGTATTTAAAAAGTTGTTTTATTTGTTGTTGAGGTTTTTTTTGGGGGTGTGGGGGTGGAGGGGGTCAACCCTATTTTTGTTGAAAAATACATATTGGAGGTTGATCCAAATTTTTTTCAAGAATTGTTTGAGTTCACTAAAAAGGGTTAGGGTTAGTACAATATAAGTAGGCCTAATAATATGGAGATTTGAAATTACATGGTGGACAAAACATATTACATGAATTATTTCAAAATCTTTAGTGTATTGATTTTTGTGATGATATCTTACCAGGGGTGTCGAACTCCGGTCCTCGAGGGCCGCTGTCCTTCCTGTTTTCCATCTCTCCCTGCTGCAACACACCTGTTTCAAATGATCAGCTCATCAGCAAGTTCTGCAGGAGCCTGATCCTGAGCCCGATCGTTTGAATCAGGTGTGTTGGACGAGGAAACCTCTAAGACATGCAGGAGGGCGGCCCCCGAGGACTGGAGTTTGATACCCCTGTTTACACTAAATGTTGATTTGCTGTTTGGCAGTGCTGTGCCATCCTTGAAAGTTTTTTTTATTTTTTTTTACATTTTTGATTGATTAAAGCCTTTTTTATTGAAGGCTGGATGTTTTATACATGCCTTAAACATGTAATATATTAAGATACTGTGATGCACATTGCTTTAATTAAAAACAGACATATGCATATATTTTTGTCCATATTTGAAATGGCATTTTTGTCATACATCTGGTTAGGAAGTTAATAGTCCGACATGCCCCCCCAGTAGCATAGATGAAAAACTGTGGCCCCCTCCACCATTTAAGTTGCCCATCCCTGCTTCAAATTTTCCTTTAGTGTGAATGTGAGTGTTTGCCTGTATGTGCCCTGCGATTGGCTTGCAATCAGTTCAGGGTGTGCCACATCCTTCGCCCAAAGTGATAATAAACAGTCAATTATTCTCTATTCATGTCAGGGGTAACGCCACTTCACTTAATGCCAAGTCCCTTCCCTTTCTAATTTTTTGGGGGTCTTTTCCAGGAATGACTTTCTTAAAGCGGAAATTAACCCAAACATATATTTTTAAAGAATATGTTCTATGCAGTCCCACTAGTTGAAACACAGCATTCTGATTTATATTGTGTTTGTGGAATATTAGTTAAGCAACAAAATCCACCCGTTTTTAGCCATCTCTGGGGGCGGCCATTTTGTTACTTCTGTCAACTGAAAATGACAGATTATACCCTCAGGGCTCAGATAACGACCAATCATATCTCAGCTTCAGAAAACAGGTGAGCCGTGATTGGTCGATATCTGAGCCCTGAGGGTCTGTGATGTAATTTTCAGTCAACAGAAGTGACAAAATGGCCGACCCCTGAGATGGCTAAAATAGGTGGATTTTGCTGCTTAACTCATAATTCATATTAATCATATTGCCTTGTTTCCACCAGTGGGCCTTCATAGAACATATTCTTGAAAAAAATATATGTTTGGGCTGACCTCTGCTTTAAGGTTTGTGATTGGTTGAAACGGCTTACAAATTGTGGCTGTTCTAGTGCCTGTTGCTTTGACGTATAACTGCCTGCAGATGTAGCGTTGGTTCCAAAACACAACCTCTAAGGATGCACACTTAACAAAATTCAATATGAGTCTACATGAATGTCATCTCATAGCCTTTAATTCTCTATCTTTTTCTCTCTCTATGTGGCTCTCGTAAAGTACATACACATCACACATAGTTTCACCCCGTGTGGCTCAGGATATTACCTATCAACTGGAGCTTGATTAATTAGCCTTTAATTGGTTGTCATGTCACTGAACAGTCAAGTGACGGCACCCTTGAGGGCGCTGTCACACAAGGGTGAGCCAGAGGACAGCAGAGGGAGAGAAAGAAAATGAGTGCCAAGGAGAGTTAAAAAAAAAAAAAAAAAACACTGTACAAAATAATATTAGGTTTTTTTTCTGATGTCTCAAGCACATTTGTTGTCACTATTGGCTATTTTTTTGCAAAACTCTTCACACAAGAAAACCTTTCACCAAATTGAAAAATCATAGTAGTTCTCTTGCAAAACCAAATAAAAATAAAAATAATTTTTGTATCGTACAATTAACACAAGCCATAATATTAGTAAGCACACAATGTGCCAACAACGCACTGATGGGAAGAATGAAAAACACATTTGGTTTTTGTTTTCTCTGTGCACAAGGTAGGCTATGTCAGGTTGAAGTAATACTTTTGTCATAAACACACACAGGGATTACACAAGTATTTCTATTCAAGGTACTTACTGTATTTACTGTAAAGACCTTTCCCAGAAATAGACCAGCCATTCGGGAACCTCACAAAAATTCCTGATGGCCACCACGTCTCTCTCTCTCTCTCTCTCTCTCTCTCTCTCTCTATATATATATATATATATATATATATATATATATATATATATATATATATATATGCTCTATTTCTGGGAAAGGTCTTTACAGTAAATACATATATATATATATATATATATATATATATATATATATATATATATATATATATATATATATATACATATATATATATATATGTATATATATATATATATATATATATATATATATACACACAGTATATATATATACACAGTATATACCTTCTCATTCAATGCGTTTTCTTTATTTGCATGACTGTTTACATTGTAGATTCTCAAAGAAGGCATCAAAATTATGGATGAACACATGTGGACAACAAAACCAAAAAAGGTGAAATAACTGAAAACATGTTTTGAACCCAATCAAGATGGTTTTGGGGTGAGCTGGACGGCAGAGTGAAGGCAAAGGTGCCAACAAGTGCTAAAAACCTCTGGGAACTCCTTCAAAACTGTTGGAAAACCATTTCAGATGACTACCTCTTGAAGCTGAATGAATCGAGAGAATGTGCAAAGCAGTAATCAGAGCTAAGCGTGGCTATTTTGAAGAAACTAGAATATAAAACATGTTTCCAATTAGTTCATCTTTTTTTTTTGAATACATAACTCCATGTGTTCATTCATAGTTTTGATGCCTTCAGTGAGAATCTACAATGTAAATGGTCATGAAAATAGAGAAAACGCATTGAATGAGAAGTGTCTCCAAACGTTTGGCCTGTACTATTCGCCTACTTACATGTTACTGTTATTGTGTTCAACAGTACAGTTAATCAGTTAATCTTTGGCTATTATACGAATAAGAGCAATTGAATGTGAGGCGATGATCATTTGCTCAAAAAATTGTCTTATATCCTTAAAAATTTGTCCCCACAACTTCTGAAAGGGCTACACCCACTAAGCAGTTGAACATTCAACAATTTTCCTAGGTTGTGCTTTGTCACTTCCACAACTGTCATTGTGAGATATTAATATTCATGTATCACATATCTGATCTGAAGTGTGACCAAAGTATTTTCAAATACCGTAGAAAGTTGCATTTGATGCGACATCATATTCATTTTCGGTGAGAACAGGCTGCTTAAATACGTGAGGCCAGGGCTCAAAGTAAACCACACAAACAGATTGCTGGAGGCTGACTTGATTGGAGTAATGTCTATGTTTTGTCTTTAATCAGTGTTTTTATGCTTGTAATCAAAAAGACCCCAGAGGGCAATGAAAAGCATATTCAATCAAATTGAATTGTTCTTCTCTGCAAATTTTGACCTACCAGGCACAGACAGACACTTAATAAAAAGGCTATTTGTCAGGCTGTCAGCACTCGTCCCTCAAATCAATGAAGACTTAAGAGTCTTCTCTTCTACATAAGACTAGGGCACAAAGTGCACAAAATAAAACATGTCAATGCTTGACTCTCACAACATTCAGACAACAGGGAGACAAACAAAGAAGGAAACAGATCAGTCAACCATGCGGGCCGACATGAAACCTTGCACTGTCAGCAAAATCACCTAAACTGTAATGTCCCCCCCCCCAATCTAATCCATATAGATTTGTCATTCAGCAGACTAATCATACCACTAGCATCTGTTTGTGTCCGCAGAATGGAACTTTACACTGATATCATGCCATAGCGGCAAGGTAATTTACACACTGAATTGTGTAAATTACCTTGCAGTTCTATAGGATTCTCTCGGTGATTATTATCTGACCATTCTTCTGGTGTTTCCAAAGGCTCTTTCTTGGGGCCCTTTCCCTTCATTACATTCATCCAACCGGAAGGCCACTCTTCCAGTCCAAAATCCATTTTCACCCCTTTGCAGATGACACCCAGCTCAATGTCTTCACCAAATCCACTTCTACCCTTCCTTCTTCGTTCCATATAGACTGTCCCTTTGAACTCAAATTATCGTTCTCATGAAAGTTTCTCATTTAACAGTGACAAAAGAGATCTTCCAAATGCTGACAGTTTTTCATACACAACTGGCAACTCCTGTGTCTCCAACTCAGGTTAAGAGTCTCAGCCAGAATTCTTACACCCAGGAGACACTAAATGTGTTGTACTTCATAACCCACCCTCCCCCCACCAAAAATAAAAAAAAAAGCCATTCAAATTAAAATAATCACGTATAAGGCCGTCAACAAATAACCTAAAATGAGAACCTTTCTGTGAAACACTCATGACTTGCGTTTTTTCCCTTTCATGTTTAAACATTTTCCATTTGAAGAATAGTTTGAAATTTCGCTGAATTTTACAAAACCAGATTAAAGCAGTGATTCAAACTCAGCATTTTTATACTTATTCAGCCGCTGTTATGTCAGATTTATCTTGACTCTTTGGGCCCTATTTTCATGCTCAGCGCAAATCTAGTGCAAAGGGTAGTCTCACTTTGCACATGGGTGGAGTTTTCTTTCTTTTGATATTTATGTAGATGGGCACGGGTAGAAAGGACATTTTGGGAGTAAATACAGCTTGGAAGCGGCTCCCCTCATTCTCTGACATTGCGGAGTCCATGTCGAAGATCGAAGCGTGCAAACTACATTAATAAGGAACTGCAGGCAGACCTCCACTTGCGGATTATGCAGAGTTGGCCAGGGCAATCTCACCTCTGTGAAGTGGGCACTTGGAGATGACTTCCACCCAAATCGATCACACACACATACCACCGTAGCCGGAGCCCAGGGAGGTGTTTAGATAAATAAAATAACGATGATGATAATAACAATGCGTTCAATTAATTGATTTCTACATTGATTCAGACGGTTCAATGCACGCTGTTGTCATATTTTTGAATGGAATACAATCACATCCACCAAACATCAGTGGAGCGCAAATTCTGCCTGACTGCACCTCACTCAAATCCACCTAAATTAAATTACACCCCTTGTGCCACAACTTCAACCTGGTTTCACCTGGTCTTAAGTCTACTTTCTGCTACCAAATTGTCAGGTGCCCCAGGGGCGTGTGAAAGACAATGCCCCAGCATGGACGAATGTGGTTTGCCAATTTCACAAACAAAGTAACGAGACTTAGAAAATAGAGCCTTTTATCTCATACAGTACCGACCTTCAAGTGTCTTGGTATGCAAAGAATATCTTCATGTGAAGGGTAGCGTTGCTTACTACTGCAATTTGGTCTAATTCATATAAACACAACACACCTCAAAAGCATATTGCATTCACAAAATGAGGACCTAAAAAAATGTCAAAATCAAATGCTACTGGCAGGAAGTATGATTATAACAAGCACAGGTTAGGGACATGTTTAATGTTAATAAGAAGGGAGGAGCATTGATTGCGGGACTGTGATGGAAGCGCTTTCTTTTCTAAAAGGAAATTAGTTTTCCCACATCACTAAATCACCTCACTCTTGGTACATGGTTTCATGCTTTGGTTATACCTTTTCTTTCAGGGATCATTGACAGCTTCTAGGAGAGGGGAATGTTTATTCAACCATAGTATTTAAACCAAAAGTACAATGTCAAAGTAAAAGAACTGACAATGAGAATCAGACAATCGAATACAGATGAGAAGAGAAAAACATGAAACCAAACGATGTTTAAATACGATAATGTCAAAAATAGTTCATGAAGTAAGGCTATCTCCAAAATGTGTCCTAATTTGTTATACAGATGAAGTCAAAGCCCTGTGCCAAAACCACCAAGAACAAATAGAGAGTAATCCAAGGAAGACATATTCTCATAATTAATAAATGAAAGATGTTGTTAGTGCATCTGATCAATAGAGTTGTTAGCGAGAAGGACCGATTGATTGGGTGATGGGATGAAGAATGGTGGGATGGAAGCGATGGAGGTCAGGGGTGAGGAGGGATGGGGGGGTTATGCTGTTTGCTCTGATGGCTGTTTCAAATTTTCACCCTCATTGAGAACAAAGGAGTCTCCTGAGCCTCATCACCACTGATAGACACTTAGCACCATCCTGACCTTAAAAAAGCATGGAGGGAGGGACGGAGGAAAAATATGGAGAGGAGGAAAAAAAGATGGGCAAATGAAGAATCAGAGACCGGACTGAAAGCCAGAAGGGTGATGAACAAGGGACTATAGTGTATACGAGGAATGAAGAAATGAATGGAAAGAAAGAATAAACATAGGGCTGAGTTAGTGCTTACAGTGAATCCCGTAGTAAAAGTGGCTCATAAACCAAAATGTTCAACAGATCCATATCTTTGTTTCATGACTTTCATTATCTTAATGCTAACATATGGGGCCCTATTTACACTCCAAGCGCAAGTTTAACTGTGCACATGGGTGAAGGTAATTGGGCGTTTGCGCCTTTGTGCACCATTGTGGGATGGAAGTAGTCCTTTCCCGGCCATTTCTCCTCATTCATCAGGGCGTTCACATTGTAAAAATAGAAATAGACTCGCTGGGGTGCCTGTGTGACATTGGCAGGTAAACTGCAAGCTCTCCCCTTGTGGATGATATAGTTAGCCACTATATATGTGACATGGGCAGAAACCGCCTTGCGCCCCCTATCATTGGACTGTGTCTGGCCCGCATGCCCTCCAGCCCCGCAATAGTGACAGGGGTCCTATCAAAACATTTTGATGCTAATAATCCATTCAATGAATTTATTTCTACAATGAGTCAGAGATTGTCCCATGCTGGTGTCATATTTATGATATGAAATCCGAGTACCGAATTTGTCTGCCTGCGCCTTGATCAAATAACCTAAATCGCATGGCACCACCTGCGCCTTGAGTTAGACCTGCTTTTTGCGAGTCTAAAATAGAGTCTAATTTTTGTGACCAAATTTGCAGATGCGCTGGTAGGCACGGAAGGAACACCCAGTGAGGGCAAAACTGGGTACCAATTTTATGCTAGGCAGTATCAGTATCTGCTGAATGTAACTATTAAAGTAACTTGTAAATTAACTTAGTTTCTTTAACGATCAAGTAATGAGTCAACTTCATGTTTAAAGTAAGTAATCGGTAAAGTAACTAGGTCACTTTTCAAGGTAACTGTGGCAACACTTGTCCATAAGGCAGACAATAAAACTCACTTGATTTACACTGCTACTGCTATTCAAGATGGGTCACACTTTCATGTAATGTAGAGATTCCACTTATTAGAATTAGATCTCTTTCAGTCGTATACCCGACTATACATTCACATATATATATGTGTGTGTGTGCGTGTGTGCGTGTGTGTGTCCACCGAGTCCCATCCATTAGTGATAATGAAGAAACAGGGATGCTATTAGCTGTTAATGGACAAACACACAACCACAATGCAGTCACACACACATAGAAACACTCGCGTACACGCACACACACAGACACACGTACATATACTGTATTGTCTAACGGGACCATTACTCGCACTGTCATTCCCATGTTGTCAAAATCAGACATGCAAAATAAAAAAAACTCCGCACACAGCTCTCTAAATGTCTCAAAGGACAGGAAGTGAAGTGTTAGGCCAACACGGAAGGGGCCGTCGGACTCACTTAGCCCATAACGTACTTGTATGTGTGTGTGTGTGTGTGTGTGTAACGATGAGCTGCAGTCTGGGGAATCCAAAGTGCCAGTTGACTTTTTAAAAACGGTCTTCTCACCTCACTTCTCATCCCTCCATCTATTCCTCCTTTGGCTTTCACTTCCCTCCCCGTTATTTTTACTGTCCATCCTCCATCTCTTCGTTCTCCGCATTCCCTACTTTCCTTTCTAGCGCTCTCCCATGCTCCCTAAATGGTCCTCGCTTAACTTCCTGCACCTCCCCTATCTTCACACATCAAACCACTGTTGTGATGCACAGTTGAAATACAGTACATCTAATCCTTCTTGCCTACATCTCACTTCTCTATTTATTCCTTCACTTATTTTCCCCTCCTGCTACTTCTTTTTTCACACTGCTCTACTGACATTTCTTTCTTTCTGCCATTTCCTGTACACTATACAATTATTAAATCCTGAAATTATTGGCCTAAACTCTGCATCTTTGATATAGCTCTTAATCTTAATTTTAACATTGTGCATATGTACATGTCTCCTGTAGTAGGAGCCAAATTAGTATTGAAATAAACAAGAAACTCTAAGAAGAATATTTAGGAAGTACGGAGTCAATACGTAATGTCAGGGTACCATTAGCGCTGTAGGACTGAACAATGTCATCAAGCAAAACTAAAGTGACCCAGAATAGGAAAGCCAGGCAGGAATTAGCTAAAAACTATAGAGACGGACATTAAAAAAAAAAATCATTGTATGAAGATTTATGGAGTGATGGGACAAAAATTAATTTTTACCAAAGTGACGGAAAGGATATGTTGGTGGAAAGGAAGGATCTGCTCATGACCCCAAACATACAAGCTCATCTGTCCAACTCAATGGACTTCTGCGACTACATCTGGGACAGGCTCACTAATCTTTATTGATGATGGCAGGAGCAAAGTGACCTCAAAAGTCTATAGAAACATGTTGGGCCCTATTTTGGTAGACAGGCGCACATGCGCTTGGGGTAAAAACTGGTGCATCTTCATTTTTGTGCTGGGGCAAGTATACTTTACCATGTTTGAGAATTTGGCAGACTGCGCTGTGCCTGGCAGACCGAGGGCGTTTTCTATTAGACCGTCCTCCCCAGCCTCCCCACCGCCCCCCTGACAATTTGGTGACGGAAAGGAGACTAGACTTTAGACCAGGTGAAGCCAGGTCTAAGTTGTGGCGCAATTGGTTTAACGTGATTTCGGTGGATTTGATCCAGGCGCAGGAAGACAGACTGCGCTCTGCTGATATGTCTGGTGGATGTCCATTGTGTTTCATTCATAAATATGACACCCTCTGAAACATTGTGGAAATCAATTAATTGATAAAAGTATTACTATCATCTTTAATATATTTTTAAAAGCACCCACCGATTGTGGCACAACTGGTGTGTGTTTGTGTGGGTGTGCGGCGGTGGGGAGGTGGAATGTTGTCACACACACACACACACACACACAACCAGCACTGGAAGGCAGTGTCCAAGTGCTTATTTCTTAGAGGCCAACTTTACATCATCTGTAGTTCTCAATTCTTGCAGTTCCTTAGAAATGTATTTTGGTCCATTATTCTTCCACTATGTAGACAGCGTGTCTCTCTGGCGCGGAATTTCAAGGGAGACACTTCTATTGTCTGGGAATTAAGTTGGATGTGTTCACTTCCACAATGGCGCAAACGCCCCTTTTTTACATGCGCTGTCTAACAAAATAAAAGAAAGAAAACTTCACCCCTGCACACAGTTAGGCTATGTTCACACTGCCACTCAATATTTTTTTTGCCCATATGCGAGACACCTATCAGATATTTTCATGCAACGCGAACAGGACAATTAAGATCTTTTTCAAATCCAACCTGGGGCTTCTTGTATTTGTGGATATAAATCGGATATGTATGTGATGCTCCAGCAGTATGAACGCTCATCCGCACACATCCGACCAATAAAAAATAAAATAAATCAGGAGTTGGCTTCACATGTTTTTTGAGGGGAGAGTACCGGTATGACTTCAAAAAAAGTTAAATAAAATGTTTTTATCTTTTATCAGTGCTTGTTAGTGAGGGCCAGGAAGGCCCTTTTCTGCTGGCCCATAAGAAGCACATACAAACATTGACCAACAGAATTCACATCTTGCACCCTTGAAATTGCATTAGTTTATCCCCAACAGTCTGTTCTCCTCATTTCATAATGTTTCTTTTGTTTCCTTTTCATGTCGTTATTTCGACGTGTTTGTTTCAGTCTTTATTTGTAAAAAATAGTTCTCATGTCTGGCATTATTCCAATTATTGCAAACCATCACGTCAAAACAATGAAAATAAAATGAAATTTACTAGAAATTATCGACTGCCCATTTCTTCTTTCTCGGGTCTCTTTAAGTGTTCAGTTCTGTGTCTGAGCTGAGGGCGTATTGATCCGTACACTCGCACCAATCTTCAACCTTAACCAGTCCATGTTCACGCCAGTCACATCCTGCTGGCCGTCGTCGCTGCTGCTGAGCTTCCAGGTTTAATAGACCTGAGGAATCTGGTCAACAGGACATTTAGAACCTGGAGGTGGCAAACTTGCTTTTCTTCTTTGTGTCTGTGCACACGGATCGTTGTTATTTGTTGTTTCTTGTTATAGCTGTTGCCTCTTGTTTGCTGTGAGGCGGAAATTACAGTCTGATGTGATTTTTATTTTTTTTATGTGACGGCATTGCAGAATTTGCCATTTCGCTGTCGGAACATGTACTGCATTGCATAATACAATATAAATATTTCCTTTTGTCTATGTTCTGTTTAAATTTGGACCCCATCTCAGAACTGTCAATTTTACAGCTCAATTTAAAACATGCAGCATAGAATGATTCACTTCACCAAAGTTTGGTTCTCACTTATCTGCCTTTTTTCCCCCATAAATGCAACACTCAATGCAAATGACTGGTAACGCCCTTTTTACAGCATATTTAGCAGCATAGGTGCATAGGTAAGACTACCCTGTACTATCACAGTACAGTTTATGTTCAGAATAAATTTCAGTTTTTCTCTCCTTGAGCCCACGATAGATGCTACTGGGACTTAAATGAAGCACAACTGAACCAGCTTTTCTGCTCTTCACTACTTGAAAACTCACCCTTACACGTACACACACGCACATACGTACACACTCCTCAATTCCTCACCCTCCCCAACTTCAAGAACAAACTCCAGTCTTGTCAGAGCTTCACACACATACAGTAATGTTTTCGATCTGCTTCTCGCACTTAACACTGACTCTTTTCGTATTCATTTTAAACGTTGGCACATGAGGACTTTGTCCCACGTTTAAGTATGCACAGATACTTTCTCGGGATTAATGGGAAGGTTGCTGGCTGCCATGTTGAGATGTCAAGAGGCGCTGAGAAAAGATGCGGGTGGATAAGGGCAGCACTTAAAACCGTTTGTAGGGATGAAAATCTTTAAGTGGGCGGTGAGTGTTTTAATCCTGAATTCAAATTCAAAGCATGAGAAGTAAAATGCATGATGTACAGTATTTATTTAGAAACCCACTACAAGATTAAAGGTGAAGATTGCATTTTTTTAAAAATCACTTTTGGTCATGTTTGTTATTATAAACCTGACAGTAGTACATTAGTAAAATGATTTGTGGGGAAAAAAAGACCATCCCTCTCCATTTTGTATGTCTACTTTGATTTAAAAAAAAAAAAAAACACGCCTGAGGAAAATCAAATAATCAGAGACAGAAGATGTGACGGCTGGAGTGTCAATCACCAGTCGAGAATTATTGCACACTTTAAACACCCTCCAACTGTCAACTATCTGGTAATCCATTCGTGGAGAAACTCAATGTGAAGGTGGTTATTATGTAAATTAGCCACACTATTATATAACAATGGGCCGGAAATTCAAAATGGCTTGCTTACCAACATGCTTTGTGGAATAGGCAGAAAAGAGAAGATGGATGGTCAGACATTCCAGAGAACCAACTCTTTGGGGTACAAAGCAATTAACTCATTCACTGCCATTGACGTATTTATTTGTCTTTTCAATCCCAGGAACATTTATTTTTTTTCAAACGTCAGGGTCTGAAAATGTCTAAAAAGTTAATAAGTAACATTTCCATAATATGGCCCTAATAATGACACTGTGAGTGATGTGATGATATCACAATATCATGACAATATGCACTTTAGTGGGGTAATACAGTTGTGCACCAACTTTGGCCTCCAGACTCAGAAACTCATTTACATCTTGAAAAAATTTTAATACGGATTCATGGATACGACAACGCCATGCTCTCATTGAGAGGAATTTTGTTTTGACAAAAAGCTTTTGTTGTAATATTTCAAATCATTTTCTCCCCCCTCTCATTTGTTCTTTTCCATTTATGCGATGGTAGGGCCAAGTGCTCAGGGGGGTGCTACACATAAGAAGTGAAGAAGAGGAGGAGGAACAGATGGGTTGTTGCAGGAACATGTCAGTCACGCCTCCTCCACACACACACACACACACACATGCGCTGACATAATGAGCAGGTCATGGGTCACAAACTTGACCCCCAGGGGCTACAAGGACGTGTCAGGGAAGTCTGTTCTTAAAAGGCAACTTCCCACCCATTCACACCACTGTTGCGTTCAACACACCTTTGCGTCAAAACACTCCAGTATCATTTCTGTTCTTGCAGGCCATATCATGACACATAGTAAGAAAACACATCATCCCCTGTACAGACCCACAAACTCCAGCACCTTAAATGCTGTTAGTTAACGTTAAGCCGACTATAAGCTGCAGTGTGGCTAAACAAAGAATTGCTAATTGAAAAGTAAAGCGGCAGTGATTAATTTTGGACAGCACGGTGGTTTTAAAAGAAGGCAGCGGGCCCCGTACTCCCAGCAGTTGATGTGAGAAACCCCGGTGAATCAAAGCTCCGGCTGGGCTCTCGGGGTTTCCACCCGTCCATCCTCCATCGCTCGGCTAGGTTTTAATGCCCACCTGAGGGACTATAGGGGAGGGAAGCAAGGGGAAACCGAGGTTCTCTGACTCCACGTCGATACTTTTGCTTTCCAGCTGAGCAGAATCACAGCCTCTCTGCTCTTAACTAATCGAAATCTAAAGCCCACCCGCTCCACTTCTCTCATCTGTTCTTCCTCTCGCTCCACTTTCTCTTCATCCTCACCAACTTTAGGAACAAACTCCAAGCTTGTCGGTGCTAAACACACATATAGTCTCCTTTTGATCTTCTTCTCGCCCGGCACTTAAGATCGACTTTCTTTCGAATTCGTTTTAAACGTTGACATACGAGGACTTTGTCCCACGTTTAAGTATGCACAGATTCTTTCTCGGGATTAAAGAGAACCGGCTGCCATGTTGAGATGGGTCAGGAGCCGCTGAAAATGGCAGATAAACGCTGCACTTAAAATACTTTGTAGCTATAAAGGTCTCCATGTAGGCTGCACTGAGGCTTTTAATCCTCAGGTCGAGTCCAAAGGGGAGGAAAAAGTACTCAATGGAACACAATTTTGAATTCAGTGTTTTCATAAAAAGTATCACAGAAAGTGACGTCTGAATGTTTTTTCTTTTTTTTTTTTTTTTTAAACGTGTCACAAACTTATTTTTGCATTTAAATTGTATTTGTGACAAAAATGAAGCATTCAGAAAAGATTACTTTAACAATAGCAGCATAATTTATTTACTTTACCCATGCAAACCCCTGTAAACCATCAATAGCTGTAAGATAGTATCGATTAACACTAGATCCTTTGCTAATCTTATTATCTTCACCAAAAATAATTTGGAAGGCTGAAACTTTGGGAATATCAATAATTGAAAAATACACACTCAAACAACTTGCCTTTTGGATTACAGTATAACCAAAAGCCAGTTTTGAGACCCACTCAGAGAAGAAGAAAAAGTTCAAGATCCCACAAATTTTTTATTGAGAGTGCAGAAAGGGTCAGGTTTGGGTGCTAAGCAAGCGTCATCTAGTGCTTGCCAATAACGGGCGAAACCTTCTCAGCAGTGAAAGATGCTACAGTGTGATGAGGAACACTGACCCTGCGACCTTCTTTCATTTAACACCCTTTAAAGTCAAGAGTCCAACATGTTGTCTACACTCAGTTGTGTTGTTCATCGAAGGCCTGCATGATGGAGTAGATACACTTGTGGACTAATCAATATATGTTGACACTTGTCTGCACACATACAGTAAGCCTTTAACTAAAGGAGCTTGGAGAGCTGGAGTACTTCTACTGTGACAACATGCATTTAGTTTTTACGTGCTTTTTTAATTACTTGGTCACAAGCTCATTTCAAGTGCTCAGGCATACACTAAAAGCATTAACAAAATATTGAATTGATATTTTCAACTGAACTAATCTACAATTTTATGAATTATACCCAAAAAATAAATGTTTCATTTTTTGTGTTTAATTGCTCTGCCCCAAGTAAATGCGCGATCACTGGCATTTAGTATGAAATCGTACAAAAGGATTTTCTGTTTTATTTTAGTGGGAAACCACCTGTCGTGGAATTAAAATGAGTACGAAAAAAACGATGCTCTGCGGTGCTACTTTTCACATAAGACACACAAATGCTAAATATGGTTGCGTCCAAGTGTAAAGAGACATTATTGGCAAGTGTCCTTGAAAATGAACTGATACTGGAACAATCACGCTTTACATTTTCAGTAACTTTTTATGGTTTAACTATGACGGTTTCAGGCTCACTCAAACTGCCAAACAAGCTTTTACGAGCAGTCTACAGTCAAAATTTGGGAAAAACAGTTTGTTGCTTGTGCGTCACTCTCTTGTTATCACTGTAAAACGTTGCGGACTGGCCATGGAGGCTGTGGGTAATGTGCACAAATTGTACTGATCTTTAAATATTAAGGGACCCATGCTGCTTTTGTTTGCCCCAAATAAGTCAGCAGCATGGTTAGCAGAGGCTTTGCAATGACAATAAGACAATGGGTAGGGTTAGGCATTGTTTGAATTTGGACGATTCCGGTTACGGTTCTTTGATTCGATAACGGTTCCTTACGATTCTCCACTCCGATTTTTAAAAAAAAAAAAGAAGGAAGCTAACCAGTTATTTTTGGGATAAAATCTCATGAACTTTTTACTGTTTAGTATGTGTTACACAAAGAGGGATTTTTAACAAGTATAGTAATTTTTCACGAGATCTTTATTTTTGAGAACCTCAAGAAAATACAGTAATGCAGCAGTTACTTACCAAGCTAAACACCGATTGAGGTAACTTAGTGTCGTCTTTCTTCAGAAAGAAAAACTTGTTTACTGTATGACAAACACAAAGCTTCCCCTGAGGGGCAAGCAATGGTGTGCAATGTGAGCTGGGCGGACGCTGGAGGTAGGGACCTTGGCGGTCCGATCCCCAGCTACAGAAGACGGCTTTAGCGACATAGATTATCTCCTCTCTGGCAGGGAAGGAGCCCGAGCTGGTGTGCGAGATCGAGAAGTTCCAACTAGACATAGTAGGGCTCACCTTGACACATAGCGTGGACTCTGGTACCAGTCCTCTTGAGAGGGGTTGGACTCTATCCCACTCTGGAGTTGCTCATGGAGAGATGAGTCAAGCAGGTGTGTACATCGGAGTCCACCCCAGTGGACGAGTGGGTTCGGGAGGAGCAACATGGTTTGTGTCCTGGCCGTGAAACAGTGGACCAGCTCTTCACCCTCAGCATCTATACGACCGATGTAGAGTTTGGTCCGCATTGCCGGCAGTAAGTCAGATTTGCTTCCATTGAGGGTTGGACTCCGCCAAGACCGACCTTTGTCACAGACTCTGTTCGTAACCTTTATGGACAGAGTTTCTAGGCACAGTTAAGGCGTTGAGGAAGTCCGGTTTGGTTGTCTCATTATTGCATCTCTGCTTTTTGCACATGATGTAGTTTAGTTTGGCTTCATCGAGCCGCAATCTCCCAACACTCACTGGAGCAGTTTGCAGTTGAGTGTGAAGTGGTTGGGATGGAAATCAGCACCTCCTAATCTGGGACCATGGTCCTCAGTCGGAAAAAAGGGTAGAGTACCCTCTCCAGGACGGGGATAAGATCCTTCCCCAAGTGGAGGAGTTCTTGGGGTCTGTTTCACAAATAAGGGGAGGATGAAGTGGGAGATCGACAGGCGGATTGGTGCAGCGTTTGCAGTGATGCAGACTCTGTATCGGTCCGTTGTGATGAAGGAGCGAAGCCGAAAGGCGAAGCTCTCGATTTACCGGTTGATCTACGTTCCTACACTGACCTACGATGACGAACTGTGGGTCGTGACGGGAAGCGGAGAGAAGAAGAGCTCGGATACACGATCTCCCTTGGAGATAGGATGAGAAGCTTGGAGATAGGATGAGAAGCCTGGTCATCCGCGAGGGACTCAAGAGTCGCAATGCTGCTTCTCGATGTTGAGGGGAGCCAACTGAGGTGGCTCGAGCATCTGGTTGGGATGTCTCCTGGACGCCTCCCTGGTGAGGTCTTCCGGGCGTATCTCACCAGCAGAAGGCCGGGGATGACCCAGAACACGCTGGTGAGACTATTTATTCCAGCTGGCTTGGGAACACCTTGGGATCTGGAGGAGTTGGAAGAAGTGATTGCGGAGAGGGAAGTCTGGGATACCCTGCTAAAGCTGCAGTCCCGGCGACTATGATCCCGGATAAGCGATAGAAAATGGATGGGTGCACTATGAAGAAGTGTCGTTTTAAGATGTTTAAACACGACATATTCACAAAGTAAAAATAAAAAAAAATGTCTGATCTTTCATTATTCCGAAGTAAGGAAAAAAAAATCCTCAATGACCGAACAGCATCTAGCAAGAATATATGGAATATAAGTGATGCATAAACAAGAGTGTCTTAGTTCCATCTTTATTCGTCACATAGCGAACACAGCTTACCACTACACATTTATTTGATACACAGTGGATTCAAACTGTGTTACAGAGAGGTCACATGCAAGCACTATACACACATAAGTTAGTATCACTATCATGACAGCACACAAACACAACATACATTTGCAAACCACTTGATAAGGTACAGCGATACAGTATAATACAGCACTCCAGAATGAATCCTCCCTTAGAAGAAAGTAGGTGGAAAGACGTGTTTTGGTTATGTAATATTTTTTAGTCTGGACAATTGGTAAAATGGATTTAAACTGTGCACCACCTTTGTCAAAATTTGCCATTATAATGCAGTTGAGTGGAAATAAGGGGCTGTTATATCACGTGTTGTAAGCCTAAAGGTTTCTACCACGTTGCATCATGCCACTTATGCTACTTCGGTTCACTTCCTCCATCAAGGAATGTTTTCATTTTTTTGGATGACTGGTCTTCCTCACTTGTTACTTACTCTTCAGCTCTTCCTCTTTGCCTTCGTTTTCTCACCTTCTTTCCCCAGAGAGGCCAACAACAACAAAAACCCACATCTTTTTTTTCAAACCCTTGAGCAGATTAAGATCTCAATGCTCTCTAGAATTGCAGTGGATATAAAAAGTCTACACACCCCTGTTCAAATGCCAGATTGCATACAAAAAAAATGCTTTTGAAAGATTTTGAAATGATTTATATTGCATCACTTTTATTTATTTAAATATCGCAAAAACCTAACCGTGGAGACTTTTTGTAGCCACTGTACTGTTGAGGAAGTCTCAAGAGCAGTCTGATGAATTACTGGATTTTTTTTTTTTTCTCAACTAAACTGAGACGAAACTCGTGAAAAGCTTTGACACTTGTGTTTACAGGTGTGTATCAGTGTTAGAAGCTTTCTGACACCACCACTGCAAACTGACTGAAAACAGAGGGCGGAACCAAGGACTGTAGGGAGAGTGGAAGTGTAACTGGTCAAGACAATGAGACATATTTTCAAAAACTAAATTCAAACTGTCTAAATGATATTACAATTTAAACTTACTTATTCACAAACTCATCACTTTATAAATATATTGTATACACATATCCACCAATATTTACCTCTTACTGCATAAAACTCTGCATGAAACAAAACACCGAGACAAAAAAAGGTCCAGACCGTAACGATTATTTGCAAAAATATATATGAAATCATCACAATTGTGCTCGGTTGCACTTGTAGCCAGGAATCGCAGTGATGTCATTGGCATGCCACACGTACTTGTCACTTTCTCTCCGATACGGAACTGTGCTGATATTTTCAGCATTTGTGTCATTTTCATGTTTCTGTTGCAGGGTAGTAGTATTAAGCAGCAAGTATGCGTAGCGCAAACCTCCAGTGGTAATTGACAAAGACATAGTGAGATGCTTTTTTATTTCTAATTATGTCATCAAATGAGTACATTTGTTAGCTTTAGCATGGGTAACGAGGAATCCATTGCCATGCAGGGATTCAGGCAGTCACATACACCACAAGAGACAAATAAGACATTGTGCAAGATCAATACTAGACTACCTGTACATTATATGGAAGCTTTGATATTAATACTGTACATGTATGGAGGGATTTCATCTAGTAGAATGAAGAAAATTGATAATAGGAAGCGTGTTATTAGCATGACAAAACACAATCCCTTTTCCTTGAAATATCTGAACATTCAGCACTATTTTTTTTTTTCAATCATGACAGGGACTAAAGCTCATCCTACTACTGTTAAATGTGTTTATTCAAAATCTGTTAATGGAAAGAGAACTATCATATAAATGTGGGCCATGGTTTTAAGAGGGGCTCTGATGTAAATGTCTTAAACCGCAAAGCTTCTTCTTCATGTTTGATTCCTTGTGATGAAATGTCAATTAATGGCAAGAAATAATACACTCTTTCTTATTTACACAACGATGACTGCGGATATTATCATGGAGGGAAAGTTAACAACTAATGTGCCCTGTTCAGAGCAACCTTTAACTTTTGCTTAAGAGAGGACCACCCTACAGTTTGACCCATTCTGCTCCATAAAAGAAGGTGCAATGATTGCCATAGCAATGGCTGATGACATGGATGTAGAATCAAACCACAACTCATATTTTAATGGCGCCCACTCACAGATGTCAAGTGGAATGATTTATCCAGTGATAAAATAAAATAGTGTCCTAAAAATTCTACACAATGAACAAAACCCAATTTGCTGGCATAATAACGGCTGACATCAAATAAATAGAAATGAATGGTTGGACCACTGATGGCTCCAACTATGACTAAGGAGGAAAACTAACAAATAATTAGGAATGACGAAGTTCTAAATTACTAAAACAACATGAACACCAATTCTAATATTAGCCTTGTGTTTCATCAAATAAATATACTGTATTATCAAATAAATTCCTTCATTAGCATCACTGTGAGAGATAAAACAATACTTTATACACATATGAACCTAAATTTAAAGTGGGTCCTTTCTTTCTTAAGTGTAAGACTACTGATAATTATTATTAAAAACGGTTTGGTTGCTTTTAAGCCTTCAATCTCAGCCTCACTCTACATGATTTTGAAAATAAAACTTCAGTGACCAGATTAATAGCTTTTTTCACAGTGGCTCCACAAAAACCTTGAAGCTAGACATTGATGTGATTCATACAAGAACGAGAGCTTAACTTCATAGCAGCAACTTCAATTTAAACCATGAAGCGGTGCTCCTTGCCGTCGTGTGCCATCAGGATGACGTTCCGGTTGGAGGTCCAGATAAGGCGAGCGAGCTTCAAGTGGTTCTGGGAGCCAGGAGATGCCGGCTGGACCGGAGGAACCTGGTAGGTCTTAATGCAGCGTAGCTGAGGGGCTGAGTTCAACATCCCGATGCTTCCCAGCAGACTGGTGTTCATCTGAGTTGGGGAATATAAGTAAAAAAAAACAAAAAAAAACTCTTCTTTACTAAATGTCAATATTTAAATAAATTACTTTCTCTGACTCTTCCTCAAACACACAGACATAATGTACATAATCGCATTAACAAAGCAGCCAGCTAACCCTAACCTAGCCACAGCTAGCTAGCTGTTAGCAGCTGATCAGCTGGTAACTTCTACCACTGCCAATGGCGACCAGGACATTTCTCTGCATCATCTTGAGAAGTTTACTACTCTGCTTGCTCCAGCATCAACGTCACAAAGAGCCTCGTCAGCTTACCTGACCTCTAGCGGAATCTTCCATCACATACAGTAGCTATTCAAGCCAGCTAGCTATCAATTGGGAGCCATGAACCGATGATATTTTGTTGACAAAGGAGTGACTTGATTATTATTGGTTTATATTTAGGGTTTAAACCATTTGAATATGCAATTATAAACATTTTCATAGGGGCATCAACTATTCGGGTTGGGTCTTGAGCCCTAACCCCAACATATAGCGAGGGTTGACTACCAGTATATATTATTTTACTATAATAAATGTTATGACAAACTAAGTTATCATTATTTGCAATTGGTTTACAAATTGTTTTAAAAACAGCTTTGATAGATGGTTCTATTTTTCGGGGGGCATAAAATGGAATTATGTAAAACCTTTTCTACATTGTGCAGAGAATAATAAAGCAATGTGTGCATGTTATTTACCTGCCAGAAGGAGATGTGGCTGTCAGCGTTGGAGTAGGTTGCCAGGTAACGGCCATCAGGGGCAAATGACACCGCTGTGATTGGGCCCTTATGGCCATGGATATTCTAGATAGAAACAGAGAAGGAGTCACAGTTAACAGTGGAAGCTGTAAAATTTGTCATTTGGGCCACTGTGTGGTAATACAAAATGATCAAACCAGGTAACAGGGATGGACTTTTTAATGAAGTTAAAGGCCCCATGTATCACAGGCAGATCTTGTTTCTTATCTTATTTCACCCAAATTCATTCACATTGAAAGTCAAATCTTATATTAGGAAGAGACCCACTTGAGAACAGGACATTGTATAGTCAAAGTGTTGCATTTAAAATTTCTCTCACTCGCTGACTTGTAACAGTTTGGAAATAATTTTGTTGGGTTTTGGATGCTGTCACACCATGTTAACGTCAAAATTCAATAAATTCTATTTTGTGATACGACGAAGATTCAGCAAGCAGAAAATCTTAGAATTTTTCTTGACAGTAGGTGTTTGCTTTGAGCAAGATAATTCCATCAGGTCAGGGGCAGTTTTGGGTCCAACAGATGCTGCCATTCGCCACCAGAACTCGCGAGACGAAATAAAGCAATGCTGCATTGTGCGTAACCGAATAAAGTGTCCCACCAGATGAAAGGTGTGTAACACAATAAAGGCCCTCGCAGAAATCTCCATCCCGACGCTGCCTGTGACTGGGATTAGAAACGCTCACCACTAGATGAGATTAAGGCATGTTGCCTTGGGCGGCCAAGACCCCGAAATAATAGCCTATCTGTGGTTATAGAGAAGAAAAATATAATACCACAATGAAATGAAAATCTTATATTTTACCTGGTTCTCTCCCTTATATTATATCCCAATTGTGTTGGCTGAATTATTAGATTTTTTTTTCAGCCTTCCAAGCCAATCTTGATCTTTTCAAAACCTCTTAATCATTTCCCCCCCAATGTTTTCATGATTCAGTCTTAGGTTTCCAATGCCTGCTTTTAGGCAACATCCCAATCCCTAGTTTCCATTGCTTCATCCCTTCATCGCTTCTATGTGATCAATTATGTGGTGTCAAAACTGCTGGATGAACATAAAATCCTTACACTTACGTAGATTTGTAATGTTTTTGTAAAATGATTTATTAGCAGACTGCTACATCTTTTGGATGTACACAGTGCTGGTGTGAATGAATGGGATTTGTTTGAAACACAATGGTATCTTCAACCCTGACAGCAATCAATGGAAACTTTAAATATTGAAAACAAAATGGACTTGATTAACATTAGATTATAGCAGGTATGGTGAAAACAATAGTGTGAATAATGTGTTTAAAATAACTGATGAGACCAATATAACGCCTGAGTCCATAAACAACCAACCAATCAATCAATGGAATGGATGTATATGGTGAGAAAGGGGAAGCTTGATAGGTTTATGAATCTTTATTTTTATGGTCTTCAGACAATTGTCTCTTAACCTACCTGGCATTTTCCAGTGCGTACATCATAGAGGGCCACTGAACCTTGACGAGCTCCGACAGCAATGCGGTGACTGCGGTCGCAGTAACCCACCATGTAGAACCTGAGGAGGGTCCCAACAATCAAACATTAAAACTCTGAATATGATATTGAAACAAATGTGAAGGAGTTAGTTCACTTCCACACAACCTACTTGCAAATAGCAGGAAAACACTCTTGCAGCCCTTTCTTCTTTACCAGAGATCCTTCAATACAGTACATGATGATATCCATCACCTAAGGATAAGATAAAATAAGATGGGGAGGAGGTGCTACTTTATTGACAAGCTCTGTGTCTTTCTATAATGGAAATGAAAATTAAGTAATCTATAATATTTGTAATAGTCACGGCAACCCTGAAGTGTACAATCTCATCATCTTGTGCTGACTATCATTGCTTAATATGATTACCTCAACAAGCAAGTCAACAACATCTCCAGGCATCTTCTCTATCAGGATGTCAATCACTCTCAATATTTCAGTCTTGGCTCTAGCCAGAGTGGTGGTGTGAACATTCTGTTGTGACTGAGAGTTCGCCTGGGCTGCATTGTATCGATGGACCTGCAAAAATATTAAACCGATAATATCAATACATTTGTTTCAACAGAACAATAATGTAGCTCAAACAGAACACATTTCTATTCCAGACAGATAGAAAAACATGAAATGTAGACATTTTTGCAAATTTATTAAAAAAGAAAAACGATAATATCATATGGTCATAAGTATTCAGACCCTGACGCATTTATTGAGTAGAAGCAACCTTTTGAGCTAGTACAGCCATGAGTTTTCTTGGGAAATGATGCATCAAGTTTTTCACGCCTGGATTTGGGGATTGTTCAGTTTGGCTGGACAGCCAGGTGTAGGAGGAGTTGTGGTCGTCCCAAACCTCTTCAATTTGAGGATTATGGAGGCCACTGTGCTCTTAGGAACCTTGAGTGCTGCAGAAATTCTTATGTAACCTTGGACAGATCTGTGCCTTGCCACAATTCTGTCTTTGATCACCTTGGACAGTTCCTTCGACCTCATATATACCTTCATATATAAGTCGCACTGGAGTATAAATTGACCCCCCCACCCCCCTCCAGCCCCAACCATTTTCGGAATCCAAGTTGTCTCTGTTGCACAACGCAAATAAATGTGTCCATATAAATCAAATTAATAAAATTGTGCGCTTAGTACACATTTCAACCGAGCTACGATGGTAACATTTAGCTAACATCCACACATATAGGATTACAAGAAAGTAATGGTAAAATAACTATCAACGCACCAAAACGGCCGTAGATCGATTAAATAAGTCTTTTATTTATCGCCGACCATGTAGAATGTTTCCAAGTCTCCAGAAGTGTTTTTGTATTCGGTCGTAATTATCTGTTCTCTCCTCCGCTCTCGTTTGTGCGCGTGTATGTGGCTGGCTGATGATGCAAGACCATGCACGGCGCCTTTTAAAGTAACAGTACACTATTTTGTATAGATGGATTGATAGACAATCAAATTGTCTTTTTGTCATACTATTTTAATTACTTATTTAACACAATATTAGATCTTAACCGTTTAAATTATTCATGCATTTTAATAGGTTTTAGGATTTATCTTTATGTTCTTCATGTGGGTTAAAATAACATGTGAAATGATATACAGGTAATAATGTGTTAATCATTTCACAATAAGTCGCTCAAGAGTATAAGTCGCACCCTCGGCCAAACTATGAAAAAAAAACCGCGATTTATAGTCCGGAAAATGCGGTAAATATGAAGGTCGCTAGAAAGGGTCTGAATACTAATGACCATATGATATTCCAGTTTATCTTTTTTCATAAATTTGCAAAGATTTCTACATTTCTGTATTTTTTCAAGATGGAGTGCTGAGTGTACATTAATGAGAAATAAATGAACTCTTTTGATTTTGGAAAATGGCTGCAATGACACAAAGTAAAACATTTCAAGGGGTCTGAATACTTTAGTGGGTACCACTGTGTGTGTGTGTGTGTGTGTGTGTGTGTGTGTGTGTGTGTGTGTGTGTGTGTGTGCGTATACAAACATTGATGAAAAAAAAGGTAAGAATAACTTAGTTTTGAGGCGGATTAATTGCATTGCCATTCATTTCAATGGGAAACATTACTTCGATTTATGAACGTTTCAAGTTACAAATGGGCACACGAAAACACTTAAGATCATAACTTGTGGTTCCGCTGTAAATAAATATATTTCTGTCAAAATCTTAAGGCACTTTGAATTGACTACGTCTCACCTCTCTTGCAATGGTGGTGATGAAGGCTGGCGGCCGGGCAGTCGCAATAAGGGAGAGGGCGTGTCGAGCTGAGCGAGCCGAATCTGCTGGTGGGTTGAGCGGCAAACCCATGGTTATGCTACGGATGGAGAGAGAGGAAGAGGAGTTTTGACTGAAATGGTAATACTGGGACAGATTTTTTTTCATATTCATTGAGACTGTGAAGATGCGGAAAAAAAATCATGATCTTCTGGACGATTATAGCCATTCAAACATCGGCTAAAAATTACTTTTACATTTATTTATATATATTTCTTTATTTACATATTAAATCAGTCAGGCCCAATTCTTGGAAATTTAACAGAATTTGGTAAAAAACATAATTTACCTGTAATCAGCAGAAATGGACATGGGCAGTTTTTAATGAGGGACTTTGATTAACATTCTGTACATAATAATAGCAGCATGTCCATACAGCTGGCATCGAGCAGAATTCTCACATCTCCAAAACCAATCACAGAATCACTTTTCAAGAAAAAAAACCCGGCATGTTTGTTGAGCATCGTCAAAGAAAGCTAGCTAGTACTAATACTTCATATTGGTCAATAATTTATAAAAATGACAGACTCGTAGTGAATGACCAAAATCGACTGAGAGAGAGAGAGAGAGACAGAAAGAGAGAGAGAGAGAGAGAGAGAGAGAAAGAGGGCGAGAGAGAGAGAGAAAGAGGGCGAGAGAGAGAGAGAGAGAGAGAGAAAGAGGGCGAGAGAGAGAGAGAGAAAGAGGGCGAGAGAGAGATAGAGAGAGAGAGAGAGAGAGACAGAGATTTACAAATATATGAAGTGAAGAGATTAGTGGGCAGCTTATAATGTCAAGGCTGAGTCAATGGCAGCCATTCACCAGGCAACGGCATAATGGACTCCCACAATGCAACAGGAATTAGACACACGACACACACACACACTCTAACAGCTGGCACCTCATTTCTCCGAGTGTACAGTATATGTGTGACAGAAGGGGGTTAAAAAAAAAAAAAAAAAAGGGGCAAGGGAGGGCGAGCAAGGCCTTGTTAACAAATGAGAGAGTCAGGGAGGAGAGAAAGAGCACGAAATAGAGAGAGGGAGCGAGCGAAGAGGGTGACTTGCACGATTCATCTCTCCTGATTACAGATCACAGCCAAAGATTAACGCGGATAATATATTAGCAATAAATCAGCAATGCTGAAATGTTTAATTTCATTTATAGTGTTGGCTGTAATTGAAAACAGTCACAAAGTTGATATAAGGCAGGAGTACAGGCAGCTAATTGTACAGAAAACCAATGAGGTTAATGACCAACATTAAGTACATGTAATGAAATAATCTGAATCATCATTATCATTGGGGATCACACACACATGCACATGCACGCGCGCACACACTAGATGTCGATGTCATCACTCCACTCTACACAACAACACAAAAGGAAGAAGAAAATTATTCGTATTTTTACAGTTTAGCTTGATTATCCAACTGTCAACAATTCTTTTTAGATTTATTTTGAGTGGCTATACATACACATGTATAATACATTGAACTCAAGCCCATGAACAACAGAACAAACATTTAATACAAGTCAACCTTTTGACATAATCAATGGAAGGAGTTAAGTGAAAGGTTAAGCAACAAATGTACATATTAGGTACAGATAATTCTCGTCTTGCTCATAATTTGTGATGTATTGGAATTATATGAAACTACCATTTTACTTGAGTTCAGAGGAAGAACCAGCTTGCTTTGTGCTTTGATAGCAAATACAATACTGAGATTATCCACTCAATAATGAGCCCCCTGCCAAATACACACACACACGCACACACACGCATATAGAGATAAAAGGGAGATATTGATTGTTATGTGTGAGGAAGAAGCTAATAACATCAGTCACATTGTGAGAGTCACTGCAACCAGAAATCAACACCACACGGACTTGACAGGTTAAACGTTTGACTTTCTGAGGAAATTACAGGCTGCCTGGCTTTCTGGTGGGCTAAAATGATAGGGTCTAACTTTTTAGTGCGTTAAAACACTGTGGGCAAACTAAAAAGAACACTATCACAAAATGTATTCAATTTTCATTTCAAGTTGATGTGTCTGGAAATGTTACCAAAATTACATTGTCTATTTTACAAAAAAAAAATTTAAAGAAATGAACGCAATAGGTAAAGCAGCAGTCTGCAGACCAGTGGCCTGGTATTGAAAATGTAGAAAACTTGTGCAAGTCCTCCACAACGGGGGCTTTTCCCATTCTGTACGAATTGAAAAAAGGATTATCACTTTCACTCACACACTCACACAAGGCGCTCTGTAAGGAGTGTATTGATGACTAGTAGTGTGCAACAGGGACAAAGAGCCGCACTGCCATTCAGCTGCATGGAAATACAAGCTTCTGTGTGAACATGCACTTCCTTTCATCCAGTTACACATTCAACTTCTCATACGCTGCATTCTTCTTTCCTTACTTAAACTACAGGAATAGTGTGAGCCACGGTATCCCGCCCCAAACAATCTGTGTGTATTTTTCAAACAAAATCATGTATAACCTCAGCAACGATGTGCAGCAGAGTGCTGTGAGTGTGTGTATCAGATGTAGATTATTTCTATTGCAAAACTTTAAATGAAACACAAAGAGCAAGTGGAGAAGTGGGTGGTTGTTTATCCATAATTAGATAAAGGCATTGGACACAAATGACGGCAGCAAGGTGACGCATGTGGCTCGAATGTCTCCTTCACAGTCAAAACTGTTTGCATTCCCGAGATTTTGTTTTTAATCTCCTGACTTTTGAAGCTGTCTTCACTTTGAAATGTAATAGGCAGACTTGTGTGTATTCCTCCTCTGCATGGACACATAAACACACTCGCACCCAACAGACAGCAGACATATCCATACTCATTAAACCAGACTAGCGCGTCTCGGATTTCAGCCTTAACAAAATCATTTCCTGCAGACTATAGCGATTTCTGACACACTCACTTATCTCACGTATGATGCGCTAGACACAAGATGAGGCTTTGTGAAATGCATTCTCTTTCCTACTGAAAACTACATTCATTCATGTTCTACCGCTTATCCTCTTCAGGGTCTCGAGGGAGGTGGAGCCTCAAAGATTTTAGGCAAGAGGCTTGGTCTATCCCAGCCGGACTGGTTGTCAATTGCAGGGCACATATTAACAAACAACCATTCACACTCACATTGACACATAAGGACAATTTGGAGTCTTCAATTAACCTTAGAGGCGTGTTAGTGGGACGTGGGAGGAAGCCAGAGTAACTGAAGACAACCTACAAGCTTTATTTAAACAATGCATTGACTGCTTGTATGATTGACATCCCCTCTACCAATCATATCTCGGCATCACAAAAATCCCAAATCGCACTTTACAGACTCGGACAACAGTTGTGTCGACACATTGGTAGAACAATGAGCGATGAATGCTGGATTTAGAAAACGTTTCCTTCAATATAAAGGCACGGGTATCATTTTAGGAAGTGGTCATTTAACTAAGACAGATGAACACAGAAAATGGCCGACATGTCAGTGCAATGCAGACAATGCAACATCACAGTAATGTCCTGCAATCAGATTAAAGTCTAGATCCCACGTTTTAGTGTCAGCTTAATGTTGCTCAAGTGCTGTGTTGCGTTTGTGTGCAGCCTTTCACCATATTACACAGTACAATACCATACAACATATTTCATATGTCTGTTTGGTATACATATCAAATGTAAACACCAGTCAAAGTAACAATCAGATATTTTCAGACACTCTACCCTACCGTTTGAAAAAATATATAAATAAATTCCTGGGCTTGAATGGCTGGACTGTGAAAAGACACGTAATTTCGTCAATGGTAGTGAACGAGTTAATGAAGCACTTTCATAAAGATAAAGGTGAGTGATGTGTTTAAAGTGGAAATCAGCCCAAACATTTTTTTTTTCCAACATATGTTCTATGCAGGCCCACTAATTTAAACACAGCATTCTGATAAATATTGCGTTTTTGGAATAATCCACCCATTTTTAGCCATCTCTGGGGCAGCCATTTTGTCACAGTTGCTCAGGGCTCAGGTAACGACCAATCACAGCTCATCTGTGTTCTGAGGCTACGGCGTGATTGGTTGTTATCTGAGCATTTGTGATGTTATTTTTAGTCAACAGAAGTGACAAAATGGCCGCCCCCAGAAATGGTTCAAAATGGGTGGATTTTGCTGCTTAACTCATATTCCACAAACACAATAATCATCAGACTGCCGTGTTTGAACTAGTGGGCCTGCATAAAACATAGTCTTGAAAAAAATATATTTGCGGTGCCTTCCCCTTTAAAACTTGGTGTATATGTTGCAATGTTTTGTCGCTGCATGGGAAAGAGAATACCAATGTTTGAGCGTCATTGATTTCAATTTTAAAGCATCAGCGAGGACATCTGTCTCAAATCCATCAGAAGTAAAGTTCCAACAGTTTTAGCAAATGTTTTAAAACTGAAAAAATAAATAAAAGTTGTTCACAGGAAATTCAGCACATGCTCATCCTTATGTGGAAAAAAATATATACATTTATGTGCAGAAGGACTCACTTGGCCAGCTGCTTCTCAGCATCAGCACAGAGCTCCAGCAGTCCCATGAGCACAGCAGACACGTCCATGTACGGCTCCCACACGGTGAAGCCTCGGCCGATCAGATCGATGGCAGTGCGACGGATTGTGCTGTGTGGTGGAAGCTTTGGGCTGGGGGGCTGCAGTAGCAGGAAGGTCAGCGCCTTACCTGAGACAGTCCAACAATGAAAATTAATATTTCATCAGTGAAGAAAAGTAGCTGAAATTGACTTATATTAGTTTGTCTCACAATCGAGAGGTTCGGTCTACTGACGTTAGGTTGACTGAAGACTAAAAACTACAGATATTTTTTGATGTACTTATTCGTTTATATTAATGAGACTTTTGAAACTACTAACTGACCATGTTTGAAACCAACAGCTCCACCATATGTGGAATGCGTCATAGCAGGACTTGCTATTACTGTATTTTGAGTCCATCTCTTACATTGCTGGACATTAATCCAAGCAGCTCCTACCTTTTCTAACAATTTACCGGTACTACTAAATTGTCAGGATTTTTTTCAGAAGGATGAAAATCATTCGGATTAATTTAACGCCTTAAAACGCAATTGAGGTAGGTGCGAGTAGAAATACAACATGTCCACACGGGATGAAGCAACTGAGTGAGATGGAGGTCATTTCATAGCTGACCTGACATTTGAGCCAGCCTCTGTGGGGACCCACTGACCATTAAGGCTCCAAAAAATATCCCCCAACCATCAATAACGTCCCCTTCCCCCAAACACACATAACCCACCCCCCTTGGCTTTCTCCCAGGTGAGTGACTGCCTGTAGATCTTGCTCAGTGGAACTCAGAGCCTCAGCAAAGTGATATAGAGGGAAGTAGCCTAAACAAGTCAACTCTAACACCAGAACCTGGTTTTAGAGTGTTGGTAAATGTTAACAGAAAACAAGGACATAATAATGACAACAAAAACAGCTCATAGGAGTTTATTTTAAGAGCTAACATTAACCAATTTTCATGGTTTTCTTGATAATGCTCAAATTCTCTTAAGTTCTTACATCAGAATTGCAACTGACAAAAATGGTGCTTAAAGCGGAAATCAACCCAAACATATTTTTTTCAAGAATATGTTCCCAGCAGTCACACTAGTTGAAACACGGCATTCTGATTAATATTGCTTTTGTGGAATATGAGTTAAGCCAGCAAAATTCACCCGTTTTTAGCCATGCCAGGGGGCGGCCATTTTGTAATTTCCACAAACTCAATATTTATCAGAATGCCTTGTTTCAACTAGTGTGCTTACATAGAACATATTCTTGAAAAAAATATGTTTGCGTTAACTTCCACTTTAACTCATTGACGAGTTTATACAAAACAATACAATACAATAATACAATATTATTTATATAGTGCATCTGTTTGTCAGGCATTCAAATGAATAAGCAATTGAAGAAAATAAGTGTGTCATATTTTTTTCCATGAGTGTCACATCATTATCCAGTGTTTACTTTATGTGCTAGGGCTGGACTGCCACAATCACGTCTGACAGTGGGGATGGGGTTTTCAGGGTGGTGTGCAGTGTTACTTGTACGTTTTAACGTTTTGCATTTAGCAAAAACTATTTTTGTCTCATCTGACCAGAGCACCTTCTTCCACATGTTGGTTGTGTCTCCCAGGCTGCTTGTGGCAAATTTCAAATTGGATTTTTTATGGTTTTCTTTGAGAAATGGCCATTTTTGCATTAAGGCCAGATTTGTGCAATGTGTGGCTAATAACTGTCAGATGGCCAGATTCCCCAAGATTAGCTGTGGATCTCTGCAGATTCATCCAGAGTGATATTGGGCATCTTGGCTACATCTCTGATCAGTGCTCTCCTTGTTTGGGCTCAAAGTTAAGGACGGCCGGGCCATGGTAGGTTTGCAGTGGTCTGATACACTCTCCATTTCAACAAGAGTGATTGAACAGTGATCCAAGAGATGTTTAAAACTTGTGAAATCGTTTTATATCCTAACCTCTCCACAGCTTTATCCTGGGCCTGACTGGTGTGTTCCTTGGTTTTCATGATGCTGTTTGTTCCCTAATATTCTTTTAACACACCTCTGACATCATCGCAGAGTAGGTGCATTTATACTGAGACTGGATTACACAGGTGGACTCTATTTACCTCCATTTAATTTATTATTTAGGTCAACACTGGATCATTCAGAAATGAGCAGTGAACTTCTGGAGTCAGATGGCTGCACTGAGAGAAAAGGGAGTGCATCATTTCACACGTCCTACTTTTCAGTTTTTTGCTTGTAAAAATATGCCGAAATTTTGTTCCACTTCATGATTGCGTCCAATTTGGTGTAGATTTTTCACATTTTCCTTCAAGTTTCAAACCTGAACTGTGGCCAAAGGTCAAAAATTTCAACAGGGTCTAATACTTTTGCAAGGCACTGTAAACATAGTATAAATACTGCGGTTGGCATAAAAACAAAAATATGAACGAGTCCTTGTTGTACATTTCATAGGTAAGTTAGTGACTAATCTTGGCAGCCCTATTAATAATAAATCAATTATGCATTTTGAAACTGTCAAATATTAAAAGGCCTTTGACTGTGACCGCAGATATTTTGAAACTTACGCCTGCGGCTCACTTTATTGTAACAATAGAGAGCAATTCAACATTAAGTTAGTGAAATTATGTATCTTTGAAATGCAGAATTTTGATTGCTAATAGTGAGAATTTTACTTTTCTGAGGCATCTTTGTACAGTTGCCACATCCAAAAGCCAATTCTCCATTAATAAATCACAGTGAGATGTACTAACTTAATTTTTTCTTCTTTCACAGAAGCTATTAATATTAAATTACTTTTGAACATGTGTGTCTTCAAACAAGCTTTAGTGAGCCATTCCCCGTCATTAACATTTAATTCAGCCACAATTTAAGACTAATTTGTATTCTCAGGGCAAATAACATGGACATGTTTTAGTGGGCGCTAATAACCTGTTGGTTATTTGTGTGCAAATAACATGGACATTTTTCAGTGGGCGCTAATAACATGTTGGTTATTTGTGACTTGTTGACAACTGGTAAGATAAAGACCAGCCTAATCTTTCCATACATAATTCAATAAATATCAAACAGTAAAAGCAAAACTAATACGCTTTTGTTGAATGTCCTTGTAGTCTCTGTGTTAAATATGCAAACATTCATTTGCTAACTTAATTGTTCTCCTGCTTCTGACAGCAAATCAATCCGAGCTCCAGAGAGCGATTAGTTTCACATAAACTGATAACCAGTATATAAACTGGATGGGTGACTGTTGGGGAGGCCTTAGGGGAGGAGCGCGATGTGGGGGTCATAGTGGTCAAAGTCAAATCCCTGCATGCAAATTCTCTTCTCATAGTGGAAACCCCCCCCCCCCCAAAAAAACACCATTTACCACAAACATAGAACACGTGTCAGAGGTCATGATGACGAAAGTGGTGGGTGGGCGGTTCTAGTTTGTATCCCTGTGCGTACGTAACTCTTGAAAGTTTAAGCTGACTTTCACTTTGCAGCCTTTTTTTATGGTTAAAAGCAAGGAAAACTAGAGATTCAATTGCAGCTCTTCTCCTAACATCAGTGAAGAAAAAGTGAGAGTAGTCCCCACTGAGGTCCATTTCTCTTGGTGGACATCTTTATTTAAAGGAAGGCTCTAGATTCAAATGACTCAATATCTATTGACAAAGCATCAGTCGGCCATAATGGGCTGTTCGTTAGAGTAGTAAACATGTCACATTAACACCGAGTGGGTAATTAGAGCAGGAGTTTGGTAGGAGGAAACAGACAAAGACAGGAAGGAAGGAGTGAAAGAAAAGAGTGTGAAACAGCAAACAGATTGGTCCATTTTAATTTACAGGGCCAACTTAACTGCCTAAACAACAGAGTTTTTACTTTCTTTCCTCCACCTGTCATCCTGTTTTCGTCTGTTACTTGAGTGAAGGTAAATCAATGTTAAGGACTCAGTGGATAAAGGCTCGGTCAGAAGGACTAAAAAGAGTGAAGGTCTTGTCTTGTCTTACAATTCATGAATAAAGCTTCATTGTCTAATGTTACGACATACAGCCTACACTACACCTGACAAAAACTGATGTATATTCTTTAAAAACATATTTTAAGCAGATGGGATGAAATTGAATTTCAGTTATGTGCAACAATATGATCCCGAATGACTGATATAAAATGTAACTGATTAAAATGTGTGCCAAGTGCTATACAAAAAAACAACAACGACAAAAGAAAAAAAACTCCATTTCCAATCAGCTCTCATGAATGTTTCAAAATGCCACCATTCATGATGAATGGACCCCTGTAGGGACTTGCAGTATTTTGACATTTACGGCGGAGATAATTGTCCAGAGAAAGAACACGATGGACAGTTTGTCTCTTTTATCCCGTCCAACCATTCCTTTGTCATCATCTGTCCGTCATTCCTTCCAGCCTAGGCTCAATTTCCCCCTCCATCCTCTACATTTTTTCTCTCACCGTATGAAAACATAAATCCATACACTGCTGTGTAGACTACTGTACCCACCTTCTCTCTGGATAGACAGCTCCCATTTATCACACACACACACACATAGCACTGTATGCCAACAACAGCAATCCATCTTTCAATTTCATGAAAGAGACAGGTGAAGTACGAGATGGGGTGGACGGAGAGAGAAAAACAATAGACTGAATGAGAATAGGCTGAAGGACAGACTGATCGAATGAGGCTAAAACCACTGAGGAGACCTGAATGAAAATGTAAAAACAACATTTTCACATGTAATATCTTTGAGAGGAACTTACTGGAATTATATTGCAAACATGGACATTCTCTGAGAGTAGTATCAACCAGGGGTGGATATAATGCATCATGTTGACTAGCTGCTAATTACCTTTTTGGGAGGAAGCGTTTGCAGCAACAGATGAGTGTGCCAGATGAAATTATGCCATTACTAAAGCAACTATCCTTAGCTCCTGCAGTTGCTCCACATGGGTGTGGGACACTATTGAGAATTGTCCATACTATTTCTCTCTTTACGGTGATGTTCCCACAAATTGAATAATACAAGCGATGAACATACAATATATAAACAATTATGATGCTGTTTGATGCTGCTGGATAACTCAACGGAGTGAGCAAGCGGTAAAAACGGCATGACCTTCCACCCTCATGGAAGTCCTAATCACATATACCTGCGCTTATGCAGTACAGAGTAGTAAGTACCTGCACTGCCACTCATGGAGACCTGCTGTAAACATGAGAATGACAAAAAGATGTGGCTCTTACAATTACCGTAACTGTTTTGAACTACTTCTACTTCAGAATGTGCAGCTCTAGAAACTGAGGGAGATCTAGTTAAGCGGCGGAGTTAAGCTCGAGATGGATTTTGAATAATTTTTTGGCCCTCACTACCAAAGCGGAAGGAGAGCGAGAATTATTCCAGCACACACTAAAAGGCCCAAGATTTTGTGCAAAAAAAAAATTAGCGCTGTCAAGTGATTGATTACATTTCAAAAGATATTTTATCACAAAATTTCCCTAATTGATCGCGATTAATCGTATTTTTCAATTACAATTTTTGATGAAGCTCGGACCAGATATTTGAGTAAAATCTTGGAATTAATGTGGGAAAAAAAGTACATTTCGATTGAAAGACTGTTCTAATAGCTTTCTTTGATCCTTGAATGCGATTCTTTTCCTGAAAATACACCTGTGAAAAATACACCAAAGACGTACAACTTATATGGTATTTGAATTTTGCTTTGCAAAGTGCGCAAATTATTTGGGATTCCTCCAATTAGCCGTCGAGCAAATGTTTAAAGTAAAATTACCTAAAAGTCTGTCTTTGCGACAGTGACTCTCCTCTAAGTTTGGATGCAAAGTGAGCAGAGGTCTTTTGCCACTGGAACTAAATAAAACTGAGTTGAGGTTTTTTTTTTACGCTTTATAAAATCTAAATTATTCTCCATACTTAACTTTGACATCACTAAGAAAAATATAAATTCCCATCATGCCGAACCGACTCCTGTTGTGAGAATGAGGACAGATTACTCTAAATGAAATCTTTTATTGTAGTATTTATGTTCTGCATGTAAGAACTGTCCATTGTTGGTGAATATATATACAGTATATAATTGCAAAGCATTACCTCCTCTTGGATTATTATTTTTTTAATTAGAGCACTACACTGAAAAAAATAATGTCGTCATCAGCAAGTAGTTGATGTCAACTTGGATTTCATCACATTACTGTTGATCAATCAATGTCAAGTCAACTTTCTTTCAAAACCATCAATGGTCTGCAAGACGAGCCAACCAAAACAATGGAACTGGAGTACAGTTACAGTACAGACTGTGTCATACTGAAGAGTTCAATATATTACTCAAGTATGAGATTTTTAGAGGGGTTAAACTTTTAAGTGTTGAGTCAATTCAGGTGAGCTAACCACTGTGCTAAAATCACCATGGTTTACAGCCTATCAGTGGGTAGACAGGCACCATCTCTGGGTGGATGCCCCCAGAGAGAACCAATCAGTGCTCAGGAGAAGCAGGTTGGAAGAGCAGCTCTGCTTAGTGCAGGTTTGATGCCCACTGAGGCTCAAGTGCTGTCGGCTCCATGTGGCACAGGCTCAGATCAATCAGTGTGTTTTTGGGTGTGTTTAGCGCCAACCTCTTTAAAGTGTCAAGTTTGGCAGATTAAAATCAATCCCAACCCTCCCCCTCACCTTTAATCCATCAGTGATTTTTTTCCCCCATTGATTCTAGATTTGTGATCAAACTGTGATTGTATCGTATAAAAGGAGATGTTCGAAGTTCGACCTGCATCAGGGAAAGGATTGCGGTTGAATTTTGTGGCACTGTATTAAATAATGATCTAATGAACCATGGAAAGAGCAATGTCATGTTTTAGTTTGGTTTAGAAGTGTCTTACTTCTGCAAAATGTGAGCAGAACTAAGAGAGTTTATAAGATTTAACTGCTGTCTAAATGAATCTTTGCTCAATTTGTCACAGAAACAAGGTCAGCATAGCTCACGTTGTGTTTTAAGCCCCAAGTTCCAATTTACGGTAATATAAATCCCTCGAAATTGCAGCAAAACTTGTAATTGATGTATCCAAGAGTGATATATAAGAATAGTAACTTTCAAACAGGGAAAAGGCATAATATTGGCATGATAACAAGAGTTTATCCCTACACTAATAATGTTTGTGGTCTCAGTTACTTACAAGTATGTCTTGCCAGGGAATAGTTTGAGGAACCGCCACTTGTTGGTCCAAAGCCTTCAGGGACTTGCCCGCCGGCCCGAGTACGTGCTGCACCTTTTGGAGGTTCAATCTCAGCCCCAAACTCCGCCCCGATGACACCTAGCAAAACGATGGCAGTGGCCTGTTTCCGGCGCTCCTCATACGAATTGGAGATCTTCTTGGCATTTGGTGGAAGGTTCGAGAGGCAGCCTTGTACACAGAGACAAAGAGAATTTAGCAAGAGTTTGAAATTTGGCAAACCTCATATGAACTGTTAAGATGGTTTGACTTCAATTGATATACGTATTACAAAGATATATTTGGCTTCAAACTAAATGATAAACCTAAAACATTTTTACAGTCTGAATCATTTTCTTGGGGACTACAGAGGAACTGTATATAAATGCCCCCCCCCCCCAAAAAAAAGGTTGTGATGATTTATTTCTGAAAAGAGCTTCACAGTAAAACAGAGTAAAATATATAACAAATAATCAGCTCTGTGTACTCACATTATACTGTACATGGTCATTACCATAACTGAACTACAAACATACCCTAACTGAACTACAAACACACAAGCAATCTCTTTTTTTAAACTTTCACAAATGCTTGAAATCTGCTTTAACTCGGATTTGTTATTAATTTCCATGATTTACATAATGAAAACTATCAAGCCATAAAAAGACAGAAAAATGATTTCAACATTTTATTCGGCTGACTTTCTCGAATTGTTACGATTCTCTAATCCTTCTCACTATGAAATGTGTTCAAAATGAATGAAGTATTGAATCAAAATGAAGCTGATACAATACAAGGCATACAGTACTTCAATTGTCAGGGCATCGGCCATCATTAACAGCCAAACAAATGCAGGCATACACCTTATTGTTCAACTGGAAGCCTTTTTTTAAAATACACAATACACAGGTATTCTAAGAGCTGTCTGTTTTTTGGACTCATGCGCTTGGACACACTTTTGCCAATTCTGTCTATTGAGTATTTGTGTGTGTCCCCACTGTGTTCACAAACAGCTAAAAAGAACCTTGCGTGTGTATGTGTGTACAGTATATAACAGAACCTGCACAGCGGGGAACTGCAGCAGCAGACTCATGAGAATTGTGTGTGTCAAAATCACAGTAGGAGATGAGAGCTTCTTACACACATGGTTAAAAAGCTCACAAGCCCAATAAGGGCAATATATAAATTGTGTGTGTAGGTGTGTGTGTTTGAGAGGGAGAGAGAGAGAGAGAGAAAGAGAGAGAAAGTCAGAGAGAGAGAGTCAGAGCGAAAGCGTGAGAGAGAGTGGATGCAATTGCCTATTACCACCAACACATTAGATTTTTATTTCAGATTTTCTGTCTTTGGGTGAGTGAGGAAATCACTGCAACTAATTTGTATTGCAGGGAACAAAGCGCCTGCTAACCACACCCACCCGCACTCCACCCTCCAACCTCCCTCCCACACTAGCAGCAGGAGGTTGTAAGAGGAACATACAAAGAGAGAGGTAGCCACTGTGTGGTCTTGCTGTTGACTAGTAAGTGTGTATTCAGTAGCAAAAGAAACACTATGTATCACAGGATGGCTGTGAACAGGGCATCCAGGTCCCACACCAAAATCAATAAATTTAGCTGTCAGCAACTCCACACCAAGATCGGGCGTTAATACACTACTACAATCAGAAAGAAATATAAAGACAAAATATTTAATCAAACATTATTTTACTTGAAGCTGATTTTTTGATACAGCTCCAGTAATATTTAGATAATGACAGTTGAATTATTGATATAAATACACATTTGATTTGGATGGGGGAAAAACTGTGATCTGTGTCCTGTGCAAAAAAAAAAGATCTACAGTATGCGGTGGAAAGACAACTTTGCATCCCGGTGGGATATAATTTAAAAAAAAAAAAAAAAAAAAAAAAAAAAGTGTTCTAATTCCAAAACCAATTGCCATCTGACAAATTTTCATCTGTAGTTAAGTTCAAACAAATGCTGCACAAAATCTTGGTCCACCATTTCCGTAGACCAGGTTCACATGGTAAATATTAGAAGTTGTTCACCTTAATTACAAGCCAGTATATTAATCTAAATTATAACAAAATAAACATTTAACATTATCACATATTTAAGACAACAAAAAAGATGTAGATATATAAACACCAAGAGGTAAAAACGTTTCATACTAATACATATTTCATACATTTACACATTTAATGAATATTTAAATAAGAAACATTTGAAAGAAATTAACATGGCCATCTAAAAGATGTTGTCAAGCGGTTCATATAAATGTGGGGGAGTCATGTGTCCGCTGTTTGTTAGTTACTCAATTTTTCAGACCCTCAGAATCCCCTTCCCCCATATTTTCATACTATATCCTGGTGCTCTTTATAATGAGATTGCTCGGCCAGCTGTCATTTGGAAGAAGGCCCAGCGGCTGGCTCTGATAAATGGATTACAGATGGCATCCATTCCCTGGGCCAGACTGGGCCAGTAGATAACAGAATTAGAGATAGACTTCCAACCAGAATCCCCCAAAAAGTTCTGATTTACAGAAAGGGAAAAAGTTATGGCAGCATGAGAAAACATTTAGATACGGGTATATTACGTTTGATAACATATATCAAGATATTATATGCAATTTAGGGAAACATGAGTCTTCTAAAAATTATTGATTGCTTGATTAAACTTGAGTGAGCATCCCTTCACTTCACAGTCTTTCTATTATGATCTAATCAAAATCTCCCTTAATAATATCACCTGATTGAACAATTGCAAAGCTGTTTTATTATGCAATCAAAATATGTACAACTGATGAATTATTATTGATAGGTTGATGGTTTTATTTTTGGACCTTCAATGAGATTAACTATTTCTGACAGAGCCAAACTTTACAGTTGGGTCATTGGTAGCCATTTTAGATAATGTAAAAGCTTTTTTTTTCTTTTTTTTTTAAGACTGGCAGATGCTCTGAACTTTATTTATGAAATGAAATGTCTGCGGACAGTTGTTGGGTGAATCTCATCCTACCTGCGGTCTCTCGGCCTATGTGGAAGAAATGATTGATTTTTGAAGGCCATCGATCTCCTTCCTTCACGACCGAAAGATCTATTATAATAACATTGTATCTAAATCCTATTTGTTGGTCAACCTGCTCCCAAACATAACCCAATAAAGTAAAGAGGGGCACGAACAAGCTCTACTCTGCACTTGCCTACGTTTGGCTAAATCATCAATGGATTGGAATGGAAACAAATGGAAAGAAAAAGTAGCTACCTGGCTAAATAACATTATCTTTAAGAGAAAGAAAATGATTTCATGCAACAATATTTTTTTTAAGGTCAGGCGGACAGAGAATATGAGGGAGACAGGGCAAGTAATGGATTAGTGGATGGATGGAAGAAAGGCTGGCACAAGTAGTAGAAGCGGCTTAAGAGTGGGATATATTTATATTTTTAAAAAGTTACCATACTTTTTTTAACCAAACATACACTTTTTTCATAGTTTAGCTGGTCCTGCGACTTATACTCAGGCGCAACATGGATGTATTAAAATTAAAGGTCGAACTGGCACCAAAAATCCCCATTCCCTAATTGTGTTGACTTTAGGAGAAGTCGAAGAAGAAATGGAGGAGGAAGAAGAATGGAAGAAGGACAAATAGGACAAAAAAGGAGAAATGGAAGAAGACATGCATTACCACCGCATGGCTGCCTTCTTTATAAAAGTTTGCAAAAAAAAAATTGCCAACCCCCAAAAGAAAGTACAAGAAGAAATAGAAGCAGAAGAAGTTGTAAGAAGTCGTACTCATGGCAACGATTGTGTGACATATCGCTAGTTTACTATGTGACTTCATTACGCCACAACAAGGATTTACAGCACGAAAAGGCACAATAACCGATCAGGATTCTACCTTTGGCCACTATGCGATGCAGGGTCATAGTAAGGTCAGCCATTTTAAATTTAAAAAAAAAATGTTTCTGTAACGGAACGCATTTGCCATCAATATGGGTGGGTTTGGAAATTCACTCTGACGCCTTACCATCAAACTGAGAGTGTGTAAAAAAAAAAAATAGGTTTGTTCAATTATTTTTTCGTTATTTTAAAAATGTGATTGGTTGGGGTACTGAAGTTATTTTGGACTAATATGAATATTTATTTTATGTTGTGTATACGGTACCTGCGGTAGAAAAAACAGTTATACATAATTTATGAACGTATATCAATAAAAAATCTTCCTTTTTGGGAAGCCTGAATGCGAACACATGATAAGCTTACCAAACCCCACTTCAAAAGTGGTAACCCTATCAACCTCCAATCCTACACGATGGCTCTGCATCCATTGGTAATCAATAAGAGGCTGGTAAAACTTGATCACTCGGGACTCAGGGAAGGGGATCAATATCAGCAGGAAACTGATGTGAGAACGAAAGCAGGTAGAAGGAGAAAGTAAACAGAAGACATAGTAGTCCATGGAAAAGCACAATCAAGAAAAAAATTCCTTTAAACACAAGTGTGCTTTGTGCTATGGAATACATTGTTGGTCAAGGATACACTCCGTCCTTAGAGTGAATGTCAGGGGACAGTAAAGCTTGGGAAATAATTGAAAACACAATTAAGATGATAAAGGAAAAAGCCACAGGAAAAACAATTGGAAATCTTAAAGTGGTTATTGCCCTTCGAACCTGCCTAAGTCAGTCTAAAGGTTAAATGCATTTTATTGTCTTAGGACTGACAGACAAGAATCTGTGCTCATAAGAAACCCTTAAAAGTATGATGGGAAGCGGTGGGTTTCGATTGTGATGCAGGGCCATGGGGAACATTGAGATACCCCAAACAAACCACTTACAAGCTTGTAAATAAAGGAGAGGTAGGTTTGATCACTGATCGGTTCTAAGTAATTTATCAATTCAGTTGTTTCTTCAGTACAAAATTGAAGACATCAATACGTATTTGGTCCAGTGGTAGTTATCAAACACAATGGCAAGTCTTCCATTAACTCCACAAATATGGCAACCATGGCCTACTTGTTGCCATAATCTGCCATGGTGACAAAAGTCCATATTGGTTCTTTAGACTGACTTGTTTTGTTGGTTTAATTTTGTGAGACTTTACATTGACTTTCACCTACATGAAACAATGTAATTCATTCACTAAATGTATAAATGTAATAGGCCTGCACGATGTCGCGATTGCGATGTGCGCATGCACATCGTAGGACGTGCGATGTTTTAACTTGTTTTTGTCTTAGAACACGCAAATTTTTGTTTCTTCAAAAAAGCAGCTAGCTACTCCGTGCTCTTACACAGCCTGTCTCGCTCACCCCCTCCTTCCGGCCAATCAGTCACCGGCCCCTCCCCCTCCACTCTGTTATCTGCTCTTATCAGGCGACATGGAGGAGGCGGCAGAAGCGGCAGTGGATTTAGTCCCCAAAAGAAAGTCAACATCCAAAATATGAAAGTATTTCGGCTATAAAAAGGAAGATTCAGAACAACAAAACATCCTTTGCCAACAGTGCCTCACCGTTGTTGCTGCAATCGCCGTCACAAGCCCCTGTATGAGCAGTTCAAACAAGAAGTGGGACCCAAGGTGAAACTTCATCTACTCGAAAAACTATTTCAGGCGCCTTCGCCAGCATAACTCCATATGAAGATAAGTCCAAACAGCACCAACAAATCAAACTGTACATTTACAAAATTGTTCTGTAGATACAGTAAATATCTAATTTTACAACGTAGATAGGTGTGGCTCATATAAAGGTGTGGCTTATATACGTTTTTTTTTTTTTTTTTTCATTATTTTTTTTTAGAAATGGAGTGGGTGCGGCTTATATAAAGGTGCGGCTTGTAGCCCGGAAAATACTGTAATCTTAGGGTTAAATAGTAAGATAAGTTGACTTAAAATTGGCAGTGATTTATTATAATATAGTCAAGTACTGTGGACAACAATGTCCTCACCCGATAAGCATCACACTTTCGTCCTTTGTCATTCGTTTTTTTCACGTGCTCCCTGTCGAATGCATGCTCTCACGCACTTACTATGGTTGGATGAACATAGTGATAGTGTTCACATAATGGGGGATGGGCAAATTGGATGTGATTGTGTGCATGTGCGCAAAGAGTCATGAATGTTTCTGATGAGGAAGTAGTGGTTGTGTGTGTGGTGGCGAACAGCAAGGCGTTGTGGGGGGTGCATGCGTTGTATGATGGACTCACATCTTACTTATGGCTTAAGCGCAGGTCAACCCAAACATATTTTTTTCAAGAATATATTCCCACCAGGCCCACTAGTTGAGACACGGCATTCTGATTAATTTTGTGTTTGTGGAATATAGATTAAGCAGTAAAATGCACTCTTTTTTAGCCATCTCTGGGGGCGGCCATTCTGTCTTCTGTTGACAGAAGACAAAATGGCCACCCCCAGGGATGGCTAAAAACGAGTGGATTAACACTTATTCCACAAATGCAATAATTATCAGAATGCCTTGTTTCAACTAGTAGGCTTGCATAGAACATATTCTTGACAAAAGTATGTTTGCGTTGACTTCCGCTTTAATTGTGAATATAGCAAGTCATGAAACGGGCTAATTGACTTGTTTACTGACTGAAGAGCCCAAATGGCTCACTGGCTTGAGCCAACCACAATTTTAGGTTTTGAAGATTGAATACATGTTTGCGCGTAGTCTGACAGTGACAGTCATATAGCGATGGCATGACTATGTAGAGTACCATGATGTGTAAAAATAAAAAAGGAATTTTCTCACATCCTAATGTCGTTTTTTTTGTATACTTATCACAGTTATACATATTGGATCAGTAAGCCAATTTTAATATCTCATAGACATCCCAAGAAAATACAAATGCACTTTCTAAATGAAAAGTTGAAAAAAATTCTTAATTATGATAACACTGTGCTCCACTAGAGGAATATAATGAGTCACTGGAATTATCTGTACATACATTCACACAGCTGAGTTTACATGGAGACTTTTTTGCCATTCGGGATGAAATCATTCCAAACGAAGCTCTCTGGTCACGTGATCGATTCCGATCGGCCGTTTACTTGCCGCAATCGAAGGCCTCCGCCGTTATGACTTGAAAGAATTCCAGAACATCCTCCGCGGGCTAACGACATAGTCACGTGTATATTCTGATGCATTCCATTGGTTGCTCAAGAGACCGAGAATTGGATGAAAAAAAAAAAAAGGCCGTATACACTCTCCAGGCTTTAAGGGTAGATAGAAGCAACAGTGCTCCCGGCTCTAGTGGTAGAAACGCGGTTATGTGCTCCCGACCTTAATGGGTTGAAGTGCATATACAATGACGTCACTACGTATTTACATCAAGACAGAGCATGCGCAGACCAGATGCAGCCTCGCCATTCCGATTTAACTGTTTACATGACGCTCGTTCGAATTGGCACCCCTATGAATCTGAAGGATATTTCCTTCGGATTCTGCCTTTTTATTTCGATTGGGGTGCTTATATGGAGCATTTTCATTCCGATTACTCATTCGGATCCTTTCTAATCGGAATACAGGGCTCCAAATGAACTCGGCTACAGAGAAGCAAGAGCAATGCCCCAATTGACAATTATGTAGTCTCTCTAATATGATAATACACATTAAGTATACTATGTAGTATACTGTAGAGCATGATATTCCACAAGTATGTTAGATGCAATGTTGTGTATGTTGTGCGGAACAACAATCTTTCTCATTTACAAAAACATGTTTTTGAACAATATCTAAAATATAACAAATGTCTCAGAGCAGCGGTGTCCCTCCATGTGTAAAAACTGCGCCAACCCAATCATCAGAAAAAAATCAAGAGGGTTTAGAGTCACCACTCAGAACATTCATCTCTGCGTAGATTCAATCTGTGCTGAAGAGAAATGTGAGCTGACCCAAACAACCTCCAGGCTCTGATATTAGATTAGCAGGGGAGGCTAGCGTTTCGGCTAACCGAATCACAACTGGGCTAATGACACTGAGAGGTGAGGGTCAGCCTGACCTTTCACCTCTAACCTCTATCTGTGCTGCCGCAAAGCCTCTCTAGGGGTGAAAGATGGAAACGTGAAAACGAAAAGATGAGTTGAGAAAAGAAAAACAACATTTTTCCTTTTCAGACATGTTCCTTGTTTAGATTAACAGAATTAATGGGTTATTATCTTGTACACGGAATGCCTTAAAAAAAGAATAAATATAATTATGATCAAACAAACATCAATACATTTTGTTACAACACTGAATACGGGAGGGCTTCTATCAAAACCTATGTTGGTTAAAATATCAATTCTGTATTTATGTATGTAATGTCTGTATATTTTTTTTTAAAAGAATAGGAATGTGAAGGTGTGTTTATCTTTTTACCGTGTTCTAGTGTGTCAGAGATGGGGTGATGAGGTGTTGTGTATGGTGGAGACCTTTGACCTCCTTGAGGTAACACCCATCGACAGAGGAAGAGACATGTGACCTTCTTAATATGTGGAGGCAGGATTTCCTTTTAGTGTGGGGCAACTGTACTGATATCATGATTTATATCAGGTTCATTTTGTTCCGTTACGGAAATCTAAATTATACAATTAGAGTCTTGAAATCATTTAAAATACAAAAGTGAAAAACATAAATCTAATGCTATAATGTTAATAAATGACTGGCTAGAGGGGCCAATTATTGGCCACAATTTTTGCTGTGATTCCAAATGTTTATTTTGAAATTAATATTGGATGCGACATCAACATCACAGATTTTATGGCCAATCAAATGCCATGTGGTATCACTTAAATTTTCACAACCACAATATGTTTCTGGTTCTAAGCAAGATTGCCACAATGTACCGATAAAGTAAAATCCAGTATATGCATTTTGTTTAGCAATAAACTATATTAAAAAAGTTTCATAAGTACATGTGGATGATGAAGCAAAATATTCGAGTTTCTCTCAGGGAAATGGAGCCTCTGCAATACTGTATCCACACTGTCTCCATTTATTTACTGCTTTTGTATTAAAGTCCGACCAATATGGGATTTTTGGGGCCGAGGCTGATACTGACATGGGCGCCTAAAAAAAGAGTCTATTCGATATATTGGCCGATAACTGGCACATTGGCTGATACGGTATACGGTAATTTCTCTCATCTCGAATGAGTGTGAGTGGAAGTGGGGGAGGTGGTTGGTGCTGCACTTTGCTGCTCTGTATGTTTGTGAATGAGGTGAAGGGGCCAGGCACTCAGGCAGAGTGCAGCACAGACACAGAAGGACTGCGCGACAGAATCTCTCTGCAGCAAAAAAGTTAATACAGTACTAATGTATTATATATTGCAAGGGAGGGGAGGAAGGTGGGAGCGGGTTCTCTTTTTATGTTGTATTTTAACGTTTTTAATGTACAGCACTTTGAGTTGCATCTTATGTGTGAAAAGTGCTATACAAAATAACATTTGATACATATTGTCCAATGTCAATTTATAAGTTATAATCGGGGCCAATTAATCGGTCGGGCTCTACTTTGTATTATTGTAGCTACAGCCCCATGACAAACTGCTTTGTCCTTGACAATTGTACCATGTTGTTTGTGGTTCAATAAAAACAACAACACATGTGGGGACTCAAAACGTTTTCTGATAAGAAGGGCCTCGCCGACTGTATTTTTTCCCTCAATTGACTAGTTCAGCTGCTTTTAGCCACACCGCTTGGTGTGTTACGAGCTGAAGAAATGAATAAAAAAATGTATTCGTGCTTGATGCCTTTTTCTCCTCCGACAGTCATCAGGATGCATGACCAATTCTCCAACTAGATCCAACTTTTAATATGCACATACATTTTTAATGTATGCTGATGATACCCATACTAAAAGGCACTTCACGTGCAATGTGAAAGCCTGCAGAGCTGCTACTGAGTTAAATTACTTTTTTTAATCACTTGACACCGTTGGGGACAACTACAGCAGAAACTCAAGACAGGTGAGTCTAATGCGCAGAGATGGGCACTTAAGCCTTTTTTGCCGGTCCGTCTTCTGTCCGCGACCTGGGTACGCTTCCGTCCTCGTCACTCCATCCTTATTCATAAAAAATTATCGTCCGCCGACCCCGTCCGTACAGCGCTTCCGCCCTTACATTCTGCCGGAAGAGAGCACTCCAATGTTGTGCAGGCTTAGCAGGCAGTCTTGCTTTTTAAAAGAACCCAACACAACACATCAGCCGGTACTGGACCCGGTTAGAGACGATTAGAGGGACAGATGAAAACCTATGTCTGTCCTTGCTTAGTCCGTCCTTTTTAAAAGAGTTCTCGTCCTCCATCCAATTGTCCGCAAAATGGGCATCCGTCCGGGACATCTCTGCTAATGTGTAAATGTTTGCATGCGTTTGTGTCTGGGGGATGGAAGAGTAGACTCAGGTGCCGTGGTAATTGCCCAAAGCCATGTGAGTCTGTTGATGCCGTTTACATAATTCTTCCCCCATTGTCTTCTTGTTCTAGTTACTTTTTTTCTACATCCTGTTTCTGTTGCTCTTGTATAGGATTTTCGCTTTCCTTGTCTTTTCAACACGTCTTTTAACTGTAATTTCCCCTCTACAATCCTTTTATACATTTATACATACTGTGTATCTTTTGCATCATTGATTTTCTCTGCTTGCAAGCATTGCCACTTAATGTTGAATTCAGTGTTCAATGAAAACAAATATTACATGGAACATTAGGATTATTAAAAGGGAAGATAAAAGTTAAGTTTTCTTTAATTTTCCTCAACAGAGGAAAACTTGGCTATTCTTGGCGTTTGAGCAACTTTAAAGATTTAATGCTGCACAGAAAATGAAAAATACTGCTGTCAATACAGGGAAAAAAATAAAAATGACCAGTGTAAAATGACAAATTGTTAGCTGTGTGTGTAATATTGATTGGTCTGGGAGAAGGATGGGGAGAAAAGTAGGAAGGAAGGAAGCTGGGAGGGTAAACGTGTCAAACCATTTTCTAAATAAGTTAATAAGGTTGGATGTATGAGGTTATTAGTGTCTCAAAAATATTTATGCGTCAAACGAGAACTGTAAATTTGTTGAAAGTTACGTGCATGTAAATTTATAAATGAATAAATCAGCAATTGGGAGTGGATGCTTCACAGCCAGTAGAGGTTCTTGTTTCAAATGATAGTTTTAGCAATGATGTAATGACCACATAAACAAATCTGATTTTCTACAATACAACAAAAATACTGTGTGAAAAAAATCAGTGCATAATGTGAGAAGAATTAAGTATGTTTCCTTACATTTACTGTAAATGTAAAACGACTGCTGCAATCTTACACAAATAATCATAAAACAGTAACGAAGCAGAATTTGATGAGACCCACAAACAGATCCCCCCCAAAAAAGTGCAAATATTTTGCATCGGCAATAGCTTCATTTGTCATTAGTAAGATTAGCAATTTGACAAGGCGTCGTCATCTTGGTGGAATTTAAAACAACAACAACATAGAATGACCACTTGAAAGTTCCTCTGAAATCCTCCATAATGAATAACTTCACGAGAAAGCAATGCTGACTAAATTACATAGCTTAGTCTTCTGCCTACAATGCCTAGTTTAGAGATTACCTTGGAATTTCAGCCCATGTGAGCTTTTTCGTTGATATTTTTAGCATGAATCTTTTCAGCTACACGAAGAAGGGATTCCCTGAGTAGCAGACAAAATTAAAGTATCGATTGTAGCTGTCGACATAGGTGCGACAACTCCACAGTTTGGAGAGAAAAAAAAAGTAGCCTTTCTGGGTGAGTACTGACATTACGTGCAGGTTTAGTATACAGTTCACCACATAGACTATACTTTAAATATTTGTTCTTTTTTTTGGGTGGGGTGTATACAGAGGCATCTCAATAAACTACAATATTGTAAAAAAAAAAAAAAACAAAAACAAACAAACAAAAAAGTTCCATGATTACAGTAGTTCAATTTAAAAGATGAAACTTACAGATTAATCAAATATTTTTAGAAGGCCAATTCCCACCTCATTTCTATATTATATAACTAAAAGTCATTGTGATCGTTTATGTCATATTTTAATTTCTTGATATGGTGAATTACGGGTTTTCATTAGCTGCAAGTTAAATTCATCAGACTTACATAATGAAATCGTGAAATATTTCACTTTGTGTGAAGCGAATCTGAGTTTTCCCCTTTTGAATTGAACTATTGAAATAAACAGTTTTACATGATAGTGTACATTGAGGTGCACCTTTAAATGTATAGTAAAAAAAACTATTTAGAAGAAACAAATATTCCAGTTTTTACTTGCCTTTTCTCATATAAATGAACTATTAAACTTCCTTACACATTCATATATGTGATGTCTTCAAAAGGCATGCATATACTGTACGTCTACTGAATGTCTCATGTACAGTACTTTGGGTCCGGAGCCAACTTGTAAACTATACAAATTGTGCAATGTGTAAGTTATCAGAGGTATTGTAAGGTATTTTTTTTGTTAACGTTGTATAGTTATTCGTACCTGCAGTAATGTCATCGTCAGTTACGTCCATTTCCTCTTCAGGAGCCTTGACCTCAATTGGTTGAGCTTCAGGAGGGGGTGGGGCTGGAGTTGAGGGTTCAGTGGATGTGCCAGCTATAAGATAGAACCACACTTAATTAAAATGCATGGTTCTGAATTTTCTGAGTTTGTTTAGCCGTTAGTATTCTCATCACACAACAGGTTTCACATTGATTCTTATTGTCCTGGTTAAGTAGCTAATAAAGGTTTTTTTGGACCTCCTCGTTATCAAGAGAATTAATAGAAACACACACCAGTACAAACATACATGCTACACTTAGTGCCTTCATTAAACCCTTATCTCTCCATTGCCAATTAACAGTGCTTTTCATTAGCCAGGCTAATGAATGATTATTCCCTAATGAATGGAGTGACAAAAGGTAATTGAACTGATGCTGGGCTAATCTCTGGTTAAACAGATTAATTAATGAAATCCACACAGGCACTCACAACAGACCTTGCATGAAAACAATCATCATTCCTATATGTTAATTTAAGCTAAATGAGACAAAGCCGACAGATAACTATAAATAATTAGAAAAATAATACAACACAATTGTGTTATCTGACCCAATAGAAAACAACACAATCAATTAGAGCTAAATAGACAGTGCCTTAACATTATTACTATATTGTCTCCACGTGATCACATTATACGCATTAATAGAAAAAAAAATAATTACACCATTCTTTTAATTACAGTGATTCATCCAAGTTAAGATTTTGCTTCTGTTCCAATTAACCCACAAACACGTAGTGCTGACTATTCTCCATTACGACTTTGCAAAGGTTTAGATTACAAACATGAACACAGGCTGACAGAAAGTTGATACACAGCCCTTGGTGCATACGTTTAAGCGATAAAAATGTAATTGGACTTAATTAAAACACAACTGTTTCAGTGTGATGGATATGAAGGCAGAGCAATGCTTTTGCATTAACAGAACACTCGCTGAATTCAATTATTGGTAGATGGACAGAACACATGGTACATGGCATGCAAACCAGTCACAAGAATTCTAAATGCCAGGGAAATAAAGTTACCCATTTTAAGGGTTAGTTAACACTTCTAATTTAATTAATATTTGTAGTGCTGTCCCAAATGTTTCCATGGTGACCTGACCATAATAAAAAAGTGTGATCGTGTTACCCCTATAGTGGCGAAGTTGCATTGGCTCCTGGTCCAACTGAGATGCCGTTTTGTTACTTACTCATGAAATATTACATGACTTATCACCTTCCTACCTTGCTGGCTTGGTGGTACCATCTGTTCCATCCCAAAATCTTTGTTTGCAACACACCGGTCTTGTGGTGACTCCGAGAGCTAAAAAGTCTGCAGGTTCTACAGCGATTTTTATCCGGGCTCCGGTGCTTCGGAACACCCTGCCAGTGGAAATTGGAACTGCTACCTCAATAGAAATCTTTCAATCATGACTTAAGACTTCTTTTTATACTCTGGCATTTAGTTAACCTACACGTAGGCCTGTTTTACTTCCCCTTCCCCTCCTCTTCTGCTTGGGGAGTGGGCTAGGTGGCGATGAATGAATTTAATGCTTTTGCTGCGCTAACCGACCGAGACAAGATTTGAGGTGTACAACCTCAATTATAACCTTACAATTTTTTTTTTTTTTAATGTTTAGGTCAATCTGTAAAATGTCTTGGCATTAGCCTAATAGAAGAGCTGCAGTAGATGGTCCTTAGGTCAATAATGTTCTGATGATTTTAAAAATGGCACTTATTGGAGGGCTACGAAAAGATATTTAGCTGGCGCTGTATTTGCAGCAAGAGAATTGAATCCATCTGATATACAGAACAACTTGCCACTGGGACTTCCACACCATTGCTTTACAAAACACATCCAACCAGGCCTATGATCTATAAGTCAGCTGCTGGAGAATGAAAGAGTTGAAACCCGCTGCGGGAGAAAGAAAGGGGGGGTGCTTGGTAGAATGGAGGATTGAAGGTGGGAGGGGGTTAGGATGGATGGGAGGAGAGAGGGAGAAGAAGGTATTCTAGCCTGCTCCAAGGTCAAGCTTGTCATGTCAGCCGTGACACATAGCTCCCAGCATGCCTTGTTAACCTCCTGGACCTTTTCCTCCTACTCCATTGTGTCTCTTGCGCTCTCTTCCTCTATTCAAAACACATACCTCCTTTTCCGTAAAATTACCCTGGACCGATTCCATTTTATTATGGAAGTATAGCTATTTAGTTATCTTGACTCATCTTATTGATACGATTACTATATTTTTCACCGGTAAACCTTTCTAATTCCTAGAACTGATGGAACTTCATATGAACACACACAAGAAAGACAAAAGGATGAACACCAAGAGCAGCAGGTGAACAAAATTGAAGAAAACAGATGTGAAATATTGTAACGGAAAGGGTACGGTGATTACTATTCAGTGAGCAAAGAAACAGCTGGCATACACACTTCTGAGGTCCAAAGTGCACGTGTGCATGAGCGTGTCGGTGTGAATAATGGTGGTGATTTTGTTTAATGAAGTGAGTGGGATTATTGGTGGTTATTTGAGGTTAACACTCCTTGCCCTACTCCGCCTCTCCTGGGCTCCCATTCCATATTCTCTCCTTGCCCCAGCAGTGCCAGAAGCCATCCACCTCGAAGGTTAAACCTATACATGCAATGTTTTAGTGTATTTCTTTGTAGCATGTCTGGCTCGCAGGGGTTGACGGACACCTCCACACCAAGAAAAACAAATAAATGAATTCCTCGTACGCTAGTGAAAAAATAAGTACTTTGAGGTCAAAACAAGTCAGAGAGATTAGTGATAAAAACATCTTGTGGCTCACCATCATTATCATTTTGTTTCAAACCTAGTAATATTCATGGAGAGCTGAAAAGTGTGCATCTCCATGTTGATAGCAAAGGATGCTGCAATAGTGGGAAATTGGAATAACACAATCTCATTAACAATTCCTGTACACTAAAAGCTAATGGATGAGAACAGGTGTTTTGCTTCAAACACATCAGCCATGCACTGCTAAGGTGGAGGAGGCACTGAAAGAGCGAAAGAAGATGAGGGAGAAAGGGAGAATGCTTGGGGTTGGGTGCGGTTGTGTAGAGGGCTACTTTAGAGAAGACTTGTGTACTACAGATTGACAATTAGACATGTAACAGTGTCAGAAACCTGCAACTCCACTTACGTTATACTCATCCCATACATTAAGGAGATGCACTATCCTTCTGTAATAGAAAATACTTAGGGTACTCAACAAAGTAGAGCTTTTAGACTGATACAAATGCTAACATTGACCTCCAAGTTTCAAGTGAGGGCCAGAAGAATTTGAGAGCTAACCCATTGAGTAGAACAGGTCAGAGACTATTTTATTGGATCAAAACATATTGAGAAACAAACTATATATTGGGAGTTTAAACAGCAGACGTATGCCTGCACCGAATCATCATTAGTAGACTTTTTCACGACAACCAAGATTTCCAGGACCAGAAGAACCCACCATTTTTTTGTCTGTCAGTCTTGTTGTAATGTGCATAGATCAAATTCAGTGACCCTATAACCTCACTCTATCTCGCCCTCTGTGTTCCCTCCCCCATCTGTCCTCCTTCTTCCCCTGGGGTCACCCGTCCATCACTTCCCTACCTCCCCCGCCTGCGGTACGGCGGTGGTAATACAACACTGACTGGTACCCATTTCCATGGCAACTGTTCCCCTGAGAACCCCCCCAGCATCCTCAGCAACTACAAGGCAACTCCTGGAAACATATACACATATAGGCATGGTATTTTAGATGGCTGTTTCTAGTAAAAGAAGGTGAGAACAACCTTTCTTCCCGCCATAAGGTCCAACTATAGAAAGGGGGAGAGTGGGGAATGCATGGGAAAACAGAGAGAAAGAAACAGCTGGACAGCCAGAGTGAGACAAAGGCAATGTTATACTGTAGGCCTGCTGATGTAGTAGGGACCATTAAAAGTAAAACCAATCACCCAAAAACAATCTAAAAAAAATGAAACAAGTTGCATGGTTCATGTAACTAAATTGTATGTCCACTTAATACTGGGTTTTTCCTGCGTTCAAAATTGTGAGGTGGCCGCCTCCAGCCAGAGCGATTGATATTGCTCAACACAGCACGATTGATGTTCCTGTGTGGCAGCAACGTATTTTAACTGCAGTTGCAGCGTTCGCCACTATGGAGGCGCTATATCAGCCATGGCCAACCCGTGACTCAAATGGGCTCTTGTAGCGCATCGTTGTCAACCCCATTCATTGTGTATGTGGTGAGGGTCGGCACCACAGAATGCAGCGTTGCTGGGCAGCGCTGCGCGTACTAGGGCATCTGCCACGACGGCAAATCCCCGATTGAAACATATTTTACTATGTGGCAGCGCCGTCGTGGTCTCAGAAATTGGTTCCAATATGAGAGGAGCTGGCAAGCGATTTACTGCTATTTACTGCACAGCATTGAGCTGCATTTTCATGTATGAAAAAGGGCTATATAAATAAAATGTGATTGATTTTGGCGGACTTATTTACAAGTCACGGAATGAGGACAATGGAGGAAGCCTTGATATATATATATATATTTTTTTTTTAAGTGCATTTACTGTATTAACACTAGAAAGATAAATCTGGTCTCCTCTTGATTTTCCTTTTTAAATGAGCAAAGACTGAGCTTTAATTTGTAACAATGAAAGATACATTTTGTAAAGCTGTGGAGCCTCACTTTTTACTTCCTGGTCAGCTGCTACGTCAGCACTTGAAAATATGGGCACGCTGTTGCATGTCTGATAGAGGGCTTGTCCGATCGTGGCGATTTAATAGATTACATTTCGGCAAGCAAGGTACCACGTATATGCATCTCACACATGCACTTTGACGCAAATGAGATCGAGGGAAAAAACATTGAGTAGGGTTGACTACCAAGTTCACTTTCAAAATGGGAGGGGAAAAAAAAAAAAGAGCATAACAAAAATATGAAGTCCAACACAGGACGTTTTAATACAATTTTTGCTGAATGTAATGGCAACCACCCTAAAAAAAACAAACAACAAAAACTAAATGGCATCACCAGCAGAAATACATAGAAAAACTAGCATATCTTGTGAGGTCATATGCAGGGAGGTTTTCTGCAAGGTCATTCTGCCTTGTATGTTTGTCATCATTTGAGCAAGGCTTCACATCTTTAGTGGTACTTCAGTTCCCTTCATGCAAACACAACAATTTTCCCAAGGGGACTGAACTTTGCGAGCACAAATTACTCTCTTTGAAAGGTCAGGCACAAAAGTAGACCACAAGTAGATCACTGCAACAACATGCTATTAGGGATGGAAACATCAAATACGATATCACAATATGAACCTCACAATAGCATAATTATCATGTTACATCCCAACATGTTATATGGCTCATCCTCCAAAGCTCTACAGAAACTTCAGGTCGTCCAGAACTCAGCTGCCCGTCTCCTCACCCGTCACATTCCCATGACCACATCGCAAACAAACCCTCTTTTCCAAACACAATGGGCCAGGTACAGAACTGAGGGTGAGGAAAAAAATCTTCTCCATTGCTCCCCACAACTGCACAGACCTAAATACCTTTTAACCCACCTGTTCAAACTCACCTTAAATGCAATCCATAACATTTTAATTATCTATCTTTATTGATTATTGTTTTTTATAATATGTAGAGTGACTGTAGGCACCTTGAAATCATATAATCTATCATCTAATCTAGGGGTGGGATTAAATACATTTTTCTTCTTCCCACTCCTTTTCGAGTGTTAATGATTTGATTTGAATATCGAACCTGTATATTTTCTGCTTTAAGTATTGCTCAAGTCTTTTTTGTTTGTTGTTTGTTTGTTTTTTGTATGCCGGTCATATATGTTTTATAAATAATTTTGCTCCAAACAAATAAAAAAGAAAGAAAGAATTGTAATTATTATCATTAATGTCGTGTAACGTCTGAGTACTTACGGGAGCTGACTGTGTCCACATATTGAGGCAGGTAAGGAGCCCACAAATCAATGGTGTCCTTACGCCCTGACTGGCCGATCCTTCTCAACTCAGCCAGCAATAAAGCTTGTGCTGCTTCACGTACCTAAGTAAAAGCGCAGACGTTTCAGTTAGTGTGAAGGTTGAGACACTGACATCCTTTACTTTTTTTCAAATGTTTTACAATGGTTTGTAAATGGATGTAATGTTTAATATGAGTGTTATTCATAACCCAAGGTTCCACTGTACATAATATGCATATCATCAATGTTTGAGTACAGTATTATTGTTTAAATCTGAGGGACGAATTTACAAAAGGATCGCATGAATTTTGCATGTCGCTAAACGGTTAAAATAGAGCAAACAGATGCATCCAATTCACAAAGTACACGCAGATGCTGAAATACTTCACTAACTGCAAAGCCAAGCAGAATGCGTATTGGTGTGCTGGTGGTATTTGCCCATTTGGGGAAGAAATTAGCCCACCTCAGTGCAGATGAGTCTAATCGATAAACAATGTCTAATTCACTAAGAATAGCGCTAAAAGCCAAATGCAGCTTCAATGAAGCAAATTTCTTTAGAAAGTTGGTGTTAAAGCCTCATATAGCAGTAACACCAAGGCATCGTCATTCCAGGTAGAGCTGCCCATTCCTATACGCGTCATGCACTATGCGTAGGGACCCATCTGCCGCTTGCCATGTGGGGCAATCAGGGGGAAAACAGGCGCAAACTGCATTCACTGTCAAACTTTGTGGGCGTGTTCGCGTCGATATATCATTAGCGCAAGATCCTTTGTGAATAGGACGTTAAGACGGAGCAAACTGCGGGTGCAAATGAAGTGCAATTGAAGGTGCTATCATCTGCCACATTTCATTCTTTGTGCATTCAGCCCTGAGTGTTTACCTCCAGACAGCGGTCCTGCCATCTCCTTGCCAGCATCTCTAGTAGTGGAGGTCTAAACTTATCTAGGCCCAAGAGGTCAGGGAGCATGACACAGTGCATTGCTGCCAGCTGGCTCCAACCTGTAAATACACACATGGTAATTTCATGGAATTTTTACTGGCAGGAAAAAATTAAAAACCTGACGATCAGATGAACAAAATGTTGTTCGCAAAAAGACTACTTGTTCATCAATTGTCAGCTTTTTAAATGAGTCGAGTGTCAGACAAGACAGATGTTAGACTGACCGAATATTTAAACCACAACACAAATTACATTTTGATTGAAAATGTATTTTTTTTCAACAATTTTGCAACATCCCCAAATAAAAGAGGCAAATTTTGTTTTATTTTGAAATTGCCCCTTCAGAGTGAAAAACTGTTTTGTTTTTACATGACAGCAATGAAACTCCCACAGCCTTGCATACACATACTAATTTTTAATTCTACTATTAAAAACAGATATAGTTCATAGGGAGGGATACAAACAAACCGTCAGCAATTCTTGAAGGGTTTTGCTATTAGTGAATCAGATGTTAAATGTGATTTATGAAGTAGAACGAACAAACGGACAGAAAAAAATGATTAGTAACTCTACGCGTGTCTTTTACTTGAAAATGGAAACTACTTATGAAGACCCCTTTTACTGTAAGTGGCTATTTGGAACAAGTTTGACTGAAATGTAAACCTCTCAAACCAACGACCACAAGGTTTGAATAATAAACAGAGACAAAAGCATCTTATTCATCCACATATATTGTTCCAATATATGGTTTTGGGAGATTTTAAAAGCTGTGCTTGTTTGATGTGAATGTTAAATGACTAAACAAGGAGAGAAATTAAGGCAATATTTCTTTGGCAGGAACACAAATGTAAACTTACCTTGATTGTTTAAATACATAGAGAGGCTAATTTGTTGGTAAAGGAACACAGTACCAACTATGGAACACAGACTACATAGATTTTTAATGAAAATGTAAGTTCTCTATAGAAATGTTGAGGGTTGCATGTCTCAGTGTGAAAAAAACTGTACCCACCTGTTGACAAACACACAAACAGAAATATTTCCGGAAAATCACTTTAGACTGAATTGTCTACATTTTTTAAATAATGCATACAGTGGACCCCTTCATAATTGTGGATTGGTACCAGCAAATTCAACTATTTGTGGATTCTTTTTTGAATACTTGTTTAAATATGTCGCATTTCGTGTGTCTTCCAGGTCTTTTGGTATTGCTGAGCTCACCGGTGCACTGTTTATTTTTAGGAATGTTCCAAACAGTTGACTTAGCTAAACCTAATGCTTTTTGCTCTCTCTGATGGGGTTGTAGTGATCTTTCAGTATAAGGACTGCTTGCTTCACTGATAATGACAACTCTTTGGATCGACAACCGTTCAGCTGATCTGGAAGGAGATATCTTCAAATTAAAACTCAAAGTCTGCAATGTTTCTAAAATGGTAAGAAGTGTGTCCATAACCCAATAATTATGCAGCTGATTGTATTTCTGTGGCCACGTAAGTAGCTTTGCTAGTAATCTTCATGTAAATGGGAGCTTATAGTCAATAGAACATGTACTCAAACTGTTCCCAATGTAAATTTGGTCTCAACAAATATGATGCACTTTGCAGCAATGTTTATGGGACTGTTAGTGGTGATTCCATTGTGTCACACGACTGAAGTAAAACGCTTGCGATGTGTGTGGTATCTCGATCTGATCTGAATCAGAAACCTCTGTTCATTGGTTGTGAGAAACATACAGTATATGTGGAAAATTGACGGTTGGACTGCCAACAAAACATCTCATGTTTAGGAGGCTTGAAGATTGCCTACTATGAGTTAAATCCGGAAAGTAACCTGTGGCTTTTCAAACACCAAAATATCGCTGGAGCAGAGCACATTCAGTGGGTTGATCGAGCAATATATTTAAAGTAAAGGATACAGTGTTCAACTGCTTAAGATCGCTAAGTGAGTCTACAATTAGTCAATTACTTCTGCTGGTATTGTCTGGTGAAAATAACAAGCATGCAAACTAAGCAAAAAGAAGCAGACAAGAGTATACATGCAGAAGACAGGGAAGAGAGAAATATTACTGGACAGCATTACACTGCACATGAAGGACTAGACAAAAGACCAGCCAACAGGGACAATGGTCAATGCACTCTCAAATGAATCATTTCCAGACAGCTTTGGTTGTTTGCAAATTCCACAATGATGGGAGTTTGAAAACAATAGCCTACAAAAATTTGAACTATTTATTAGTACTGTATTTTAATCGCTGTTCAACTAAGTGAACTGAAAGTGTATTGACCAAACCTATGACAAACACAAACAGGTAGACATACAGTGCTATAGACCCAAACAGTGATGACGACAAGGGGGAAAAAACGACCGACATGGACACTTGAGAAAAGCAGGAGGAGCAAGGTAAAGTTAAGTTTGAGGCAAGAGAAACAAAAATGTGAACAGTCATAGATGGGTGGAAACTGATTCTGGGGATGTCAGTAACTAACAAATGGCTTGAGGACAGAAACGTCCAAATTAAACAAAATACAAAATGACATGATGAGAATACAAACATTATAAAAGGAACAGAAGGGAGTGGACAATATAGGACGGGAAGAAGAGGATCTCTCTTCAAGAGGATCTTGAAGTGAGTGCTTCAAGAAGAGGGCTGTAAGATTCCCTTTCAGCTGTACCCATCAGTTCAGTCAGTACCTTCATTGACTGAGGGGATGCTATGACAAGCAGGACCAGGGCTGGGGGAGCCAGGGGCCCTCTGAGGAAGAACCCCAGGGGCCCCCAGGGGCCCTGCAGTTGTAGCGGTAGCAGCAACGTTGGTGCTGGCTGTGGTGGCTACCGCAGCTTGTAAAAGGAAGAAAAGGAGAAAAATAGTAAAGAGTGAAGGAAGATGTTAGAAAGCTGTTAACTGTTTACATACAAACAAAGAACATGGGGGGGGGGGGGGGTGGAAGCAGTTGAGTAGAAAGGAAGAATATTTTACACGCAATTACAAAACAACAGCAACAGAAAAGAATGAAAGCAAGCAAATTATATAATAAATTGAAAGAAAACCTGCTGATCCTGACTGGAAAAAAAGTTACATTGAATCAGATAACGCTTACTTGATTAGGAAGAACAAAAGAAAGTACAGAGCAGTCAGGTTCCAGGAGATTTGAAGATCATTACTTAGAACTTGATAAGGTCATCTTCAACACGAAATACAGTGAAGTGAAATAAACGGAAACCACAGAGTACAGTACTTCGTCGAATTTTCTATGTAGGAGAAAAGTAACAAGATAAGTTTCACATAAGTCACAATGGAATGCCACAGAAAACAAAAAGAAAGGAAAATAGATGAATGATTTTCCTGCAAGCACTTGGTGAAGACAAAAAGTCTTGTGCTACTTGGAGATCAAGATGGGCAAAATCAGAACAAATCACAGCCTGTAAATATCCTAGATAATAGGACTGGATTGGATCAGTCGATACTTTGCGATTGGCTGTAATAACTTCCCTGATTTGATCAAAGATGTCACTGATGGGCTCTGTGAATTACGATATTACAGCTGCAGTGTTTACCACATATACATTTATATGTCGCAGACCGCCACAAATGATTTTGGCCACCGCTCAGATTTTGGCACTACTTGTCAATATGTAAGCAATGCATTTACTTTTTTTTGCTGAGCGGAATTGTGCCGTTTGATTGCTTCTGGTGCATCTGATCAATACCAACGCGTTCATTTCTGATATGAAACCGCAAATGCAGTGCATCAAATGACTGAACTATCAAAAGTGTCAGTATTTACATTTCAGAATCGAGCTTAGAGCATGATATCGGAAGCAACAACATGTTAGACTGTGGATCTCCACAACACTCCTGCAGCCATGATGGCCTTTTCGTCACAGCACACTGTGCTTTTTCCATCATGACAGATGAATAAATGTCAAATGCCACTTAAGTTAAAATTTTGGAAACAAATTTAAGTATCGCAATACGTATCGGATTTCAACCCAAGTACTGTATCAGGATTGGGACAAAAGTGTATCGTCCCAGCCCTAATATATACTGTAGTTTTCAACATTTTAAGCAAATATAAATCAAAGACCTCTGTTCAATCAATCCATCCATCAACCAAAAATTGAATAAGTATGCACGTTAAAACGGCCCAATCTAAATCCAGACCAAAATCCCATTGAGCATCTGTGGTAAGACTTGAAAATTACTGTTAACAGACACTCTCAGTCCAATATGGCTGCGCTTGAGTTCATTTGCAAAGAACAATGGGCAAAAATGTTAGTGTCTAGCAGAGCTGTAGAGACATACTACAAAAGATTTGCAGCTGTAGTTGCAGCAAAAGGTGTAAAGATGTAGAGGGGCTGAATATCAATTCACAACTCATTTTTCAGATTTGTATTTGCTTACAGTTTCAACTAAGTATCATTTTCTTTTCACTTCAAAACCTGAATAAAACCTTAAAAAAACATTTAAATTTGTAGATGTAAGTTTGCAAAAATGTGAAAAAAGTTCAAGGTGGATGAATACTTTTCTAGGCATTGTACATTCACAGCATAACTAACTTGGACAGTCTGTAGTAAAAACATTCCATTCCATACAGTAAATA